>NC_137810.1:75674564-76177064 GCF_963921795.1 Nannobrachium achirus | reverse complement strand
CACACATTTTCACAATGTTTCAAAAATAGCAGATCTACAAGCTTGTATATCTGCTATTTTTTAAAAGTTAACATTCATGGGGGGCCCGCAGTGAATCCTTGTACCCAGGGCCCAGAATGTGGTGTGACACCCCTGGCTGTCCTGCTGCTATAGTGATGAAATGGAACAAATATTGATCCAAACATTTACTGGACACACACACACACACACACGCACTCCCCTCCCATAACTTGTGGGGACATGAGGAAACCTGCATCATCTGAGGGGCCCACCCTTTCCAGAGCTCGTACAGCTCCCAAACAAAATCAGGTGTCATCAGCAACAATCAGATATTACAAAAAAAAATTGATATGAGCTATAATCCAGTATTTTTTAAGGATTGTCAGATGATTATACTGCCTCATGTCCCACAAGTTATGGGAGGGGAGTGTTTTTTTCCAAGCCACGCACACTCACACATATTGGGAGTTTGAACATCAATTGTGAAACCCGACCTAAAAATCACACCATAGCACAGTGGGAGCATAATAACTTGATTTCAAGGAAAAAACTTGTGGGTTCCAGCGTTTGGGCCTCACAAGTAGAAAAGGGCCCCACAAGTAGCGTAGAATTCCTCACTTTGGAACCCACAATTGATGGGAGAGCAGAACACACACACACACACACACACACACACACACACACACACACGCACGCACACACGCACACACACACACACACACACACACACACACACACACACACACACATACGTGTGTACAAAGAGTATGTTTGTGTATCAAACATCATCACTTCTCAGCAATGATGATGTGCGCTACACAAACAAACACTTTGTACATATAATATTCATTCATTATTGTGGGCTCGCCTATAAGGCGAGCACACTTTAGATATTGTCATTGTGGGCTCGCCTATAAGGCGAGCACACTCTAGATATTGTCATTATTGTGGGCTCGCCTATAAGGCGAGCACACTTTAGATATTGTCATTAAGTGTGCCTATGCATAGCATGGGGACACTTATTGTTCTCGCTCATATTTATTTATTAAGTGTGCCTATGCATAGCATGGGCAGACTTATTGTTATCACTCATACTTAAGCCAGACATGGACACACACATGTATTTCCCCAAAGTTTGGCACGCTACTCCTCCCACAGTTTTTGCACCACACACTCGCGCCATATGTCAAATCGACCGGCTTACGCGGGAATCGTGTGCTATCAACTTGCTAAGAGAAAGGTTCTATAGTTTAATTGATATGAATTTATTAAGAAATTAATTAACCCTTACCTGTCCCCATTGACTTATAATGGGAATCGCATTCAATAATTTTTCTCTCGCAAACCATAGGGGCTACAGTTTCAAGACTCAGAGAGGAGGTTCATAATGATTACAAGGAATAAATAAAAAATAATAGCGTCATTTGGCCTCATGGTGGCGCTATAACAGCCCAGTGTACGTTTTGGCCTGTAACTGTTGAACCGTAGGTCGGAAAATTAAACTTATTTTTTCCCCGGATTCCTTGGGCCAAGACGCATCTCCCCATATAGGCCACGCCCATTTGCGCCAGGATAGATTTTCCGCCATCTTGAATTTTCTCCGAAACACACTTTTTACTCCTTTTGCTACAAATTTTCTTCAAATGTCTTAAAAACCGGTACACATGATCTTTAAAGCCATGCGATAAACATAGTCAAAGGATATCTCGATAATCCGTACCGTTCGTTCGTAACACGCTTCCAAAGTTAGCGGGAGGGGCCCGTTCGCTAACAATAGCCATAAATCACAAACAATAGGTCGAGTCAACACTGAATTTCAACCACAGGTGGGGGGTGGCATACTCAACGATTCCCCAAAAGCATTTCCACTTCGACCCCTAGGGGGCGTCACAAACGCGCGAAACGTAACCGTTTCGTGCCAAAACGCGTTTTTCACGGGGACCGACCCTCTCACAACGAAACGCAGGCGACTCGGCGGACAATCTCACGGTCCGAACCGCCGCACAAGGTCGCGCATTCAGCGCGCTGCAGGCACACTTGTCAAAATTGACTCTGTCAATTCTAGTTTAAGTCTGTCCATGCAATTCCCCAAAAGTTTGGCACGCTACTCCTCCCACAGTTTTTGCACCACACACTCGCGCCATATGTCAAACCGACCGGGTTACTCGGGAATGGTGTGCTAGTAACTTGCTAAGAGAAAGGTTCTATAGTTTAATTGATATTAATTTATTAGTGAATTAATTTTCCCCATTGACTTATAATGGGAATCGCATACAATTATTTTTCTCTCGCAAACCATAGGGGCTACAGTTTCAAGACTCGGAGAGGAGGTTCATAATGATTTCAAGGATTAAATAAAAAATAATTGTGTCATTTGGCCTCATGGTGGCGCTATAACAGCCCAGTTTACGTTTTGGCCTGTAACTGTTGAACCGTAGGTCGGAAAATTAAAATTATTTTTTCCCTGGATTCCTTGGGTCATGACGCATCTCCCTATATAGGCCCCGCCCATTTGCGTAGGGATAGATTTTCCGCCATCTTGAATTTTCTGCAAAACACACTTTTTGCTCCTTTTCCTACATATTTTCTTCAAATGTCACAAAAACCGATACACATGATCTATGAAGCCACGCGATAAACATAGTCAAAGGATATTTCGATAGTTCGTACCGTTCGTTCGTAACGCGCTTCCAAAGTTAGCGGGAGGGGCCCGTTTCGCAAACGATAGCCATAAATCACAAACAATAGGTCGAGTCAACACTGAATTTCAACCACAGGTCGGGGGTGGCATACTCAACGAATCCCCAAAAGCATTTCCACTTCGACCCCTAGGGGGCGTCACAAACGCGTTTTTTTTTTCACGGGGACCGACCCTCTCACAACGAAACGCAGACGACTCGGCGGACGGTCTCACAGTCCAAACCGCTACACAAGGTCGTGCATTTAGCGAGCTGCAGGCACACTTGTCAAAATTGACTCTGTCAATTCTAGTTGTGGGCTCGCCAGTACCTGGCGAGCACACTTTAGATGTTGTCATTATTTATTTATTTATTTATCTAGTAAGTAGACGGGATTTTCGGTTCCTTTCTACTCCTACATACTTAGTGAGAAAATGAAAATAAAAATATCAATGTGTTCAGCTTACAGTGGGGAAGTGTGCTATTACTTTTTACAGCAATCGGCCAAATGGTGGCGCTGTAGGAAGCCTTCGAAAGTACGATCTTTGAACAGGTATAGCTCATGCTGTGTTATACATACAGCCATGAAACCTGTATACACGTATGCGTCTCCTCATGCCGAACAACTTTTACCCTCTGACTTTTGACCTCTGACCTTTAGGTCTCCCACAATTTTGAATTATATGAAATACAGTAAAAATCTATCTCCTCCTGGGATTTTTGAGTTAAGCGCACAAAACTTTTTTCACATGGACTTTGGACCAATACCTATACAGTCTATGTGGTGAGAAGTTTGTACGTTAAACCATTAATTTTTAATAATTCAATTCATATTGCGGTTTTATGCAAATTATTATTCTGCCTCTAAATCAAACATGCAAAGTGTTACTTTCATGGCATTTGGCAAACATGTAGAGGGTTAGTCCAAATATCCCTGAAACCAATCTTATTCCAATTGGCCAAAGGGGGGCGCTATACGAAGCGTTTGAAAATTCAAACTTCAAACGGACATAAGTCTTGACTCGTTTCGTTTGAAGACATGCAACTTGTTACACGCGTGCTTTGACTCAAGCGGAAGACATCTGTGTCGTTGTTAAGTAAGCTCCGCCCTTCGATTTTCCGCCATTTTGAGCAGTTTGTAAAACGCGTAAACCCGCTTTTATTCTGGAATTTTCGCGTCACGTGCACAAAACTTTTTTTTACGTGAACTTTGGACCGATATCTAAAGATCTGTCAGATCGGATTTCTTTAACATTGAAACATGCTTTTTTAAATAATTCAAACAATATTGCATTTTTATGCAAATTATTCTTCTGCCTCTAAAACATACATGCAAAGTCACATTTTCATGACAAAATAGTGTAGAGGGTTAGTTCAAATATCACTGAAACCAATCTTACCCCAAATGGCCAAAGGGGGGCGCTATATAATTTTGAGCAGTTTGTAAAACGCTTAAACCTGTTTTTATTCTAGGATTTTTTTTGCAATTTGCATGAAACATTCTACACGCAATCTAAGGACCTTTATCTAACATGCCTATGAAGTGCACACAAAAAAATGATAAAATAATAATAATAAATATAGCTGCAAGCAGCGATAAAGTGTCCAAAGCCAAAAACACCTCAAATCATGAACACAGCCTGGGATGTGCGTGAAATCTTGCAAGCACATTCCCAATAGGTCAAGGAACAGATACCAACCTTCTCACATTGGCCTGTTATAGCGCCACCAGCGGGTCAACTTTTGCACAACACATTTTTGGAACAAAATGGACCAATCTTTGACGTCAGTAACGTCAAAGAGAGCACTGCCTGCGATCTTGACATTTTGTGCTTTTATAGCCATTGTTTTCTGGCTTGAAGCGAGCCCACAATTGTTTCGAAGGAACAATATTTTTCTAGTTTCTATACTAGTCATACTAGTCAGTGCAAGTATCAAAAAACTTCGGTTCCTTTCTACTCCTACATACTTAGTGAGAAAATGAAAATAAAAACATCAATGTGTTCAGCTTACAGTGGTGAAGTGTGCTATTACTTTTTACAGCAATCGGCCAAATGGTGGCGCTGTAGGAAGCCTTCGAAAGTGCGATCTTTGAACAGGTATAGCTCATGCTGTGTTTGAGGTACAGCCATGAAACCTGTATACACTTATGCGTCTCCTCATGCCGAACAACTTTTACCCTCTAACTTTTGACCTCTGACCTTTAGGTCTCCCACAATTCGGAATTATATGAAAAACAGTAAAAATCTATCTCCTCCTGGGATTTTCGCGTCAAGTGCACACAACTTTTTTCACATGAACTTTGGACCAATACGGTCAAACTAATCTCGGCGGATTTCTTTTAAAGTGAAATATAATTTTTTAATAATTCTATCAATATTGCGGTTTTATGCAAATTATTCTTCTGCCTCTAAATCATACATGCAAAGTTACACGTTCATGGCATTTGGCAAAGATGTGGAGGGTTAGTCAAAGTATCACTGAAACCAATTTTATTCCAATCGGCCAAAGGGGGGCGCTATACGAAGCGTCTGAAAATTCAAACTTCAAACGGGCATAAGTCATGACTCGTTTCGTTTGAAGACATGCAACTTGTTACACGCGTGCTTTGACTCAAGCGGAAGACATCTGTGTCGTTGTTAAGTAAGCTCCGCCCTTCGATTTTCCGCCACTTTGAGCAGTTTGTAAAACGCGTAAACCCGCTTTTATTCTGGAATTTTCGCGTCACGTGCACAAAACTTTTTTTACGTGAACTTTGGACCGATATCTAAAGATCTGTCAGATCGGATTTCTTTAACATTGAAACATGCTTTTTTAAATAATTCAAACAATATTGCATTTTTATGCAAATTATTCTTCTGCCTCTAAAACATACAAGCAAAGTCACATTTTCATGACAAAATAGTGTAGAGGGTTAGTTCAAATATCACTGAAACCAATCTTACCCCAAATGGCCAAAGGGGGGCGCTATATAATTTTGAGCAGTTTGTAAAACGCAATAAACCCGTTTTTATTCTAGGATTTTTTTTGCAATTTACATGAAACATTCTACACGCAATCTAAGGACCTTCATCTAACACGCCTATGAAGTGCACACAAAAAAATTATAAAATAATAATAATAAATATAGCTGCAAGCAGCGATAAAGTGTCCAAAGCCAAAAACACCTCAAATCATGAACACAGCCTGGGATGTGCGTGAAATCTTGCAAGCACATTCCCAATAGGTCAAGGAACAGATACCAACCTTCTCACATTGGCCTGTTATAGCGCCACCAGCGGGTCAACTTTTGCACAACACATTTTTGGAACAAAATGGACAAACTTTGACGTCAGTAACGTCAAAGAGAGCACTGCCTGCGATCTTGACATTTTGTGCTTTTATAGCCATTGTTTTCCAGCTTGAAGCGAGCCCACAATTGTTTCGAAGGAACAATATTTTTCTAGTTATTTCTATACTAGTCATACTAGTCAGTGCAAGTATCAAAAAACTTCGGTTCCTTTCTACTCCTACATACTTAGTGAGAAAATGAAAATAAAAACATCAATGTGTTCAGTTTACAGTGGCGAAGTGTGCTATTACTTTTTACAGCAATCGGCCAAATGGTGGCGCTGTAGGAAGCCTTCGAAAGTGCGAACTTTGAACAGGTATAGCTCATGCTGTGTTTGAGGTACAGGCATGAAACCTGTATACACGTATGCGTCTCCTCATGCCGAACAACTTTTAGCCTCTGACTTTTGACCTCTGACCTTTAGATCTCCCACAATTCGGAATTATATGAAAAACAGTAAAAATCTATCTCCTCCTGGGTTTTTTTCGATACGCGCACAAAACTTTTTTCACATGAACTTTGGACCAATACGGTCAAACTAATCTCGGCGGATTTCTTTTAAAGTGAAATATAATTTTTTAATAATTCTATCAATATTGCGGTTTTGTGCAAATTATTCTTCTGCCTCTAAATCATACATGCAAAGTTACACGTTCATGGCATTTGGCAAAGATGTGGAGGGTTAGTCAAAGTATCACTGAAACCAATTTTATTCCAATCGGCCAAAGGGGGGCGCTATACGAAGCGTCTGAAAATTCAAACTTCAAACGGGCATAAGTCATGACTCGTTTCGTTTGAAGACATGCAACTTGTTACACGCGTGCTTTGACTCAAGCGGAAGACATCTGTGTCGTTGTTAAGTAAGCTCCGCCCTTCGATTTTCCGCCACTTTGAGCAGTTTGTAAAACGCGTAAACCCGCTTTTATTCTGGAATTTTCGGGTCACGTGCACAAAACTTTTTTTACGTGAACTTTGGACCGATATCTAAAGATCTGTCAGATCGGATTTCTTTAACATTGAAACATGCTTTTTTAAATAATTCAAACAATATTGCATTTTTATGCAAATTATTCTTCTGCCTCTAAAACATACAAGCAAAGTCACATTTTCATGACAAAATAGTGTAGAGGGTTAGTTCAAATATCACTGAAACCAATCTTACCCCAAATGGCCAAAGGGGGGCGCTATATAATTTTGAGCAGTTTGTAAAACGCTTAAACCCGTTTTTATTCTAGGATTTTTTTTGCAATTTGCATGAAACATTCTACACGCAATCTAAGGACCTTTATCTAACATGCCTATGAAGTGCACACAAAAAAATTATAAAATAATAATAATAAATATAGCTGCAAGCAGCGATAAAGTGTCCAAAGCCAAAAACACCTCAAATCATGAACACAGCCTGGGATGTGCGTGAAATCTTGCAAGCACATTCCCAATAGGTCAAGGAACAGATACCAACCTTCTCACATTGGCCTGTTATAGCGCCACCAGCGGGTCAACTTTTGCACAACACATTTTTGGAACAAAATGGACCAATCTTTGACGTCAGTAACGTCAAAGAGAGCACTGCCTGCGATCTTGACATTTTGTGCTTTTATAGCCATTGTTTTCTGGCTTGAAGCGAGCCCACAATTGTTTCGAAGGAACAATATTTTTCTAGTTTCTATACTAGTCATACTAGTCAGTGCAAGTATCAAAAAACTTCGGTTCCTTTCTACTCCTACATACTTAGTGAGAAAATGAAAATAAAAACATCAATGTGTTCAGCTTACAGTGGTGAAGTGTGCTATTACTTTTTACAGCAATCGGCCAAATGGTGGCGCTGTAGGAAGCCTTCGAAAGTGCGATCTTTGAACAGGTATAGCTCATGCTGTGTTTGAGGTACAGCCATGAAACCTGTATACACTTATGCGTCTCCTCATGCCGAACAACTTTTACCCTCTAACTTTTGACCTCTGACCTTTAGGTCTCCCACAATTCGGAATTATATGAAAAACAGTAACAATCTATCTCCTCCTGGGTTTTTTTTCGATACGCGCACAAAACTTTTTTTACATGAACTTTGGACCAATACGGTCAAACTAATCTCGGCGGATTTCTTTTAAAGTGAAATATAATTTTTTAATAGTTCAATCAATATTGCGGTTTTATGCAAATTATTCTTCGGCCTCTAAATCATACATGCAAAGTTACACGTTCATGGCATTTGGCAAAGATGTGGAGGGTTAGTCAAAGTATCACTGAAACCAATTTTATTCCAATCGGCCAAA
Organism: Nannobrachium achirus; assembly: GCF_963921795.1. Taxonomy (NCBI): domain Eukaryota; kingdom Metazoa; phylum Chordata; class Actinopteri; order Myctophiformes; family Myctophidae; genus Nannobrachium; species Nannobrachium achirus. The sequence continues at coordinate 76,168,782 of NC_137810.1, read as the reverse complement.
GGGGGGCGCTATACGAAGCGTCTGAAAATTCAAACTTCAAACGGGCATAAGTCATGACTCGTTTCGTTTGAAGACATGCAACTTGTTACACGCGTGCTTTGACTCAAGCGGAAGACATCTGTGTCGTTGTTAAGTAAGCTCCGCCCTTCAATTTTCCGCCATTTTGAGCAGTTTGTAAAACGCGTAAACCCGCTTTTATTCTGGAATTTTCGCGTCACGTGCACAAAACCTTTTTTACGTGAACTTTGGACCGATATCTAAAGATCTGTCAGATCGGATTTCTTTAACATTGAAACATGCTTTTTTAAATAATTCAAACAATATTGCATTTTTATGCAAATTATTCTTCTGCCTCTAAAACATACATGCAAAGTCACATTTTCATGACAAAATAGTGTAGAGGGTTAGTTCAAATATCACTGAAACCAATCTTACCCCAAATGGCCAAAGGGGGGCGCTATATAATTTTGAGCAGTTTGTAAAACGCTTAAACCCGTTTTTATTCTAGGATTTTTTTTTGCAATTTGCATGAAACATTCTACACGCAATCTAAGGACCTTTATCTAACATGCCTATGAAGTGCACACAAAAAAATTATAAAATAATAATAATAAATATAGCTGCAAGCAGCGATAAAGTGTCCAAAGCCAAAAACACCTCAAATCATGAACACAGCCTGGGATGTGCGTGAAATCTTGCAAGCACATTCCCAATAGGTCAAGGAACAGATACCAACCTTCTCACATTGGCCTGTTATAGCGCCACCAGCGGGTCAACTTTTGCACAACACATTTTTGGAACAAAATGGACCAATCTTTGACGTCAGTAACGTCAAAGAGAGCACTGCCTGCGATCTTGACATTTTGTGCTTTTATAGCCATTGTTTTCCGGCTTGAAGCGAGCCCACTATTGTTTCGAAGGAACAATATTTTTCTAGTTTATCTATCAGACATATCAAGTTCTCCTCAATACTTTGTCCGCTTTCAACTCCTACATACTTAGTGAGAAAATGAAAATAAAAACATCAATGTGTTCAGCCTACAGTGGCGACGTGTGCTATTATTTTATACAGCAATCGGCCAAATGGTGGCGCTGTTGGAAGCCTTCGAAAGTGCGAACTTTGAACAGGTATAGCTCATGCTGTGTTTGAGGTAAAACCATGAAACCTGTATACACTTATGCGTCTCCTCATGCCGAACAACTTTTACCCTCTAACTTTTGACCTCTGACCTTTAGGTCTCCCACAATTCGGAATTATATGAAAAACAGTAAAAATCTATCTCCTCCTGGGATTTTCGCGTCAAGTGCACAAAACTTTTTTCACATGAACTTTGGACCAATACGGTCAGATTGATCAACCAGATTTTTTTTAAAGTGAAATATATTTTTTTAATAGTTCAATCAATATTGCGGTTTTATGCAAATTATTCTTCGGCCTCTAAATCATACATGCAAAGTTACACGTTCATGGCATTTGGCAAAGATTTGGAGCGTTAGTCAAAGTATCACTGAAACCAATTTTATTCCAATCGGCCAAAGGGGGGCGCTATACGAAGCGTCTGAAAATTCAAACTTCAAAAGGGCATAAGTCATGACTCGTTTCGTTTGAAGACATGCAACTTGTTACACGCGTGCTTTGACTCAAGCGGAAGACATCTGTGTCGTTGTTAAGTAAGCTCCGCCCTTCAATTTTCCGCCATTTTGAGCAGTTTGTAAAACGCGTAAACCCGCTTTTATTCTGGAATTTTCGCGTCACGTGCACAAAACTTTTTTTACGTGAACTTTGGACCGATATCTAAAGATCTGTCAGATCGGATTTCTTTAACATTGAAACATGCTTTTTTAAATAATTCAAACAATATTGCATTTTTATGCAAATTATTCTTCTGCCTCTAAAACATACAAGCAAAGTCACATTTTCATGACAAAATAGTGTAGAGGGTTAGTTCAAATATCACTGAAACCAATCTTACCCCAAATGGCCAAAGGGGGGCGCTATATAATTTTGAGCAGTTTGTAAAACGCAATAAACCCGTTTTTATTCTAGGATTTTTTTTTGCAATTTGCATGAAACATTCTACACGCAATCTAAGGACCTTCATCTAACACGCCTATGAAGTGCACACAAAAAAATTATAAAATAATAATAATAAATATAGCTGCAAGCAGCGATAAAGTGTCCAAAGCCAAAAACACCTCAAATCATGAACACAGCCTGGGATGTGCGTGAAATCTTGCAAGCACATTCCCAATAGGTCAAGGAACAGATACCAACCTTCTCACATTGGCCTGTTATAGCGCCACCAGCGGGTCAACTTTTGCACAACACATTTTTGGAACAAAATGGACAAACTTTGACGTCAGTAACGTCAAAGAGAGCACTGCCTGCGATCTTGACATTTTGTGCTTTTATAGCCATTGTTTTCCAGCTTGAAGCGAGCCCACAATTGTTTCGAAGGAACAATATTTTTCTAGTTATTTCTATACTAGTCATACTAGTCAGTGCAAGTATCAAAAAACTTCGGTTCCTTTCTACTCCTACATACTTAGTGAGAAAATGAAAATAAAAACATCAATGTGTTCAGTTTACAGTGGCGAAGTGTGCTATTACTTTTTACAGCAATCGGCCAAATGGTGGCGCTGTAGGAAGCCTTCGAAAGTGCGAACTTTGAACAGGTATAGCTCATGCTGTGTTTGAGGTACAGGCATGAAACCTGTATACACGTATGCGTCTCCTCATGCCGAACAACTTTTAGCCTCTGACTTTTGACCTCTGACCTTTAGATCTCCCACAATTCGGAATTATATGAAAAACAGTAAAAATCTATCTCCTCCTGGGTTTTTTTCGATACGCGCACAAAACTTTTTTCACATGAACTTTGGACCAATACGGTCAAACTAATCTCGGCGGATTTCTTTTAAAGTGAAATATAATTTTTTAATAATTCTATCAATATTGCGGTTTTGTGCAAATTATTCTTCTGCCTCTAAATCATACATGCAAAGTTACACGTTCATGGCATTTGGCAAAGATGTGGAGGGTTAGTCAAAGTATCACTGAAACCAATTTTATTCCAATCGGCCAAAGGGGGGCGCTATACGAAGCGTCTGAAAATTCAAACTTCAAACGGGCATAAGTCATGACTCGTTTCGTTTGAAGACATGCAACTTGTTACACGCGTGCTTTGACTCAAGCGGAAGACATCTGTGTCGTTGTTAAGTAAGCTCCGCCCTTCGATTTTCCGCCACTTTGAGCAGTTTGTAAAACGCGTAAACCCGCTTTTATTCTGGAATTTTCGGGTCACGTGCACAAAACTTTTTTTACGTGAACTTTGGACCGATATCTAAAGATCTGTCAGATCGGATTTCTTTAACATTGAAACATGCTTTTTTAAATAATTCAAACAATATTGCATTTTTATGCAAATTATTCTTCTGCCTCTAAAACATACAAGCAAAGTCACATTTTCATGACAAAATAGTGTAGAGGGTTAGTTCAAATATCACTGAAACCAATCTTACCCCAAATGGCCAAAGGGGGGCGCTATATAATTTTGAGCAGTTTGTAAAACGCTTAAACCCGTTTTTATTCTAGGATTTTTTTTGCAATTTGCATGAAACATTCTACACGCAATCTAAGGACCTTTATCTAACATGCCTATGAAGTGCACACAAAAAAATTATAAAATAATAATAATAAATATAGCTGCAAGCAGCGATAAAGTGTCCAAAGCCAAAAACACCTCAAATCATGAACACAGCCTGGGATGTGCGTGAAATCTTGCAAGCACATTCCCAATAGGTCAAGGAACAGATACCAACCTTCTCACATTGGCCTGTTATAGCGCCACCAGCGGGTCAACTTTTGCACAACACATTTTTGGAACAAAATGGACCAATCTTTGACGTCAGTAACGTCAAAGAGAGCACTGCCTGCGATCTTGACATTTTGTGCTTTTATAGCCATTGTTTTCTGGCTTGAAGCGAGCCCACAATTGTTTCGAAGGAACAATATTTTTCTAGTTTCTATACTAGTCATACTAGTCAGTGCAAGTATCAAAAAACTTCGGTTCCTTTCTACTCCTACATACTTAGTGAGAAAATGAAAATAAAAACATCAATGTGTTCAGCTTACAGTGGTGAAGTGTGCTATTACTTTTTACAGCAATCGGCCAAATGGTGGCGCTGTAGGAAGCCTTCGAAAGTGCGATCTTTGAACAGGTATAGCTCATGCTGTGTTTGAGGTACAGCCATGAAACCTGTATACACTTATGCGTCTCCTCATGCCGAACAACTTTTACCCTCTAACTTTTGACCTCTGACCTTTAGGTCTCCCACAATTCGGAATTATATGAAAAACAGTAAAAATCTATCTCCTCCTGGGTTTTTTTTCGATACGCGCACAAAACTTTTTTTACATGAACTTTGGACCAATACGGTCAAACTAATCTCGGCGGATTTCTTTTAAAGTGAAATATAATTTTTTAATAGTTCAATCAATATTGCGGTTTTATGCAAATTATTCTTCGGCCTCTAAATCATACATGCAAAGTTACACGTTCATGGCATTTGGCAAAGATGTGGAGGGTTAGTCAAAGTATCACTGAAACCAATTTTATTCCAATCGGCCAAAGGGGGGCGCTATACGAAGCGTCTGAAAATTCAAACTTCAAACGGGCATAAGTCATGACTCGTTTCGTTTGAAGACATGCAACTTGTTACACGCGTGCTTTGACTCAAGCGGAAGACATCTGTGTCGTTGTTAAGTAAGCTCCGCCCTTCAATTTTCCGCCATTTTGAGCAGTTTGTAAAACGCGTAAACCCGCTTTTATTCTGGAATTTTCGCGTCACGTGCACAAAACTTTTTTTACGTGAACTTTGGACCGATATCTAAAGATCTGTCAGATCGGATTTCTTTAACATTGAAACATGCTTTTTTAAATAATTCAAACAATATTGCATTTTTATGCAAATTATTCTTCTGCCTCTAAAACATACATGCAAAGTCACATTTTCATGACAAAATAGTGTAGAGGGTTAGTTCAAATATCACTGAAACCAATCTTACCCCAAATGGCCAAAGGGGGGCGCTATATAATTTTGAGCAGTTTGTAAAACGCTTAAACCCGTTTTTATTCTAGGATTTTTTTTTGCAATTTGCATGAAACATTCTACACGCAATCTAAGGACCTTTATCTAACATGCCTATGAAGTGCACACAAAAAAATTATAAAATAATAATAATAAATATAGCTGCAAGCAGCGATAAAGTGTCCAAAGCCAAAAACACCTCAAATCATGAACACAGCCTGGGATGTGCGTGAAATCTTGCAAGCACATTCCCAATAGGTCAAGGAACAGATACCAACCTTCTCACATTGGCCTGTTATAGCGCCACCAGCGGGTCAACTTTTGCACAACACATTTTTGGAACAAAATGGACCAATCTTTGACGTCAGTAACGTCAAAGAGAGCACTGCCTGCGATCTTGACATTTTGTGCTTTTATAGCCATTGTTTTCCGGCTTGAAGCGAGCCCACTATTGTTTCGAAGGAACAATATTTTTCTAGTTTATCTATCAGACATATCAAGTTCTCCTCAATACTTTGTCCGCTTTCAACTCCTACATACTTAGTGAGAAAATGAAAATAAAAACATCAATGTGTTCAGCCTACAGTGGCGACGTGTGCTATTATTTTATACAGCAATCGGCCAAATGGTGGCGCTGTTGGAAGCCTTCGAAAGTGCGAACTTTGAACAGGTATAGCTCATGCTGTGTTTGAGGTAAAACCATGAAACCTGTATACACTTATGCGTCTCCTCATGCCGAACAACTTTTACCCTCTAACTTTTGACCTCTGACCTTTAGGTCTCCCACAATTCGGAATTATATGAAAAACAGTAAAAATCTATCTCCTCCTGGGATTTTCGCGTCAAGTGCACAAAACTTTTTTCACATGAACTTTGGACCAATACGGTCAGATTGATCAACCAGATTTTTTTTAAAGTGAAATATAATTTTTTAATAGTTCAATCAATATTGCGGTTTTATGCAAATTATTCTTCGGCCTCTAAATCATACATGCAAAGTTACACGTTCATGGCATTTGGCAAAGATGTGGAGCGTTAGTCAAAGTATCACTGAAACCAATTTTATTCCAATCGGCCAAAGGGGGGCGCTATACGAAGCGTCTGAAAATTCAAACTTCAAACGGGCATAAGTCATGACTCGTTTCGTTTGAAGACATGCAACTTGTTACACGCGTGCTTTGACTCAAGCGGAAGACATCTGTGTCGTTGTTAAGTAAGCTCCGCCCTTCAATTTTCCGCCATTTTGAGCAGTTTGTAAAACGCGTAAACCCGCTTTTATTCTGGAATTTTCGCGTCACGTGCACAAAACTTTTTTTACGTGAACTTTGGACCGATATCTAAAGATCTGTCAGATCGGATTTCTTTAACATTGAAACATGCTTTTTTAAATAATTCAAACAATATTGCATTTTTATGCAAATTATTCTTCTGCCTCTAAAACATACAAGCAAAGTCACATTTTCATGACAAAATAGTGTAGAGGGTTAGTTCAAATATCACTGAAACCAATCTTACCCCAAATGGCCAAAGGGGGGCGCTATATAATTTTGAGCAGTTTGTAAAACGCTTAAACCCGTTTTTATTCTAGGATTTTTTTTGCAATTTGCATGAAACATTCTACACGCAATCTAAGGACCTTTATCTAACATGCCTATGAAGTGCACACAAAAAAATTATAAAATAATAATAATAAATATAGCTGCAAGCAGCGATAAAGTGTCCAAAGCCAAAAACACCTCAAATCATGAACACAGCCTGGGATGTGCGTGAAATCTTGCAAGCACATTCCCAATAGGTCAAGGAACAGATACCAACCTTCTCACATTGGCCTGTTATAGCGCCACCAGCGGGTCAACTTTTGCACAACACATTTTTGGAACAAAATGGACCAATCTTTGACGTCAGTAACGTCAAAGAGAGCACTGCCTGCGATCTTGACATTTTGTGCTTTTATAGCCATTGTTTTCTGGCTTGAAGCGAGCCCACAATTGTTTCGAAGGAACAATATTTTTCTAGTTTCTATACTAGTCATACTAGTCAGTGCAAGTATCAAAAAACTTCGGTTCCTTTCTACTCCTACATACTTAGTGAGAAAATGAAAATAAAAACATCAATGTGTTCAGCTTACAGTGGTGAAGTGTGCTATTACTTTTTACAGCAATCGGCCAAATGGTGGCGCTGTAGGAAGCCTTCGAAAGTGCGATCTTTGAACAGGTATAGCTCATGCTGTGTTTGAGGTACAGCCATGAAACCTGTATACACTTATGCGTCTCCTCATGCCGAACAACTTTTACCCTCTAACTTTTGACCTCTGACCTTTAGGTCTCCCACAATTCGGAATTATATGAAAAACAGTAAAAATCTATCTCCTCCTGGGTTTTTTTTCGATACGCGCACGAAACTTTTTTTACATGAACTTTGGACCAATACGGTCAAACTAATCTCGGCGGATTTCTTTTAAAGTGAAATATAATTTTTTAATAGTTCAATCAATATTGCGGTTTTATGCAAATTATTCTTCGGCCTCTAAATCATACATGCAAAGTTACACGTTCATGGCATTTGGCAAAGATGTGGAGGGTTAGTCAAAGTATCACTGAAACCAATTTTATTCCAATCGGCCAAAGGGGGGCGCTATACGAAGCGTCTGAAAATTCAAACTTCAAACGGGCATAAGTCATGACTCGTTTCGTTTGAAGACATGCAACTTGTTACACGCGTGCTTTGACTCAAGCGGAAGACATCTGTGTCGTTGTTAAGTAAGCTCCGCCCTTCAATTTTCCGCCATTTTGAGCAGTTTGTAAAACGCGTAAACCCGCTTTTATTCTGGAATTTTCGCGTCACGTGCACAAAACTTTTTTTACGTGAACTTTGGACCGATATCTAAAGATCTGTCAGATCGGATTTCTTTAACATTGAAACATGCTTTTTTAAATAATTCAAACAATATTGCATTTTTATGCAAATTATTCTTCTGCCTCTAAAACATACATGCAAAGTCACATTTTCATGACAAAATAGTGTAGAGGGTTAGTTCAAATATCACTGAAACCAATCTTACCCCAAATGGCCAAAGGGGGGCGCTATATAATTTTGAGCAGTTTGTAAAACGCTTAAACCCGTTTTTATTCTAGGATTTTTTTTTGCAATTTGCATGAAACATTCTACACGCAATCTAAGGACCTTTATCTAACATGCCTATGAAGTGCACACAAAAAAATTATAAAATAATAATAATAAATATAGCTGCAAGCAGCGATAAAGTGTCCAAAGCCAAAAACACCTCAAATCATGAACACAGCCTGGGATGTGCGTGAAATCTTGCAAGCACATTCCCAATAGGTCAAGGAACAGATACCAACCTTCTCACATTGGCCTGTTATAGCGCCACCAGCGGGTCAACTTTTGCACAACACATTTTTGGAACAAAATGGACCAATCTTTGACGTCAGTAACGTCAAAGAGAGCACTGCCTGCGATCTTGACATTTTGTGCTTTTATAGCCATTGTTTTCCGGCTTGAAGCGAGCCCACTATTGTTTCGAAGGAACAATATTTTTCTAGTTTATCTATCAGACATATCAAGTTCTCCTCAATACTTTGTCCGCTTTCAACTCCTACATACTTAGTGAGAAAATGAAAATAAAAACATCAATGTGTTCAGCCTACAGTGGCGACGTGTGCTATTATTTCATACAGCAATCGGCCAAATGGTGGCGCTGTTGGAAGCCTTCGAAAGTGCGAACTTTGAACAGGTATAGCTCATGCTGTGTTTGAGGTAAAACCATGAAACCTGTATACACTTATGCGTCTCCTCATGCCGAACAACTTTTACCCTCTAACTTTTGACCTCTGACCTTTAGGTCTCCCACAATTCGGAATTATATGAAAAACAGTAAAAATCTATCTCCTCCTGGGATTTTCGCGTCAAGTGCACAAAACTTTTTTCACATGAACTTTGGACCAATACGGTCAGATTGATCAACCAGATTTTTTTTAAAGTGAAATATAATTTTTTAATAGTTCAATCAATATTGCGGTTTTATGCAAATTATTCTTCGGCCTCTAAATCATACATGCAAAGTTACACGTTCATGGCATTTGGCAAAGATGTGGAGCGTTAGTCAAAGTATCACTGAAACCAATTTTATTCCAATCGGCCAAAGGGGGGCGCTATACGAAGCGTCTGAAAATTCAAACTTCAAACGGGCATAAGTCATGACTCGTTTCGTTTGAAGACATGCAACTTGTTACACGCGTGCTTTGACTCAAGCGGAAGACATCTGTGTCGTTGTTAAGTAAGCTCCGCCCTTCAATTTTCCGCCATTTTGAGCAGTTTGTAAAACGCGTAAACCCGCTTTTATTCTGGAATTTTCGCGTCACGTGCACAAAACTTTTTTTACGTGAACTTTGGACCGATATCTAAAGATCTGTCAGATCGGATTTCTTTAACATTGAAACATGCTTTTTTAAATAATTCAAACAATATTGCATTTTTATGCAAATTATTCTTCTGCCTCTAAAACATACAAGCAAAGTCACATTTTCATGACAAAATAGTGTAGAGGGTTAGTTCAAATATCACTGAAACCAATCTTACCCCAAATGGCCAAAGGGGGGCGCTATATAATTTTGAGCAGTTTGTAAAACGCTTAAACCCGTTTTTATTCTAGGATTTTTTTTGCAATTTGCATGAAACATTCTACACGCAATCTAAGGACCTTTATCTAACATGCCTATGAAGTGCACACAAAAAAATTATAAAATAATAATAATAAATATAGCTGCAAGCAGCGATAAAGTGTCCAAAGCCAAAAACACCTCAAATCATGAACACAGCCTGGGATGTGCGTGAAATCTTGCAAGCACATTCCCAATAGGTCAAGGAACAGATACCAACCTTCTCACATTGGCCTGTTATAGCGCCACCAGCGGGTCAACTTTTGCACAACACATTTTTGGAACAAAATGGACCAATCTTTGACGTCAGTAACGTCAAAGAGAGCACTGCCTGCGATCTTGACATTTTGTGCTTTTATAGCCATTGTTTTCCGGCTTGAAGCGAGCCCACTATTGTTTCGAAGGAACAATATTTTTCTAGTTTATCTATCAGACATATCAAGTTCTCCTCAATACTTTGTCCGCTTTCAACTCCTACATACTTAGTGAGAAAATGAAAATAAAAACATCAATGTGTTCAGCCTACAGTGGCGACGTGTGCTATTATTTTATACAGCAATCGGCCAAATGGTGGCGCTGTTGGAAGCCTTCGAAAGTGCGAACTTTGAACAGGTATAGCTCATGCTGTGTTTGAGGTAAAACCATGAAACCTGTATACACTTATGCGTCTCCTCATGCCGAACAACTTTTACCCTCTAACTTTTGACCTCTGACCTTTAGGTCTCCCACAATTCGGAATTATATGAAAAACAGTAAAAATCTATCTCCTCCTGGGATTTTCGCGTCAAGTGCACAAAACTTTTTTCACATGAACTTTGGACCAATACGGTCAGATTGATCAACCAGATTTTTTTTAAAGTGAAATATAATTTTTTAATAGTTCAATCAATATTGCGGTTTTATGCAAATTATTCTTCGGCCTCTAAATCATACATGCAAAGTTACACGTTCATGGCATTTGGCAAAGATGTGGAGCGTTAGTCAAAGTATCACTGAAACCAATTTTATTCCAATCGGCCAAAGGGGGGCGCTATACGAAGCGTCTGAAAATTCAAACTTCAAACGGGCATAAGTCATGACTCGTTTCGTTTGAAGACATGCAACTTGTTACACGCGTGCTTTGACTCAAGCGGAAGACATCTGTGTCGTTGTTAAGTAAGCTCCGCCCTTCAATTTTCCGCCATTTTGAGCAGTTTGTAAAACGCGTAAACCCGCTTTTATTCTGGAATTTTCGCGTCACGTGCACAAAACTTTTTTTACGTGAACTTTGGACCGATATCTAAAGATCTGTCAGATCGGATTTCTTTAACATTGAAACATGCTTTTTTAAATAATTCAAACAATATTGCATTTTTATGCAAATTATTCTTCTGCCTCTAAAACATACAAGCAAAGTCACATTTTCATGACAAAATAGTGTAGAGGGTTAGTTCAAATATCACTGAAACCAATCTTACCCCAAATGGCCAAAGGGGGGCGCTATATAATTTTGAGCAGTTTGTAAAACGCTTAAACCCGTTTTTATTCTAGGATTTTTTTTGCAATTTGCATGAAACATTCTACACGCAATCTAAGGACCTTTATCTAACATGCCTATGAAGTGCACACAAAAAAATTATAAAATAATAATAATAAATATAGCTGCAAGCAGCGATAAAGTGTCCAAAGCCAAAAACACCTCAAATCATGAACACAGCCTGGGATGTGCGTGAAATCTTGCAAGCACATTCCCAATAGGTCAAGGAACAGATACCAACCTTCTCACATTGGCCTGTTATAGCGCCACCAGCGGGTCAACTTTTGCACAACACATTTTTGGAACAAAATGGACCAATCTTTGACGTCAGTAACGTCAAAGAGAGCACTGCCTGCGATCTTGACATTTTGTGCTTTTATAGCCATTGTTTTCTGGCTTGAAGCGAGCCCACAATTGTTTCGAAGGAACAATATTTTTCTAGTTTCTATACTAGTCATACTAGTCAGTGCAAGTATCAAAAAACTTCGGTTCCTTTCTACTCCTACATACTTAGTGAGAAAATGAAAATAAAAACATCAATGTGTTCAGCTTACAGTGGTGAAGTGTGCTATTACTTTTTACAGCAATCGGCCAAATGGTGGCGCTGTAGGAAGCCTTCGAAAGTGCGATCTTTGAACAGGTATAGCTCATGCTGTGTTTGAGGTACAGCCATGAAACCTGTATACACTTATGCGTCTCCTCATGCCGAACAACTTTTACCCTCTAACTTTTGACCTCTGACCTTTAGGTCTCCCACAATTCGGAATTATATGAAAAACAGTAAAAATCTATCTCCTCCTGGGTTTTTTTTCGATACGCGCACGAAACTTTTTTTACATGAACTTTGGACCAATACGGTCAAACTAATCTCGGCGGATTTCTTTTAAAGTGAAATATAATTTTTTAATAGTTCAATCAATATTGCGGTTTTATGCAAATTATTCTTCGGCCTCTAAATCATACATGCAAAGTTACACGTTCATGGCATTTGGCAAAGATGTGGAGGGTTAGTCAAAGTATCACTGAAACCAATTTTATTCCAATCGGCCAAAGGGGGGCGCTATACGAAGCGTCTGAAAATTCAAACTTCAAACGGGCATAAGTCATGACTCGTTTCGTTTGAAGACATGCAACTTGTTACACGCGTGCTTTGACTCAAGCGGAAGACATCTGTGTCGTTGTTAAGTAAGCTCCGCCCTTCAATTTTCCGCCATTTTGAGCAGTTTGTAAAACGCGTAAACCCGCTTTTATTCTGGAATTTTCGCGTCACGTGCACAAAACTTTTTTTACGTGAACTTTGGACCGATATCTAAAGATCTGTCAGATCGGATTTCTTTAACATTGAAACATGCTTTTTTAAATAATTCAAACAATATTGCATTTTTATGCAAATTATTCTTCTGCCTCTAAAACATACATGCAAAGTCACATTTTCATGACAAAATAGTGTAGAGGGTTAGTTCAAATATCACTGAAACCAATCTTACCCCAAATGGCCAAAGGGGGGCGCTATATAATTTTGAGCAGTTTGTAAAACGCTTAAACCCGTTTTTATTCTAGGATTTTTTTTTGCAATTTGCATGAAACATTCTACACGCAATCTAAGGACCTTTATCTAACATGCCTATGAAGTGCACACAAAAAAATTATAAAATAATAATAATAAATATAGCTGCAAGCAGCGATAAAGTGTCCAAAGCCAAAAACACCTCAAATCATGAACACAGCCTGGGATGTGCGTGAAATCTTGCAAGCACATTCCCAATAGGTCAAGGAACAGATACCAACCTTCTCACATTGGCCTGTTATAGCGCCACCAGCGGGTCAACTTTTGCACAACACATTTTTGGAACAAAATGGACCAATCTTTGACGTCAGTAACGTCAAAGAGAGCACTGCCTGCGATCTTGACATTTTGTGCTTTTATAGCCATTGTTTTCCGGCTTGAAGCGAGCCCACTATTGTTTCGAAGGAACAATATTTTTCTAGTTTATCTATCAGACATATCAAGTTCTCCTCAATACTTTGTCCGCTTTCAACTCCTACATACTTAGTGAGAAAATGAAAATAAAAACATCAATGTGTTCAGCCTACAGTGGCGACGTGTGCTATTATTTCATACAGCAATCGGCCAAATGGTGGCGCTGTTGGAAGCCTTCGAAAGTGCGAACTTTGAACAGGTATAGCTCATGCTGTGTTTGAGGTAAAACCATGAAACCTGTATACACTTATGCGTCTCCTCATGCCGAACAACTTTTACCCTCTAACTTTTGACCTCTGACCTTTAGGTCTCCCACAATTCGGAATTATATGAAAAACAGTAAAAATCTATCTCCTCCTGGGATTTTCGCGTCAAGTGCACAAAACTTTTTTCACATGAACTTTGGACCAATACGGTCAGATTGATCAACCAGATTTTTTTTAAAGTGAAATATAATTTTTTAATAGTTCAATCAATATTGCGGTTTTATGCAAATTATTCTTCGGCCTCTAAATCATACATGCAAAGTTACACGTTCATGGCATTTGGCAAAGATGTGGAGCGTTAGTCAAAGTATCACTGAAACCAATTTTATTCCAATCGGCCAAAGGGGGGCGCTATACGAAGCGTCTGAAAATTCAAACTTCAAACGGGCATAAGTCATGACTCGTTTCGTTTGAAGACATGCAACTTGTTACACGCGTGCTTTGACTCAAGCGGAAGACATCTGTGTCGTTGTTAAGTAAGCTCCGCCCTTCAATTTTCCGCCATTTTGAGCAGTTTGTAAAACGCGTAAACCCGCTTTTATTCTGGAATTTTCGCGTCACGTGCACAAAACTTTTTTTACGTGAACTTTGGACCGATATCTAAAGATCTGTCAGATCGGATTTCTTTAACATTGAAACATGCTTTTTTAAATAATTCAAACAATATTGCATTTTTATGCAAATTATTCTTCTGCCTCTAAAACATACAAGCAAAGTCACATTTTCATGACAAAATAGTGTAGAGGGTTAGTTCAAATATCACTGAAACCAATCTTACCCCAAATGGCCAAAGGGGGGCGCTATATAATTTTGAGCAGTTTGTAAAACGCTTAAACCCGTTTTTATTCTAGGATTTTTTTTTGCAATTTGCATGAAACATTCTACACGCAATCTAAGGACCTTTATCTAACATGCCTATGAAGTGCACACAAAAAAATTATAAAATAATAATAATAAATATAGCTGCAAGCAGCGATAAAGTGTCCAAAGCCAAAAACACCTCAAATCATGAACACAGCCTGGGATGTGCGTGAAATCTTGCAAGCACATTCCCAATAGGTCAAGGAACAGATACCAACCTTCTCACATTGGCCTGTTATAGCGCCACCAGCGGGTCAACTTTTGCACAACACATTTTTGGAACAAAATGGACCAATCTTTGACGTCAGTAACGTCAAAGAGAGCACTGCCTGCGATCTTGACATTTTGTGCTTTTATAGCCATTGTTTTCCGGCTTGAAGCGAGCCCACTATTGTTTCGAAGGAACAATATTTTTCTAGTTTATCTATCAGACATATCAAGTTCTCCTCAATACTTTGTCCGCTTTCAACTCCTACATACTTAGTGAGAAAATGAAAATAAAAACATCAATGTGTTCAGCCTACAGTGGCGACGTGTGCTATTATTTCATACAGCAATCGGCCAAATGGTGGCGCTGTTGGAAGCCTTCGAAAGTGCGAACTTTGAACAGGTATAGCTCATGCTGTGTTTGAGGTAAAACCATGAAACCTGTATACACTTATGCGTCTCCTCATGCCGAACAACTTTTACCCTCTAACTTTTGACCTCTGACCTTTAGGTCTCCCACAATTCGGAATTATATGAAAAACAGTAAAAATCTATCTCCTCCTGGGATTTTCGCGTCAAGTGCACAAAACTTTTTTCACATGAACTTTGGACCAATACGGTCAGATTGATCAACCAGATTTTTTTTAAAGTGAAATATAATTTTTTAATAGTTCAATCAATATTGCGGTTTTATGCAAATTATTCTTCGGCCTCTAAATCATACATGCAAAGTTACACGTTCATGGCATTTGGCAAAGATGTGGAGCGTTAGTCAAAGTATCACTGAAACCAATTTTATTCCAATCGGCCAAAGGGGGGCGCTATACGAAGCGTCTGAAAATTCAAACTTCAAACGGGCATAAGTCATGACTCGTTTCGTTTGAAGACATGCAACTTGTTACACGCGTGCTTTGACTCAAGCGGAAGACATCTGTGTCGTTGTTAAGTAAGCTCCGCCCTTCAATTTTCCGCCATTTTGAGCAGTTTGTAAAACGCGTAAACCCGCTTTTATTCTGGAATTTTCGCGTCACGTGCACAAAACTTTTTTTACGTGAACTTTGGACCGATATCTAAAGATCTGTCAGATCGGATTTCTTTAACATTGAAACATGCTTTTTTAAATAATTCAAACAATATTGCATTTTTATGCAAATTATTCTTCTGCCTCTAAAACATACAAGCAAAGTCACATTTTCATGACAAAATAGTGTAGAGGGTTAGTTCAAATATCACTGAAACCAATCTTACCCCAAATGGCCAAAGGGGGGCGCTATATAATTTTGAGCAGTTTGTAAAACGCTTAAACCCGTTTTTATTCTAGGATTTTTTTTGCAATTTGCATGAAACATTCTACACGCAATCTAAGGACCTTTATCTAACATACCTATGAAGTGCACACAAAAAAATTATAAAATAATAATAATAAATATAGCTGCAAGCAGCGATAAAGTGTCCAAAGCCAAAAACACCTCAAATCATGAACACAGCCTGGGATGTGCGTGAAATCTTGCAAGCACATTCCCAATAGGTCAAGGAACAGATACCAACCTTCTCACATTGGCCTGTTATAGCACCACCAGCGGGTCAACTTTTGCACAACACATTTTTGGAACAAAATGGACCAATCTTTGACGTCAGTAACGTCAAAGAGAGCACTGCCTGCGATCTTGACATTTTGTGCTTTTATAGCCATTGTTTTCTGGCTTGAAGCGAGCCCACAATTGTTTCGAAGGAACAATATTTTTCTAGTTTCTATACTAGTCATACTAGTCAGTGCAAGTATCAAAAAACTTCGGTTCCTTTCTACTCCTACATACTTAGTGAGAAAATGAAAATAAAAACATCAATGTGTTCAGCTTACAGTGGTGAAGTGTGCTATTACTTTTTACAGCAATCGGCCAAATGGTGGCGCTGTAGGAAGCCTTCGAAAGTGCGATCTTTGAACAGGTATAGCTCATGCTGTGTTTGAGGTACAGCCATGAAACCTGTATACACTTATGCGTCTCCTCATGCCGAACAACTTTTACCCTCTAACTTTTGACCTCTGACCTTTAGGTCTCCCACAATTCGGAATTATATGAAAAACAGTAAAAATCTATCTCCTCCTGGGTTTTTTTTCGATACGCGCACGAAACTTTTTTTACATGAACTTTGGACCAATACGGTCAAACTAATCTCGGCGGATTTCTTTTAAAGTGAAATATAATTTTTTAATAGTTCAATCAATATTGCGGTTTTATGCAAATTATTCTTCGGCCTCTAAATCATACATGCAAAGTTACACGTTCATGGCATTTGGCAAAGATGTGGAGGGTTAGTCAAAGTATCACTGAAACCAATTTTATTCCAATCGGCCAAAGGGGGGCGCTATACGAAGCGTCTGAAAATTCAAACTTCAAACGGGCATAAGTCATGACTCGTTTCGTTTGAAGACATGCAACTTGTTACACGCGTGCTTTGACTCAAGCGGAAGACATCTGTGTCGTTGTTAAGTAAGCTCCGCCCTTCAATTTTCCGCCATTTTGAGCAGTTTGTAAAACGCGTAAACCCGCTTTTATTCTGGAATTTTCGCGTCACGTGCACAAAACTTTTTTTACGTGAACTTTGGACCGATATCTAAAGATCTGTCAGATCGGATTTCTTTAACATTGAAACATGCTTTTTTAAATAATTCAAACAATATTGCATTTTTATGCAAATTATTCTTCTGCCTCTAAAACATACATGCAAAGTCACATTTTCATGACAAAATAGTGTAGAGGGTTAGTTCAAATATCACTGAAACCAATCTTACCCCAAATGGCCAAAGGGGGGCGCTATATAATTTTGAGCAGTTTGTAAAACGCTTAAACCCGTTTTTATTCTAGGATTTTTTTTTGCAATTTGCATGAAACATTCTACACGCAATCTAAGGACCTTTATCTAACATGCCTATGAAGTGCACACAAAAAAATTATAAAATAATAATAATAAATATAGCTGCAAGCAGCGATAAAGTGTCCAAAGCCAAAAACACCTCAAATCATGAACACAGCCTGGGATGTGCGTGAAATCTTGCAAGCACATTCCCAATAGGTCAAGGAACAGATACCAACCTTCTCACATTGGCCTGTTATAGCGCCACCAGCGGGTCAACTTTTGCACAACACATTTTTGGAACAAAATGGACCAATCTTTGACGTCAGTAACGTCAAAGAGAGCACTGCCTGCGATCTTGACATTTTGTGCTTTTATAGCCATTGTTTTCCGGCTTGAAGCGAGCCCACTATTGTTTCGAAGGAACAATATTTTTCTAGTTTATCTATCAGACATATCAAGTTCTCCTCAATACTTTGTCCGCTTTCAACTCCTACATACTTAGTGAGAAAATGAAAATAAAAACATCAATGTGTTCAGCCTACAGTGGCGACGTGTGCTATTATTTTATACAGCAATCGGCCAAATGGTGGCGCTGTTGGAAGCCTTCGAAAGTGCGAACTTTGAACAGGTATAGCTCATGCTGTGTTTGAGGTAAAACCATGAAACCTGTATACACTTATGCGTCTCCTCATGCCGAACAACTTTTACCCTCTAACTTTTGACCTCTGACCTTTAGGTCTCCCACAATTCGGAATTATATGAAAAACAGTAAAAATCTATCTCCTCCTGGGATTTTCGCGTCAAGTGCACAAAACTTTTTTCACATGAACTTTGGACCAATACGGTCAGATTGATCAACCAGATTTTTTTTAAAGTGAAATATAATTTTTTAATAGTTCAATCAATATTGCGGTTTTATGCAAATTATTCTTCGGCCTCTAAATCATACATGCAAAGTTACACGTTCATGGCATTTGGCAAAGATGTGGAGCGTTAGTCAAAGTATCACTGAAACCAATTTTATTCCAATCGGCCAAAGGGGGGCGCTATACGAAGCGTCTGAAAATTCAAACTTCAAACGGGCATAAGTCATGACTCGTTTCGTTTGAAGACATGCAACTTGTTACACGCGTGCTTTGACTCAAGCGGAAGACATCTGTGTCGTTGTTAAGTAAGCTCCGCCCTTCAATTTTCCGCCATTTTGAGCAGTTTGTAAAACGCGTAAACCCGCTTTTATTCTGGAATTTTCGCGTCACGTGCACAAAACTTTTTTTACGTGAACTTTGGACCGATATCTAAAGATCTGTCAGATCGGATTTCTTTAACATTGAAACATGCTTTTTTAAATAATTCAAACAATATTGCATTTTTATGCAAATTATTCTTCTGCCTCTAAAACATACATGCAAAGTCACATTTTCATGACAAAATAGTGTAGAGGGTTAGTTCAAATATCACTGAAACCAATCTTACCCCAAATGGCCAAAGGGGGGCGCTATATAATTTTGAGCAGTTTGTAAAACGCTTAAACCCGTTTTTGTTCTAGGATTTTTTTTGCAATTTGCATGAAACATTCTACACGCAATCTAAGGACCTTTATCTAACATGCCTATGAAGTGCACACAACAAAAATTATAAAATAATAATAATAAATATAGCTGCAAGCAGCGATAAAGTGTCCAAAGCCAAAAACACCTCAAATCATGAACACAGCCTGGGATGTGCGTGAAATCTTGCAAGCACATTCCCAATAGGTCAAGGAACAGATACCAACCTTCTCACATTGGCCTGTTATAGCGCCACCAGCGGGTCAACTTTTGCACAACACATTTTTGGAACAAAATGGACCAATCTTTGACATCAGTAACGTCAAAGAGAGCACTGCCTGCGATCTTGACATTTTGTGCTTTTATAGCCATTGTTTTCTGGCTTGAAGCGAGCCCACAATTGTTTCGAAGGAACAATATTTTTCTAGTTATTGTGGGCTCGCCTATAAGGCGAGCACACTTTAGATATTGTCATTAGTGTGGTTGCCCTTACAGGGCAACACACTATAGTTCTAGGGAAACTTTATTATTAAGTGTGCCTGCTATGCAATAGCAAAACACTTATTGTAATCCGCCATACTTAATTAATTAAGTCTTTCGCCACGAATTTCTGCACGTAATAACTGCCGCACAATTTACGCCACCGCCGCAATATATACATCAAAACGTGCGGCTCGGCCGGGAATGGTGTGCTATTACTTTTCTTTCCGATCCGCGTTACCATTGCGACGTAATTCGCAAAAAACGACGCCAAAAAACCCCATTGACTTAGAATGGGGGAAACTTCGGCACGTAATAACTGCCGCACGATTTACGCCACCCCCGCAATATATACATCAAAATGTGCGGCTCGGCCGGGAATGGTGTGCTATTACTTTTCTTTCCGATCCGCTTTACGATTGCGATGTAATTCGCAAAAAACAACGCCCAAAAACTCCATTGACTTTGAATGGGGGACTCCGAAAAAAACCCAGAAACTTTGGCGCCACATAACTCTGCCATACTTTTGCCTAGCAACGTCATTTAAAATGTAAAATGCTCACACAACTTTGGTCTTTTTCCGACCAATAGGGATGAGCTGTAATTGATTAAGCCTCGCCCCCTCTTTAACAGGAAGTGCCCTTCACCAAACAGGAAGTGCCTCTATAACTCATGAACCGTTTGTCGTACAGACTTGCGGCTGGTGTCATACCTTTTCTTTTTTTCTCAATTTTTTTTTCTCAATTTTTTTTTTCTCAAATTTTTTTTTTCTCAAATTTTTTTTTCTCAAATTTTTTTTCTCAAATTTTTTTTTTCTCAAAAAATTTTTTTCTCAAATTTTTTTTTCTCAAATTTTTTTTTCTCAAAAAAATTTTTTCTCAGCTTTTTTTTCTCAAAAATTTTTTTTCTCCAAATTTTTTTTTCTCAAATTTTTTTTCTCAAAATTTTTTTTTCTCAATTTTTTACTCAAAATTTATTTTTCTCAAAAAAAATTTTTTCTCAATTTTTTTCTCAAATTTTTTTTCTCAAAAAATTTTTTTCTCAAAATTGTTTTCTCAAAATTATTTTTTTCTCAACATTTTTTTTTCTCACATTTTTTTTTCTCAAGATTTTTTTTTCTCACAATTTTTTTTTCAAAATTTCTTTTTCTCAAAAAAGTTTTTTTCTCAAATTTTTTTTCTCACAAAACAATTTTTTCTCAAAAAACTGTCGTTAAAGTGCGACCCGTGATAACGGCCAAAAATGCTCCAAAACGCCACTAATTAGTCGAAATGGCTGACTTCCTGTTTGGTTTCTGATTGGCTGCTGGCCTTGTGACGTGGGTAGAGCTGCGAGGGCCTGGTCATCGCTGCTTGCAGCTTTAATTCATTAATCGTCCATGACCTTAATTGGGGCCTATTTCGCCAAACAGGAAGTGCCCCTCACCAAACAGGAAGTGACCCTTGATCTCGTGAACCGTTTGTCATACAGACACGCGGGTTGCGTCAAATGAAATAACGCTAATGCTAACACCAACCGCTACAGAAGGTTGCACAGACTTAGCGAGCTGCAGGCACACTTAAAATTTCTTAGAAATTTTCTCTTCTAGTAAATATAGCTGCAAGCAGCGATAAAGTGTCCAAAGCCAAAAACACCTCAAATCATGAACACAGCCTGGGATGTGCGTGAAATCTTGCAAGCACATTCCCGATAGGTCAAGGAACAGATACCAACCTTCTCACATTGGCCTGTTATAGCGCCACCAGCGGGTCAACTTTTGCATAACACATTTTTGGATCAAAATGGACCAATCTTTGATGTCAGTAACGTCAAAGAGAGCACTGCCTGCGATCTTGACATTTTGTGCTTTTATAGCCATTGTTTTCTGGCTTGAAGCGAGCCCACAATTGTTTCGAAGGAACAATATTTTTCTAGTTAGTGTGGTTGCCCTAACAGGGCAACACACTATAGTTCTAGGGTAACTTTATTATTATTAGTGTGGTTGCCCTTACAGGGCAACACACTATAGTTCTAGGGAAACTTTATTTTTTTCTTTATTTATAGTGTAACCAAAAGTTTGGCGCGAATCTCCTCCCACAGTTTTTGCGCCACACACTCGCGCCATATGTCAAATCGACCGGCTTAATCGGGAATCGTGTGCTATTACTTTTCTAAGAGAAAGGTTGTATCGTTTAATTGATATGAATTTATTAGTGAATTAATTTTCCCCATTGACTTATAATGGGAATCGCAAAAACTCAAATTCAATAATTTTTCTCTCGCAAACCATAGGGGCTACAGTTTCAAAACTTGGAGAGGAGATTCATAATAAGGGTAAGAATTAATAAAAAAATAATTACATCAGTCGGCCACATGGTGGCGCTATAACACCCCACTTTACCTTTTGCCCTATAACTCTTGAACCGTAGGTCGGAAAATTAAAATTCCTTTTTCCCTGGATGCGTTGGGTCATGACGCATCTCCCTATATAGGCCCCGCCCATTTGCGTCAGGATAGATTTTCCGCCATTTTGAATTTTCTTCAAAACACACTTTTTGCTCCTTTTCCTACATATTTTCTCCAAATGTCACAAAAATCAGTACACATGATCTCTGGACCCATGCGATGAACATATTCACGCGATATTTCAATAGTCCATACCGTTCGTCCGTAACAGGCTTCCAAAATTAGCGGGGCGGGCCCGTTTCGCCCAAAATAGCCATAAATCACGACCGAAAAATCCAGTCAACACCACATTTTAACCACTAGTCGGGGGTGGTATACTCAACAAATCCCCAAAAGCATTTCCATTTCGACCCATAGGGGGCGCCACAAACGCGCAAAACATAACCATTCCGTGCCAAAACGAGTTTTTCGGGGGGAACGACCCTCTCAAAACGAAACACAAACGATATCAGGAGCGACGTAACAACGTAATCGCTTGGCTAAACTCGTGGAAGGAGCCTATTTCTTAAAAACAAGACGCCGTATCCTTACATCACAAACGCAGGATCCAAACGGCACCTTTTCGAATTAAGCGGTGCGCGGCCCCGACGGTATCCGTCCAGAAGTCCTCTCCCTCGGGCCCCGGGGTTTTCCTCGGGGTCCCGGAGGCGCATCCCCGCGGCTCGCGCCGGGGCGGGTCGGGCAACCACACTCGCAATTTCCCAAATTGCACATTTTCTAGTTAGTGTGGTTGCCCTTACAGGGCAACACACTATAGTCCTAGGGAAACTTTATTTTTTCCGGGTAAACTTTATTTTGACGCGTTTCACGGCCCACAGTTTTTGCGCCACACACTCGCGCCATATGTCAAATCG
This sequence comes from Nannobrachium achirus, assembly GCF_963921795.1. Classification (NCBI taxonomy): domain Eukaryota; kingdom Metazoa; phylum Chordata; class Actinopteri; order Myctophiformes; family Myctophidae; genus Nannobrachium; species Nannobrachium achirus. Next base: position 76,145,996 of record NC_137810.1, on the reverse strand, counting down.
ACCGGCTTCATCGGGAATCGTGTGCTATTATTGCGATAAGAGAAAAGTTGTATCGTTTAATTGATATGAATTTATTAGTGAATTCATTTCCCCCATTGACTTATAATGGGAATAGCAAAAACTCACATTCAATTATTTTCTCTCTCTTAAACCATAGGGTCTAAATTTTCAAAACTTGGAGAGGAGATTCATAATAATTTTAAGAATTAATTAAAAAATAATTACATCATTCGGCCACATGGTGGCGCTATAACACCCCACTTTACGTTTTGCCCTATAACTCTTGAACCGTAGGTCGGAAAATTAAAATTATTTTTTCCCTGGATTCCTTGGGTCATGACGCATCTCCCTATATAGGCCACGCCCATTTGCGTCAGGATAGATTTTCCGCCATTTTGAATTTTCTTCAAAACACACTTTTTGCTCCTTTTCCTACATATTTTCTCCAAATGTCACAAAAATTGGTACACAGGATCTCTGGGCCCATGCAATAAACATATTCAAGCGATATTTCGATAGTCCATACCGTTCGTCCGGAACAGGCTTACGAAGTTAGCAAGAGGGGCCCGTTTCGCCAAAAATAGTCATAAATCAGAAACGAAACATCCAGTCAACACCAAATTTTAACCACAAGTTGCGGGTGGGATATTCAACAAATCCCCAGAAGCATTTCCACTTCGACCCTTAGGGGGCGCCACAAATGCGCAAAACGTAACCGTTTCAGACCAAACCCATTGACTTATAATGGGAATAGCAAAAACTCACATTCAATTATTTTTTTTCTCGCAAACCATAGAGGCTACAGTTTCAAAACTTGGAGAGGAGATGCATAATTAGTTCAAGGAATAAATAAAAAATAATATTGTCAGTCAGCCTCATGGTGGCGCTATAACAGCCCACTTTACGTTTCGGCCTGTAACTCTTGAACCGTAGGTCGGAAAATTAAAATTATTTTTTCCCTGGATTCCTTGGGTCATGACGCATCTCCCCATATAGGCCACGCCCATTTGCGTCAGGATAGATTTTCCGCCATTTTGAATTTTCTTCAAAACACACTTTTTGCTCCTTTTCCCACATATTTTCTCCAAATGTCACAAAAATCGGTACAGATGATCTCTGGACCCATGCGATAAACATATTCAAGCGATATTTCGATAGTCCATACCGTTCGTCCGGAACAGGCTTACGAAGTTAGCGAGAGGGGCCAGTTTCGCCAAAAATAGCCATAAATCACAAACGAAACATCCAGTTAACACCAAATTTGAACCACAAGTCGCGTGTGGGATATTCAACAAATCCCCAAAAGCATTTCCACTTCGACCCATAGGGGGCGGCAGGGCAGGCAACCACACTCGCAATTTCCCAAATTGCACATTTTCTAGTTAGTGTGGTTGCCCTTACAGGGCAACACACTATAGTTCTAGGGAAACTTTATTTATTCTTCTTTATTTATAGTGTAACCAAAAGTTTGGCGCGAATCTCCTCCCACAGTTTTTGCGCCACACACTCGCGCCATATGTCAAATCGACCGGCTTAATCGGGAATCGTGTGCTATTACTTTTCTAAGAGAAAGGTTGTATCGTTTAATTGATATGAATTTATTAGTGAATTAATTTCCCCCATTGACTTATAATGGGAATAGCAAAAACTCACATTCAATTATTTTCTCTCTCTTAAACCATAGGGTCTAAAGTTTCAAAACTTGGAGAGGAGATTCATAATAATTTTAAGAATTAATTAAAAAATAATTACATCATTCGGCCACATGGTGGCGCTATAACACCCCACTTTACGTTTTGCCCTATAACTCTTGAACCGTAGGTCGGAAAATTAAAATTATTTTTTCCCTGGATTCCTTGGGTCATGACGCATCTCCCCATATAGGCCACGCCCATTTGCGTCAGGATAGATTTTCCGCCATTTTGAATTTTCTTCAAAACACACTTTTTGCTCCTTTTCCTACATATTTTCTCCAAATGTCACAAAAATTGGTACACATGATCTCTGGACCCATGCGATAAACATATTCAAGCGATATTTCGATAGTCCATACCGTTCTTCCGTAACAGGGTTCCAAATTTAGCGGGAGGAGACCGTTTTGTAAGAAGTAGCCATAAATCAGAAACGAAACATCCAGTCAACACAAAATTTTAACCACAAGTCGCGGGTGGGATATTCAACAAATCCCTAAAAGCATTTCCACTTCGACCCTTAGGGGGCGCCACAAATGCGCAAAACGTAACCGTTTCAGGCCAAACCCATTGACTTATAATGGGAATAGCAAAAACTCACGTTCAATTATTTTTTTTCTTGCAAACCATAGGGGCTACAGTTTCAACACTTGGAGAGGAGATGCATAATCAGTTCAAGGAATAAATAAAAAATAATATTGTCAGTCAGCCTCATGGTGGCGCTATAACAGCCCACTTTACGTTTCTGCCTTTAGCTCTTGAACCGTAAGTCGGAAATTTAAAATTTCTTTTTCCCTGGATTCCTTGGCTCATGACGCACCTCCCCATATAGGCCACGCCCATTTGCGTCAGGATAGATTTTCCGCCATTTTGAATTTTCTTCAAAACACACTTTTTGCTCCTATTCCCACATATTTTCTCCAAATGTCACAAAAATCGGTACACAAGATCTCTGAACCCACGCGATAAACATATTCAAGCGATATTTCGATAGTCCATACCGTTCGTCCGGAACACGCTTCCGAAGTTAGCGAGAGGGGCCCGTTTTGCCAAAAATAGCCATAAATCAAAAACGAAACATCCAGTCAACACCAAATTTTAACCACAAGTTGCGGGTGGGATATTCAACAAATCCCCAAAAGCATTTCCACTTCGACCCTTAGGGGGCGCCACAAACGCACAAAACGTAACCGTTTCAGGCCAAACCCATTGACTTATAATGGGAATAGCAAAAACTCACGTTCAATTATTTTTTTTCTTGCAAACCATAGGGGCTACAGTTTCAACACTTGGAGAGGAGATGCATAATCAGTTCAAGGAATAAATAAAAAATAATATTGTCAGTCAGCCTCATGGTGGCGCTATAACAGCCCACTTTACGTTTCGGTCTGTAACTCTTGAACCGTAGGTCGGAAAATTAAAATTCCTTTTTCCCTGGATTCCTTGGGTCATGCCGCATCTCCTCATATAGGCCACGCCCATTTGCGTCAGGATAGATTTTCCGCCATTTTGAATTTTCTTCAAAACACACTTTTTGCTCCTTTTCCTACATATTTTCTCCAAATGTCACAAAAATCGGTACACATGATCTATGGACTCATGCGATAAACATATTCAAACGATATTTCGATAGTCCATACCGTTCTTCCGTAACAGGGTTCCAAAGTTAGCGGGAGGAGCCCGTTTTGTAAGAAGTAGCCATAAATCACAAACGAAACATCCAGTCAACACAAAATTTTAACCACAAATCGCGGGTGGGATATTCAACAAATCCCCAAAAGCATTTCCAGTTCGACCCATAGGGGGCGGCGGGGCAGGCAACCACACTCGCAATTTCCCAAATTGCAAATTTTCTAGTTAGTGTGGTTGCCCTAACAGGGCAACACACTATAGTTCTAGGGAAACTTTATTTTTTCTGCGTAAACTTTATTTTGACGCCTTTCACGGCCCACAGTTTTTGCGCCACACACTCGCGCCATATGTCAAATCGACCGGCTTCATCGGGAATCGTGTGCTATTATTTTGCTAAGAGAAAAGTTGTATCGTTTAATTGATATTAATTTATTAGTGAATTAATTTTCCCCATTGACTTATAATGGGAATCACAAAAACTCACATTGAATTATTTTTCTCTCACAAACCATTGGGGCTACAGTTTCAAAACTTGGAGAGGAGGTTCATAATGCAGGCAAGGATTAACTGAAAAATAATTACATCATTCGGCCTCATGGTGGCGCTATAACAGTCCACTTTACGTTTTGGCCTGTAACTCTTGAACCGTAGGTCGGAAAATTAAAAATATTTTTTCCCTGGATTCCTTGGGTCATGACGCATCTCCCCATATAGGCCACGCCCATTTGCGTCAGGATAGATTTTCCGCCATTTTGAATTTTCTTCAAAACACACTTTTTGCTCCTTTTCCCACATATTTTCTCCAAATGTCACAAAAATCGGTACAGTTGATCTCTGGACCCATGCGATAAAGATATTCAAGCGATATTTCGATAGTCCATACCGTTCGTCCGTAACAGCCTTGCAAATTTAGCGGGAGGGGCCCGTTTCGCAAAAATCAGCCATAAATCACAAACGAAACATCCAGTCAACACAAGATTTTAACCACAAGTCGCGGGTGGGATATTCAACAAATCCCCAAAAGCATTTCCACTTCGACCCATAGGGGGCGCCACAAACGCGCAAAACGTAACCGTTTCATGCCAAAATGTAACCGTTTCATGCCAAAACGTGTTTTTCAGGGGGAACGACCCTCTCAAAACGAAACACAAACGATCTCGGGAGAGACGCGACAACGCAGGATCCGACCGGCACCTTTTCCAATCGCGCGTCGCACGGCCCCGACGCTATCCGTCCCGACGTCGTCTCCCTCGGACCCCCACGTTTTGCTCAGGGTCCCGGCGCCGCATCCCCACGACTCGCGCCGGGGCGGGGCAGGCAACCACACTCGCAATTTCCCAAATTGCAAATTTTCTAGTGTTTAATCGCTCCAGGCGATTAAACACATTCGGCGCGCTTCACCGCCCACACTTTTTGCACCACACACTCGCACCATATGTCAAATCGACCCGCTTCATCGGGAATAGTGTGCTATTACTTTTCTAAGAGATAGGTTGTATAGTTTAATTGATATTAATTTATTAGTATCCCATTATAAGTCAATGGGGAAAATTAATTCACTAATATTCTCCCATTCCAGTATTTTTCTCTCAGAAATGGTAAGGCCTACAGTTACAACACTTGGAGGGAAGGTTCATAATAACTACAAGGATTTATTAAAAAATAATTACATCAGTCGGCCTCATGGTGGCGCTATACCAGCTCACTTTACCTTTTGGCTTATAACTCTTGAACCGTAGGTCAAAAAATTAAAATTCCTTTTTCCCTGGATTCCTTGGGTCATGCCACATCTCCCCATATAGGCCCCGCCCATTTGCGCCAGGATTGATTTTTCCACAATTTTGAATTTTCTTCAAAACACACTTTTTGCTCCTTTTCCTACATATTTTCTCCAAATGTCACAAAAATCTGTACACATGATCTCTGGACCCATGCGATAAACAAAGTCAAGCGATATGTTGATAGTCCGTACCGTTTGTCCGTAACAGGGTTCCAAAGTTAGCGGGAGGGGCCCGTTTTGCAATAAATAGCCATAAATCACAAACAAAACATCCAGTCAACACCAAATTTTAACCACAAGTTGCAGGTGGTATACTCAACGAATCCCCTAAAGCATTTCCACTTCGACCCATAGGGGGCGCCACAACCGCGCAAAACGTATGCGTTTCGTGCCAAAACGCGTTTTTCAGGGGGAACGACCCTCTCAAAACGAAACACAAAGGATCTCGGGAGCGACAGGACAACGTAATCGCTTGGCGAAACTCGTTGGAGGAGCCTATTTCTTAAAAACAAGACGCCGTATCCTTACATCACGAACGCAGGATCCGAACGGCACCTTTTAGAATCGCGCGTCGCGCGGCCCGACGGTATCCGTCCCGACGTCGTCTCCCTCGGGCCCCGGCGTTTTCCTCGGGGTCCCGGAGGCGCGTCCCCGCGGCTCGCGCCGGGGCGGGGCGGGCAACCACACTCGCAATTTCCCAAATTGCACATTTTCTAGTTAGTGTGGTTGCCCTTACAGGGCAACACACTATAGTTCTAGGGAAACTTTATTTTTCTTTATTTATAGTGTAACCAAAAGTTTGGCGCGAATCTCCTCCCACAGTTTTTGCGCCACACACTCGCGCCATATGTCAAATCGACCGGCTTAATCGGGAATCGTGTGCTATTACTTTTCTAAGAGAAAGGTTGTATCGTTTAATTGATATGAATTTATTAGTGAATTAATTTTCCCCATTGACTTATAATGGGAATCGCAAAAACTCAAATTCAATAATTTTTCTCTCGCAAACCATAGGGGCTACAGTTTCAAAACTTGGAGAGGAGATTCATAATAAGGGTAAGAATTAATAAAAAAATAATTACATCAGTCGGCCACATGGTGGCGCTATAACACCCCACTTTACCTTTTGCCCTATAACTCTTGAACCGTAGGTCGGAAAATTAAAATTCCTTTTTCCCTGGATTCCTTGGGTCATGACGCATCTCCTGATATAGGCCACGCCCATTTGCGTCAGGATAGATTTTCCGCCATTTTGAATTTTCTTCAAAACACACTTTTTGCTCCTTTTCCTACATATTTACTCCAAATGTCACAAAAATCAGTACACATGATCTCTGGACCCATGCGATGAACATATTCAAGCGATATTTCGATAGTCCATACCGTTCGTCCGTAACAGGGTTCCAAAGTTAGCGGGAGGGGCCAGTTTCGCCAAAAATAGCCATAAATAACAAACAAAACATCCAGTCAACACCAAATTTTAAACACAAGTCGCGGGTGGGATATTCAACAAATCCCCAGAAGCATTTCCACTTCGACCCTTAGGGGGCGCCACAAATGCGCAAAACGTAACCGTTTCAGGCCAAAATGCGTTTTTCAGGGGGAACAACCCTCTCAAAACGAAACACAAATGATCTCGGGAGCGACGTGACAACATAATCGCCTTGTGAAACTGGGGCGGGGCGGGCAACCACACTCGCAATTTCCCAAATTGCACATTTTCTAGTTAGTGTGGTTGCCCTTACAGGGCAACACACTATAGTTCTAGGGAAACTTAATTTTTTTTCTTTATTTATAGTGTAACCAAAAGTTTGGCGCGAATCTCCTCCCACAGTTTTTGCGCCACACACTCGCGCCATATGTCAAATCGACCGGCTTAATCGGGAATCGTGTGCTATTACTTTTCTAAGAGAAAGGTTGTATCGTTTAATTGATATGAATTTATTAGTGAATTAATTTTCCCCATTGACTTATAATGGGAATCGCAAAAACTCAAATTCAATAATTTTTCTCTCGCAAACCATAGGGGCTACAGTTTCAAAACTTGGAGAGGAGATTCATAATAAGGGTAAGAATTAATAAAAAAATAATTACATCAGTCGGCCACATGGTGGCGCTATAACACCCCACTTTACCTTTTGCCCTATAACTCTTGAACCGTAGGTCGGAAAATTAAAATTCCTTTTTCCCTGGATTCGTTGGGTCATGACGCATCTCCTCATATAGGCCACGCCCATTTGCGTCAGGATAGATTTTCCGCCATTTTGAATTTTCTTCAAAACACACTTTTTGCTCCTTTTCCTACATATTTACTCCAAATGTCACAAAAATCAGTACACATGATCTCTGGACCCATGCGATGAACATATTCAAGCGATATTTCGATAGTCCATACCGTTCGTCCGTAACAGGGTTCCAAAGTTAGCGGGAGGGGCCAGTTTCGCCAAAAATAGCCATAAATAACAAACGAAACATCCAGTCAACACCAAATTTTAAACACAAGTCGCGGGTGGGATATTCAACAAATCCCCAGAAGCATTTCCACTTCGACCCTTAGGGGGCGCCACAAATGCGCAAAACGTAACCGTTTCAGGCCAAAACGCGTTTTTCAGGGGGAACAACCCTCTCAAAACGAAACACAAATGATCTCGGGAGCGACGTGACAACATAATCGCCTTGTGAAACTGGGGCGGGGCGGGCAACCACACTCGCAATTTCCCAAATTGCACATTTTCTAGTTAGTGTGGTTGCCCTGTAGGGCAACCACACTATAGTTCTAGGGAAACTTTATTATTATTATTATTCTTTCAATGTAACCTTTTTTTCGGCGCGAATCTCCTCCCACAGTTTTTGCGCCACACACTCGCGCCATATGTCAAATCGACCGGCTTGATCGGGAATAGTGTGCTATTACTTTTCTAACAGAAAAGTTGTATAGTTTAATTGATATTAATTTATTAGTGAATTAATTTCCCCCATTGACTTATAATGGGAATAGCAAAAGCTCACATTCAATTATTTTCTCTCTCTTAAACCATAGGGTCTAAAGTTTCAAAACTTGGAGAGGAGATTCATAATAATTTTAAGAATTAATTAAAAAATAATTACATCATTCGGCCACATGGTGGCGCTATAACACCCCACTTTACGTTTTGCCCTATAACTCTTGAACCGTAGGTCGGAAAATTAAAATTATTTTTTCCCTGGATTCCTTGGGTCATGACGCATCTCCCTATATAGGCCACGCCCATTTGCGTCAGGATAGATTTTCCGCCATTTTGAATTTTCTTCAAAACACACTTTTTGCTCCTTTTCCTACATATTTTCTCCAAATGTCACAAAAATTGGTACACAGGATCTCTGGACCCATGCAATAAACATATTCAAGCGATATTTCGATAGTCCATACCGTTCGTCCGGAACAGGCTTACGAAGTTAGCAAGAGGGGCCCGTTTCGCCAAAAATAGTCATAAATCAGAAACGAAACATCCAGTCAACACCAAATTTTAACCACAAGTTGCGGGTGGGATATTCAACAAATCCCCAGAAGCATTTCCACTTCGACCCTTAGGGGGCGCCACAAATGCGCAAAACGTAACCGTTTCAGGCCAAACCCATTGACTTATAATGGGAATAGCAAAAACTCACATTCAATTATTTTTTTTCTCGCAAACCATAGAGGCTACAGTTTCAAAACTTGGAGAGGAGATGCATAATCAGTTCAAGGAATAAATAAAAAATAATATTGTCAGTCAGCCTCATGGTGGCGCTATAACAGCCCACTTTACGTTTCGGCCTGTAACTCTTGAACCGTAGGTCGGAAAATTAAAATTATTTTTTCCCTGGATTCCTTGGGTCATGACGCATCTCCCCATATAGGCCACGCCCATTTGCGTCAGGATAGATTTTCCGCCATTTTGAATTTTCTTCAAAACACACTTTTTGCTCCTTTTCCCACATATTTTCTCCAAATGTCACAAAAATCGGTACAGATGATCTCTGGACCCATGCGATAAACATATTCAAGCGATATTTCGATAGTCCATACCGTTCGTCCGGAACAGGCTTACGAAGTTAGCGAGAGGGGCCAGTTTCGCCAAAAATAGCCATAAATCACAAACGAAACATCCAGTCAACACCAAATTTGAACCACAAGTCGCGGGTGGGATATTCAACAAATCCCCAAAAGCATTTCCACTTCGACCCATAGGGGCGGCAGGGCAGGCAACCACACTCGCAATTTCCCAAATTGCACATTTTCTAGTTAGTGTGGTTGCCCTTACAGGGCAACACACTATAGTCCTAGGGAAACTTTATTTTTTCCGGGTAAACTTTATTTTGACGCGTTTCACGGCCCACAGTTTTTGCGCCACACACTCGCGCCATATGTCAAATCGACCGGCTTCATCGGGAATCGTGTGCTATTATTGCGATAAGAGAAAAGTTGTATCGTTTAATTGATATGAATTTATTAGTGAATTAATTTCCCCCATTGACTTATAATGGGAATAGCAAAAACTCACATTCAATTATTTTCTCTCTCTTAAACCATAGGGTCTAAAGTTTCAAAACTTGGAGAGGAGATTCATAATAATTTTAAGAATTAATTAAAAAATAATTACATCATTCGGCCACATGGTGGCGCTATAACACCCCACTTTACGTTTTGCCCTATAACTCTTGAACCGTAGGTCGGAAAATTAAAATTATTTTTTCCCTGGATTCCTTGGGTCATGACGCATCTCCCTATATAGGCCACGCCCATTTGCGTCAGGATAGATTTTCCGCCATTTTGAATTTTCTTCAAAACACACTTTTTGCTCCTTTTCCCACATATTTTCTCCAAATGTCACAAAAATCGGTACAGATGATCTCTGGACCCATGCGATAAACATATTCAAGCGATATTTCGATAGTCCATACCGTTCGTCCGGAACAGGCTTACGAAGTTGCACATTTTCTAGTGTTTAATTGCTCCAGGCGATTAAACACATTCGGCGCGCTTCACCGCCCACAGTTTTTGCACCACACACTCGCACCATATGTCAAATCGACCGGCTTCATCGGGAATAGTGTGCTATTACTTTTCTAAGAGATAGGTTGTATAGTTTAATTGATATTAATTTATTAGCATCCCATTATAAGTCAATGGGGAAAATTAATTCACTAATATTCTCCCATTTCAGTATTTTTCTCTCAGAAATGGTAAGGCCTACAGTTACAACACTTGGAGGGAAGGTTCATAATAACTACAAGGATTTATTAAAAAATAATTACATCAGTCGGCCTCATGGTGGCGCTATACCAGCTCACTTTACGTTTTGGCTTATAACTCTTGAACCGTAGGTCAAAAAATTAAAATTCCTTTTTCCCTGGATTCCTTGGGTCATGACGCATCTCCCCATATAGGCCCCGCCCATTTGCGTCAGGAGGGATTTTCCGCCATTTTGAATTTTCTTCAAAACACACTTTTTGCTCTTTTTTCCACATATTTTCTCCAAATGTCACAAAAATCGGTACACAAGATCTCTGGACACATGCGATGAAGACAGTCAAGCGATATTTCGATAGTCCATACCGTTGGCCCGTAACAGGCTTCCAAATTTAACGGGAGGGTCTCGTTTTGCAAAAAATAGCCATAAATCACAAACGAAACATCCATTCAACACCAAATTTTAATCACAAGTCGCGGGTGGGATATTCAACAAATCCCCAAAAGCATTTCCACTTCGACCTTTAGGGTGCGCCACAGACGCGCAAAACGTAACCGTTTCATGCCAAAACGCGTTTTTCATGGGGAACGACCCTCTCAAAACGAAACACAAACGATCTCGGGAGCGACGTGACAACGTAATCACCTTGCGGAACTTGTGGGAGGAGCCTATTTCTTAAAAACAAGAAACCATATCCTTACTTCAGGAACGCAGGATCCGACCGGCACATTTTCTAATCGCGCGTCACGCGGCCCCGACTCTATCCGTCCCGACGTCGTCTCCCTCGGACCCCTGCGTTTTGCTCAGGGTCCCGGCGGCGCATCCCCACGACTCGCGCCGGGGCGGGGCAGGCAACCACACTCGCAATTTCCCAAATTGCACATTTTCTAGTGTTTAATCGCTCCAGGCGATTAAACACATTCGGCGCGCTTCATCGCCCACAGTTTTTGCACCACACACTCGCGCCATATGTCAAATCGACCGGCTTCATCGGGAATCGTGTGCTATTACTTTTCTAAGAGATAGGTTGTATAGTTTAATTGATATTAATTTATTAGTATCCCATTATAAGTCAATGGGAAAAATTAATTCTCTTCTAGGGAAACTTTATTTTTTTCTTTATTTATAGTGTAACCAAAAGTTTGGCGCGAATCTCCTCCCACAGTTTTTGCGCCACACACTCGCGCCATATGTCAAATCGACCGGCTTAATCGGGAATCGTGTGCTATTACTTTTCTAAGAGAAAGGTTGTATCGTTTAATTGATATGAATTTATTAGTGAATTAATTTTCCCCATTGACTTATAATGGGAATCGCAAAAACTCAAATTCAATAATTTTTCTCTCGCAAACCATAGGGGCTACAGTTTCAAAACTTGGAGAGGAGATTCATAATAAGGGTAAGAATTAATAAAAAAATAATTACATCAGTCGGCCACATGGTGGCGCTATAACACCCCACTTTACCTTTTGCCCTATAACTCTTGAACCGTAGGTCGGAAAATTAAAATTCCTTTTTCCCTGGATTCCTTGGGTCATGACGCATCTCCTGATATAGGCCACGCCCATTTGCGTCAGGATAGATTTTCCGCCATTTTGAATTTTCTTCAAAACACACTTTTTGCTCCTTTTCCTACATATTTACTCCAAATGTCACAAAAATCAGTACACATGATCTCTGGACCCATGCGATGAACATATTCAAGCGATATTTCGATAGTCCATACCGTTCGTCCGTAACAGGGTTCCAAAGTTAGCGGGAGGGGCCAGTTTCGCCAAAAATAGCCATAAATAACAAACAAAACATCCAGTCAACACCAAATTTTAAACACAAGTCGCGGGTGGGATATTCAACAAATCCCCAGAAGCATTTCCACTTCGACCCTTAGGGGGCGCCACAAATGCGCAAAACGTAACCGTTTCAGGCCAAAATGCGTTTTTCAGGGGGAACAACCCTCTCAAAACGAAACACAAATGATCTCGGGAGCGACGTGACAACATAATCGCCTTGTGAAACTGGGGCGGGGCGGGCAACCACACTCGCAATTTCCCAAATTGCACATTTTCTAGTTAGTGTGGTTGCCCTTACAGGGCAACACACTATAGTTCTAGGGAAACTTTATTTTTTTTCTTTATTTATAGTGTAACCAAAAGTTTGGCGCGAATCTCCTCCCACAGTTTTTGCGCCACACACTCGCGCCATATGTCAAATCGACCGGCTTAATCGGGAATCGTGTGCTATTACTTTTCTAAGAGAAAGGTTGTATCGTTTAATTGATATGAATTTATTAGTGAATTAATTTTCCCCATTGACTTATAATGGGAATCGCAAAAACTCAAATTCAATAATTTTTCTCTCGCAAACCATAGGGGCTACAGTTTCAAAACTTGGAGAGGAGATTCATAATAAGGGTAAGAATTAATAAAAAAATAATTACATCAGTCGGCCACATGGTGGCGCTATAACACCCCACTTTACCTTTTGCCCTATAACTCTTGAACCGTAGGTCGGAAAATTAAAATTCCTTTTTCCCTGGATTCGTTGGGTCATGACGCATCTCCTCATATAGGCCACGCCCATTTGCGTCAGGATAGATTTTCCGCCATTTTGAATTTTCTTCAAAACACACTTTTTGCTCCTTTTCCTACATATTTACTCCAAATGTCACAAAAATCAGTACACATGATCTCTGGACCCATGCGATGAACATATTCAAGCGATATTTCGATAGTCCATACCGTTCGTCCGTAACAGGGTTCCAAAGTTAGCGGGAGGGGCCAGTTTCGCCAAAAATAGCCATAAATAACAAACGAAACATCCAGTCAACACCAAATTTTAAACACAAGTCGCGGGTGGGATATTCAACAAATCCCCAGAAGCATTTCCACTTCGACCCTTAGGGGGCGCCACAAATGCGCAAAACGTAACCGTTTCAGGCCAAAACGCGTTTTTCAGGGGGAACAACCCTCTCAAAACGAAACACAAATGATCTCGGGAGCGACGTGACAACATAATCGCCTTGTGAAACTGGGGCGGGGCGGGCAACCACACTCGCAATTTCCCAAATTGCACATTTTCTAGTTAGTGTGTTCTAGGGAAACTTTATTATTATTATTATTCTTTCAATGTAACCTTTTTTTCGGCGCGAATCTCCTCCCACAGTTTTTGCGCCACACACTCGCGCCATATGTCAAATCGACCGGCTTGATCGGGAATAGTGTGCTATTACTTTTCTAACAGAAAAGTTGTATAGTTTAATTGATATTAATTTATTAGTGAATTAATTTCCCCCATTGACTTATAATGGGAATAGCAAAAGCTCACATTCAATTATTTTCTCTCTCTTAAACCATAGGGTCTAAAGTTTCAAAACTTGGAGAGGAGATTCATAATAATTTTAAGAATTAATTAAAAAATAATTACATCATTCGGCCACATGGTGGCGCTATAACACCCCACTTTACGTTTTGCCCTATAACTCTTGAACCGTAGGTCGGAAAATTAAAATTATTTTTTCCCTGGATTCCTTGGGTCATGACGCATCTCCCTATATAGGCCACGCCCATTTGCGTCAGGATAGATTTTCCGCCATTTTGAATTTTCTTCAAAACACACTTTTTGCTCCTTTTCCTACATATTTTCTCCAAATGTCACAAAAATTGGTACACAGGATCTCTGGACCCATGCAATAAACATATTCAAGCGATATTTCGATAGTCCATACCGTTCGTCCGGAACAGGCTTACGAAGTTAGCAAGAGGGGCCCGTTTCGCCAAAAATAGTCATAAATCAGAAACGAAACATCCAGTCAACACCAAATTTTAACCACAAGTTGCGGGTGGGATATTCAACAAATCCCCAGAAGCATTTCCACTTCGACCCTTAGGGGGCGCCACAAATGCGCAAAACGTAACCGTTTCAGGCCAAACCCATTGACTTATAATGGGAATAGCAAAAACTCACATTCAATTATTTTTTTTCTCGCAAACCATAGAGGCTACAGTTTCAAAACTTGGAGAGGAGATGCATAATCAGTTCAAGGAATAAATAAAAAATAATATTGTCAGTCAGCCTCATGGTGGCGCTATAACAGCCCACTTTACGTTTCGGCCTGTAACTCTTGAACCGTAGGTCGGAAAATTAAAATTATTTTTTCCCTGGATTCCTTGGGTCATGACGCATCTCCCCATATAGGCCACGCCCATTTGCGTCAGGATAGATTTTCCGCCATTTTGAATTTTCTTCAAAACACACTTTTTGCTCCTTTTCCCACATATTTTCTCCAAATGTCACAAAAATCGGTACAGATGATCTCTGGACCCATGCGATAAACATATTCAAGCGATATTTCGATAGTCCATACCGTTCGTCCGGAACAGGCTTACGAAGTTAGCGAGAGGGGCCAGTTTCGCCAAAAATAGCCATAAATCACAAACGAAACATCCAGTCAACACCAAATTTGAACCACAAGTCGCGGGTGGGATATTCAACAAATCCCCAAAAGCATTTCCACTTCGACCCATAGGGGCGGCAGGGCAGGCAACCACACTCGCAATTTCCCAAATTGCACATTTTCTAGTTAGTGTGGTTGCCCTTACAGGGCAACACACTATAGTCCTAGGGAAACTTTATTTTTTCCGGGTAAACTTTATTTTGACGCGTTTCACGGCCCACAGTTTTTGCGCCACACACTCGCGCCATATGTCAAATCGACCGGCTTCATCGGGAATCGTGTGCTATTATTGCGATAAGAGAAAAGTTGTATCGTTTAATTGATATGAATTTATTAGTGAATTAATTTCCCCCATTGACTTATAATGGGAATAGCAAAAACTCACATTCAATTATTTTCTCTCTCTTAAACCATAGGGTCTAAAGTTTCAAAACTTGGAGAGGAGATTCATAATAATTTTAAGAATTAATTAAAAAATAATTACATCATTCGGCCACATGGTGGCGCTATAACACCCCACTTTACGTTTTGCCCTATAACTCTTGAACCGTAGGTCGGAAAATTAAAATTATTTTTTCCCTGGATTCCTTGGGTCATGACGCATCTCCCTATATAGGCCACGCCCATTTGCGTCAGGATAGATTTTCCGCCATTTTGAATTTTCTTCAAAACACACTTTTTGCTCCTTTTCCCACATATTTTCTCCAAATGTCACAAAAATCGGTACAGATGATCTCTGGACCCATGCGATAAACATATTCAAGCGATATTTCGATAGTCCATACCGTTCGTCCGGAACAGGCTTACGAAGTTGCACATTTTCTAGTTAGTGTGGTTGCCCTTACAGGGCAACACACTATAGTTCTAGGGAAACTTTATTTATTATTCTTGACTTCTAGTGTAACTTTTTTTTCGGCGCAAATCTCCTCCCACAGTTTTTGCGCCACACACTCGCGCCATATGTCAAATCGACCGGCTTGATCGGGAATAGTGTGCTATTACTTTTCTAAGAGAAAAGTTGTATAGTTTAATTGATATTAATTTATTAGTGAATTAATTTTCCCCATTGACTTATAATGGGAATCGAAAAAACTCACATTCAATTATTTTTCCCTCGCAAACCATAGGGTCTACAGTTTCAAAACTTGGAGAGGAGATTCATAATAATTGTAAGAATTAATTTAAAAAAAATTACATCAGTCGGCCACATGGTGGCGCTATAACAGCCCACTTTACGTTTTGGCCTGTAACTCTTGAACCGTAGGTCGGAAAATTAAAATTATTTTTTCCCTGGATTCCTTGGGTCATGACGCATCTCCCCATATAGGCCACGCTCATTTGCGTCAGGATAGATTTTCCGCCATTTTGAATTTTCTTCAAAACACACTTTTTGCTCCTTTTCCTACATATTTTCTCCAAATGTCACAAAAATTGGTACACAGGATCTCTGGACCCATGCAATAAACATATTCAAGCGATATTTCGATAGTCCATACCGTTCGTCCGGAACAGGCTTACGAAGTTAGCAAGAGGGGCCCGTTTCGCCAAAAATAGTCATAAATCAGAAACGAAACATCCAGTCAACACCAAATTTTAACCACAAGTTGCGGGTGGGATATTCAACAAATCCCCAGAAGCATTTCCACTTCAACCCTTAGGGGGCGCCACAAATGCGCAAAACGTAACCGTTTCAGGCCAAACCCATTGACTTATAATGGGAATAGCAAAAACTCACATTCAATTATTTTTTCTCTTGCAAACCATAGGGGCTACAGTTTCAACACTTGGTGAGGAGATGCATAATGAGTTCAAGGAATAAATAAAAAATAATATTGTCAGTCAGCCTCATGGTGGCGCTATAACAGCCCACTTTACGTTTCGGCCTGTAACTCTTGAACCGTAGGTCGGAAAATTAAAATTATTTTTTCCCTGGATTCCTTGGGTCATGACGCATCTCCCTATATAGGCCACGCCCATTTGCGTCAGGATAGATTTTCCGCCATTTTGAATTTTCTTCAAAACACATTTTGCTCCTTTTCCCACATATTTTCTCCAAATGTCACAAAAATCGGTACACAAGATCTCTGAATCCACGCGATAAACATATTCAAGCGATATTTCGATAGTCCATACCGTTCGTCCGGAACACGCTTCCGAAGTTAGCGAGAGGGGCCCGTTTTGCCAAAAATAGCCATAAATCAAAAACGAAACATCCAGTCAACACCAAATTTTAACCACAAGTTGCGGGTGGGATATTCAACAAATCCCCAAAAGCATTTCCACTTCGACCCTTAGGGGGCGCCACAAACGCACAAAACGTAACCGTTTCAGGCCAAAACGCGTTTTTCAGGGGGAACAACCCTCTCAAAACGAAACACAAATGATCTCGGGAGCGACGTGACAACGTAAAATCGCCTTGCAAAATTTGTGGGAGGAGCCCATTTCTTAAAAAACAAGAAACCATATCCTTACATCGATCTCGGGAGCGCATCCCCGCCGCTCGCGCCGGGGTGGAGCGGGCAACCACACTCGCAATTTCCCAAATTGCACATTTTCTAGTTAGTGTGGTTGCCCTTACAGGGCAACACACTATAGTTCTAGGGAAACTTTATTTATTATTCTTGACTTCTAGTGTAACCTTTTTTTCGGCGCGAATCTCCTCCCACAGTTTTTGCGCCACACACTCGCGCCATATGTCAAATCGACCGGCTTGATCGGGAATAGTGTGCTATTACTTTTCTAAGAGAAAAGTTGTATAGTTTAATTGATATTAATTTATTAGTGAATTAATTTTCCCCATTGACTTATAATGGGAATCGAAAAAACTCACATTCAATTATTTTTCCCTCGCAAACCATAGGGTCTACAGTTTCAAAACTTGGAGAGGAGATTCATAATAATTGTAAGAATTAATTTAAAAAAAATTACATCAGTCGGCCACATGGTGGCGCTATAACAGCCCACTTTACGTTTTGGCCTGTAACTCTTGAACCGTAGGTCAGAAAATTAAAATTATTTTTTCCCTGGATTCCTTGGGTCATGACGCATCTCCCCATATAGGCCACGCCCATTTGCGTCAGGATAGATTTTCCGCCATTTTGAATTTTCTTCAAAACACACTTTTTGCTCCTTTTCCTACATATTTTCTCCAAATGTCACAAAAATTGGTACACAGGATCTCTGGACCCATGCAATAAACATATTCAAGCGGTATTTCGATAGTCCATACCGTTCGTCCGGAACAGGCTTACGAAGTTAGCAAGAGGGGCCCGTTTCGCCAAAAATAGTCATAAATCAGAAACGAAACATCCAGTCAACACCAAATTTTAACCACAAGTTGCGGGTGGGATATTCAACAAATCCCCAGAAGCATTTCCACTTCAACCCTTAGGGGGCACCACAAATGCGCAAAACGTAACCGTTTCAGGCCAAACCCATTGACTTATAATGGGAATAGCAAAAACTCACATTCAATTATTTTTTCTCTTGCAAACCATAGGGGCTACAGTTTCAACACTTGGTGAGGAGATGCATAATGAGTTCAAGGAATAAATAAAAAATAATATTGTCAGTCAGCCTCATGGTGGCGCTATAACAGCCCACTTTACGTTTCGGCCTGTAACTCTTGAACCGTAGGTCGGAAAATTAAAATATTTTTTTCCCTGGATTCCTTGGGTCATGACGCATCTCCCTCTATAGGCCACGCCCATTTGCGTCAGGATAGATTTTCCGCCATTTTGAATTTTCTTCAAAACACACTTTTTGCTCCTTTTCCTATATATTTTCTCCAAATGTCACAAAAATCGATACACATGATCTATGGACTCATGCGATAAACATATTCAAACGATATTTCGATAGTCCATACCGTTCTTCCGTAACAGGGTTCCAAAGTTAGCGGGAGGAGCCCGTTTTGTAAGAAGTAGCCATAAATCACAAACGAAACATCCAGTCAACACCACATTTTAACCACAGGTGGCGGGCGCTATACTGAACATATACCCAAAAGCATTTCCACTTCGACTCATAGGGGGCGTCACAAACGCGCAAAACGTAACCGTTTCATGCCAAAACGTGTTTTTCAGGGGGAACGACCCTCTCAAAACGAAACACGAACGATCTCGGGAGCGACGTGACAACGTAATCGCCTTGCGGAACTCGTGGGAGGAGCCTATTTCTTAAAAACAAGAAACCATATCCTTACTTCAGGAACGCAGGATCCGACCGGCACCTTTTCTAATCGCGCGTCGCACGGCCCCGACGCTATCCGTCCCGACGTCGTCTCCCTCTGACCCCTGCGTTTTGCTCGGGGTCCCGGCGGCGCATCCCCACGACTCGCGCCGGGGCAGGGCAGGCAACCACACTCGCAATTTCCCAAATTGCACATTTTCTAGTTGGTTACTCTATAGAGTAACCACACATTCGGCGCGCTTCACCGCCCACAGATTTTGCACCACACACTCGCACCATAAGTCAAATCGACCGGCTTCATCGGGAATAGTGTGCTATTACTTTTCTAAGAGATAGGTTGTATAGTTTAATTGATATTAATTTATTAGTATCCCATTATAAGTCAATGGGGAAAATTAATTCACTAATATTCTCCCATTCCAGTATTTTTCTCTCAGAAATGGTAAGGCCTACAGTTACAACACTTGGAGGGAAGGTTCATAATAACTACAAGGATTTATTAAAAAATAATTACATCAGTCGGCCTCATGGTGGCGCTATACCAGCTCACTTTACGTTTTGGCTTATAACTCTTGAACCATTGGTCAAAAAATTAAAATTCCTTTTTCCCTGGATTCCTTGGGTCATGACGCATCCCCCCATATAGGCCCCACCCATTTGCGCCAGGATTGATTTTTCCGCAATTTTGAATTTTCTTCAAAACACACTTTTTGATCCTTTTCCTACATATTTTCTCCAAATGTCACAAAAATCAGTACACATGATCTATGGACTCATGCGATAAACATATTCAAACGATATTTTGATAGTCCATACCGTTCTTCCGTAACAGGGTTCCAAAGTTAGCGGGAGGAGCCTGTTTTGTAAGAAGTAGCCATAAATCACAAACGAAACATCCAGTCAACACCAAATTTTAACCACAAGTGGCCGGCGCTATACTGAACATATACCCAAAAGCATTTCCACTTCGACCCATAGGGGACGCCACAAATGCGCAAAACGTAACCGTTTCATGCCAAAACGTGTTTTTCAGGGGGAACGACCCTCTCAAAACAAAACACAAACGATCTCGGGAGAGACGCGACAACGTAATCGCCTCGCGGAACTCGTGGGAGGAGCCTATTTCTTAAAAACAAGAAACCACATCCTTACTTCAGGAACGCAGGATCCGACCGGCACCTTTTCCAATCGCGCGTCGCACGGCCCCGACGCTATCCATCCCGACGTCGTCTCCCTCGGACCCCTGCGTTTGGCTCAGAGTCCCGGCGGCGCATCCCAGCGACTCGCGCCGGGGCAGGGCAGGCAACCACACTCGCAATTTCCCAAATTGCACATTTTCTAGTTAGTGTGGTTGCCCTTACAGGGCAACACACTATAGTTCTAGGGAAACTTTATTTATTTCTTTCTAGATAAACTTTTTTTCGGCGCGTTTCACGGCCCACAGTTTTTGCGCCACACACTCGCGCCATATGTCAAATCGACCGGCTTCATCGGGAATCGAGTGCTATTATTGCGATAAGAGAAAAGTTGTATCGTTTAATTGATATGAATTTATTAGTGAATTAATTTCCCCCATTGACTTATAATGGGAATAGCAAAAACTCACATTCAATTATTTTCTCTCTCTTAAACCATAGGGTCTAAAGTTTCAAAACTTGGAGAGGAGATTCATAATAACTTTAAGAATTAATTAAAAAATAATTACATCATTCGGCCACATGGTGGCGCTATAACACCCCACTTTACGTTTTGCCCTATAACTCTTGAACCGTAGGTCGGAAAATTAAAATTATTTTTTCCCTGGATTCCTTGGGTCATGACGCATCTCTCCATATAGGCCACGCCCATTTGCGTCAGGATAGATTTTCCGCCATTTTGAATTTTCTTCAAAACACACTTTTTGCTCCTTTTCCCACATATTTTCTCCAAATGTCACAAAAATCGGTACACAAGATCTCTGAACCCACGCGATAAACATATTCAAGCGATATTTCGATAGTCCATACCGTTCGTCCGGAACACGCTTCCAAAGTTAGCGAGAGGGGCCCGTTTTCACAAAAATAGCCATAAATCATAAACGAAACATCCAGTCAACACCAAATTTTAACCACAAGTTGCGGGTGGGATATTCAACAAATCCCCAAAAGCATTTCCACTTCGACCCTTAGGGGGCGCCACAAACGCACAAAACGTAACCGTTTCAGGCCAAAACGCTTTTTTCAGGGGGAACAACCCTCTCAAAACGAAACACAAACGATCTCGGGAGCGACGCGACAACGTAATCGCCTTGCGGAACTCGTGGGAGGAGCCTATTTCTTAAAAACAAGAAACCATATCCTTACTTTGGGAACGCAGGATCCGACCGGCACCTTTTCTAATCGCGCGTCACACGGCCCCGACGCTATCCGTCCCGACGTCGTCTTCCTCGGAACCCTGCGTTTTGCTCAGGGTCCCGGCGGCGCATCCCCACGACTCGCGCCGGGGCAGGGCAGGCAACCACACTCGCAATTTCCCAAATTGCACATTTTCTAGTTAGTGTGGTTGCCCTAACAGGGCAACACACTATAGTTCTAGGGAAACTTTATTTATTATTATTCTTGACTTCTAGTGTAACCTTTTTTTCGGCGCGAATCTCCTCCCACAGTTTTTGCGCCACACACTCGAGCCATATGTCAAATCGACCGGCTTGATCGGGAATAGTGTGCTATTACTTTTCTAAGAGAAAAGTTGTATAGTTTAATTGATATTAATTTATTAGTGAATTAATTTTCCCCATTGACTTATAATGGGAATCGAAAAAACTCACATTCAATTATTTTTCCCTCGCAAACCATAGGGTCTACAGTTTCAAAACTTGGAGAGGAGATTCATAATAATTGTAAGAATTAATTTAAAAAAAATTACATCAGTCGGCCACATGGTGGCGCTATAACAGCCCACTTTACGTTTTGGCCTGTAACTCTTGAACCGTAGGTCGGAAAATTAAAATTATTTTTTCCCTGGATTCCTTGGGTCATGACGCATCTCCCCATATAGGCCACGCCCATTTGCGTCAGGATAGATTTTCCGCCATTTTGAATTTTCTTCAAAACACACTTTTTGCTCCTTTTCCTACATATTTTCTCCAAATGTCACAAAAATTGGTACACAGGATCTCTGGACCCATGCAATAAACATATTCAAGCGATATTTCGATAGTCCATACCGTTCGTCCGGAACAGGCTTACGAAGTTAGCAAGAGGGGCCCGTTTCGCCAAAAATAGTCATAAATCAGAAACGAAACATCCAGTCAACACCAAATTTTAACCACAAGTTGCGGGTGGGATATTCAACAAATCCCCAGAAGCATTTCCACTTCAACCCTTAGGGGGCGCCACAAATGCGCAAAACGTAACCGTTTCAGGCCAAACCCATTGACTTATAATGGGAATAGCAAAAACTCACATTCAATTATTTTTTCTCTTGCAAACCATAGGGGCTACAGTTTCAACACTTGGTGAGGAGATGCATAATGAGTTCAAGGAATAAATAAAAAATAATATTGTCAGTCAGCCTCATGGTGGCGCTATAACAGCCCACTTTACGTTTCGGCCTGTAACTCTTGAACCGTAGGTCGGAAAATTAAAATTATTTTTTCCCTGGATTCCTTGGGTCATGACGCATCTCCCTATATAGGCCACGCCCATTTGCGTCAGGATAGATTTTCCGCCATTTTGAATTTTCTTCAAAACACACTTTTTGCTCCTTTTCCCACATATTTTCTCCAAATGTCACAAAAATCGGTACACAAGATCTCTGAACCCACGCGATAAACATATTCAAGCGATATTTTGATAGTCCATACCGTTCGTCCGGAACACGCTTCCGAAGTTAGCGAGAGGGGCCCGTTTTGCCAAAAATAGCCATAAATCAAAAACGAAACATCCAGTCAACACCAAATTTTAACCACAAGTTGCGGGTGGGATATTCAACAAATCCCCAAAAGCATTTCCACTTCGACCCTTAGGGGGCGCCACAAACGCACAAAACGTAACCGTTTCAGGCCAAAACGCGTTTTTCAGGGGGAACAACCCTCTCAAAACGAAACACAAATGATCTCGGGAGCGACGTGACAACGTAAAATCGCCTTGCAAAATTTGTGGGAGGAGCCCATTTCTTAAAAAACAAGAAACCATATCCTTACATCGATCTCGGGAGCGCATCCCCGCCGCTCGCGCCGGGGTGGAGCGGGCAACCACACTCGCAATTTCCCAAATTGCACATTTTCTAGTTAGTGTGGTTGCCCTTACAGGGCAACACACTATAGTCCTCGGGAAACTTTATTTTTCCGTGTAAACTTTATTTTGACGCGTTTCACGGCCCACAGTTTTTGCGCCAGACACTCACGCCATATGTCAAATCGACCGGCTTCATCGGGAATCGTGTGCTATCATTTTGCTAAGAGAAAGGTTGTATCGTTTAATTGATATTAATTTATTAGTGAATTAATTTTCCCCATTGACTTATAATGGGAATCACAAAAACTCACATTGAATTATTTTTCTCTCACAAACCATTGGGGCTACAGTTTCAAAACTTGGAGAGGAGGTTCATAATGCAAGCAAGGATTAACTGAAAAATAATTACATCATTCGGCCTCATGGTGGCGCTATAACAGCTCACTTTACGTTTTGGCTTATAACTCTTGAACCGTAGGTCGGAAAATTAAAATTATTTTTTCCCTGGATTCCTTGGGTCATGACGCATCTCTCCATATAGGCCACGCCCATTTGCGTCAGGATAGATTTTCCGCCATTTTGAATTTTCTTCAAAACACACTTTTTGCTCCTTTTCCTACATATTTTCTCCAAATGTCACAAAAATCGGTACACATGATCTATGGACCCATGCGATAAACATACTCAAGCGATATTTCGATAGTCCAAACCGTTCGTCCGTAACAGGCTTCCAAACTTAGCGAGAGGGGCCCGTTTCGCAATAAATAGCCATAAATCACAAATGAATCATCCGGTAAACATCAAATTTTAACCACAATTCGCAGGTGATATACTCAACAAATCCCCAAAAGCATTTCCACTTCGACCCTTAGGGGGCGCCACAAACGCACAAAACGTAACCGTTTCAGGCCAAAACGCGTTTTTCAGGGGGAACGACCCTCTCAAAACGAAACACAAACGATCTCGGGAGCGACGCCACAAGACTCGCGCCGGGGCGGGTCGGGCAACCACACTCGCAATTTCCCAAATTGCACATTTTCTAGTTAGTGTGGTTGCCCAACAGGGCAACCACACTATAGTTCTAGGGTAACTTTATTTCTTTACTTACTAGAGTAACCTTTTTTTCGGCGCGAATCTCCTCCCACAGTTTTTGCGCCACACACTCGCGCCATATGTCAAATCGACCGGCTTGATCGGGAATAGTGTGCTATTACTTTTCTAAGAGAAAAGTTGTATAGTTTAATTGATATTAATTTATTAGTGAATTAATTTTCCCATTGACTTATAATGGGAGCCGAGTTCAAGTATTTTTCTCTCAAAAGTCTTAAGGGCTACAGTTTCACAATTTGGAGAGGAGATTCCTAGTGCTTCTAAGGATTAACTGAAAAATAATTACATCAATCGGCCAGATGGTGGCGCTATAACAGCCCACTTTACGTTTCGGCCTATAACTCTCTAACCGTAGGTCGGAAAATTAAAATTCCTTTTTCCCTGGATTCCTTGGGTCATGACGCATCTCCCCATATAGGCCCCGCCCATTTGCGTCAGGATAGATTTTCCGCCATTTTGAATTTTCTTCAAAACACACTTTTTGCTCCTTTTCCTACATATTTTCTCCAAATGTCACAAAAATCGGTACACATGATCTCTGGACCCATGCGATGAACATATTCAAGCGATATTTCGATAGTACATACCGTTCGTCCGTAACAGGCTTACGAAGTTAGCGAGAGGGGCCAGTTTCGCCAAAAATAGCCATAAATCAGAAACGAAACATCCAGTCAACACCAAATTTTAACCACAAGTCGCGGGTGGGATATTCAACAAATCCCCAAAAGCATTTCCAGTTCGACCCATAGGGGGTGGCAGGGCAGGCAACCACACTCGCAATTTCCCAAATTGCACATTTTCTAGTTAGTGTGGTTGCCCTAACAGGGCAACACACTATAGTTCTAGGGAAACTTTATTTATTATTATTCTTTCAATGTAACCTTTTTTTCGGCGCGAATCTCCTCCCACAGTTTTTGCGCCACACACTCGCGCCATATGTCAAATCGACCGGCTTGATCGGGAATAGTGTGCTATTACTTTTCTAAGAGAAAAGTTGTATAGTTTAATTGATATTAATTTATTAGTGAATTAATTTTCCCCATTGACTTATAATGGGAATTGCAAAAACTCACATTCAATATTTTTTCTCTCGCAAACCATAGGGGCTACAGTTTCAAAACTTGGAGAGGAGATTTATAATGATATCAAGGATTAAATGAAAAATTATTTCGTCAGTTGGCCTCATGGTGGCGCTATAACAGTCCACTTTACGTTTCGGCCTGTAACTCTTGAACCGTAGGTCGGAAAATTAAAATTATTTTTTCCCTGGATTCCTTGGGTCATGACGCATCTCCCCATATAGGCCACGCCCATTTGCGTCAGGATAGATTTTCCGCCATTTTGAATTTTCTTCAAAACACACTTTTTGCTCCTTTTCCCACATATTTTCTCCAAATGTCACAAAAATCGGTACAGTTGATCTCTGGACCCATGCGATAAACATATTCAAGCGATATTTCGATAGTCCATACCGTTCGTCTGTAACAGCCTTCCAAATTTAGCGGGAGGGGCCCGTTTCGCAAAAATCAGCCATAAATCACAAACGACACATCCAGTCAACACAAAATTTTAACCACAAGTCGCGGGTGGGATATTCAACAAATCCCCAAAAGCATTTCCAGTTCGACCCATAGGGGGCGGCGGGGCAGGCAACCACACTCGCAATTTCCCAAATTGCAAATTTTCTAGTTAGTGTGGTTGCCCTTACAGGGCAACACACTATAGTTCTAGGGAAACTTTATTTATTTCTTTCTAGATAAACTTTTTTGTGCAAAACGTAACCGTTTCATGCCAAAACGTGTTTTTCAGGATGAACGACCTCTCAAAACGAAACACAAACAATCTTGGTAGAGACGTGACAACGTAATCGCCTTGTGAAATGTGTGGGAGGAGCCTATTTCTTAAGGCGAGACACTACAGGTGAATAGGGTAAAAAAAAAACTAATAGCTACCACAATGAAACTTTTCCAGTTGATTGCTTACAGCGCTGTTACAGGGGCCATGCGTTTTGGCATGAAACGGTTACGCTGTTACAGGGCCAGACACTCAGACAGACACCAGGTGAATAGGGTAAAAAAAAAACTAATAGCTACCACAATGAAACTTTTCCAGTTGATTGCTTACAGCGCTGTTACAGGGGCCATGCGTTTTGGCATGAAACGGTTACGCTGTTACAGGGCCAGACACTCAGACAGACACCAAAGGTGTCGCACGCACGCGCCTACACCATTAACATACCCATGTACCTGACCAAATACTTTAAAAACGTTAAGGATGTCCACAATTACAACACCAGAGGCACTGCCACAGATCACATTCAACCCAGAGTCAGGTCAAACAAAGGGTCAAACTCGTTCTCCAGCTATACTGCAAAAGCTAGGGTATGGCAAAGGTGGGAGTCCTCATGGAAAATAGGCATGACATTTTGGATAACGCGGTTCTATTGTGAAAATAGCCGATCTACATGCTCACAACGCCTCACGCTGCGAGGCGTTGTGAGCATGTAGATCGGCTATTTCCACAAAGTCTGAAAAAAAATGGGAAACTGGTTTCAACGGTTTCTTGGGCTGGATATGCCAGCCTGGAATGGTTTTTCAAGTGCAGCTAAACTTAGCCTGTTAGTTAAACGTGCCACAATTAACAATAATGCATTTCACCTGTGCAGCTGACCTGTGGGACCTGGGAATATACCATTTTGTCAAGATGAGGAGAATACAAGTGTGGAGAATATAATTACAATACCTTGTTTAAGTGACCATTATGTTAAATTTCGCATTTGTAGTTATTTTACTGTAATTTAACAACATAATAACCAGCGCAGATAGACAAAGAAACATTCATGGATGTATATTTAAAAGTAACTTTTATTTTCCCCCCTGGACCCCGGGTATGGCAGCTCCATACCCCTGCAATACTTGACGCCCCTGCCTCCCCCTGACTCTTCTTTGTAATTATCTACTGTATATATTTTTCAATTTCCCTTTTTTCTCTGACTATATCTACTGCATAGTACTCTGTTCTATCCGTCTGTCATTCAATGTTATATTATATTATTATATTCAATCAATCAATCAATCAATCAATCAATCAATCAATCAATCAATCAATCAATCATTAGTGGGTGGGTCATACAAAATCATGATTATTTAATGGATATATATTGATAATTAAATGTTACGATCAGGGCAGGAATTTCAGGGAGGCCATGAAGGCCATGGCCGCCGTTAACCCTCAGTTTGGCCTTGTGCCCCTCCAAAAAATGTCATGCCCTGAGGCCACATTGGCCTTAATGCCCCAGCCCAGCTGACTGTACTACTTTCTCCTCTGTGTTGTCAATATGTAAACATCAGTGTCTTTCTTGTCATGTGGACACCAGTGTCTTGTTGAGTCCCCATTTTTAAACCAATCCAGTTTCTTTGATTTGTGCAGGGCTGAGCATCAGATTGTAAATATGTATTTATTTATTTCACAGCAGATATTCTACATAAGAAATGTAACCCTTAAATTCAAATAATTATTTCAATGGACTAAAATCTTGTTTTATTTGATGGCCTCCCTGCCCTGGCATTTGGCCTTTGTGCCCTCAAAACATGGACAACCCCAAAGGCCAAGTGGCCTTGCCCCTAAAATGACGAAATTCCAGGCCTGGTTACGATCTATTTTTGACTAAAGTTCTCAGAATATGGACGCTAGGGTTCAAGTGGTTGATAAAGAAATGGAGAAAAAAAGCTTCTATCACACAAAGATTTGGATGGCCCCGGCCTGTAGTAACTCTGAGGACAACCTGTTGAGGACCCCTGATCTACAAGTTGACAACTGACAAGAGAGAATAGAAGAACAGCGCTTTCTGCCGCTTTCTCCTTTTAGTTGACCTTATGTCAGGTGTATTCATATGCTAATGGTGATGCGATTACACACACACACACACACACACACACACACACACACACACACACACACACACACACACACACACACACACACACACACACACACACACACACACAGCTGGTTAAACATGTTGCCTCATGCTAGATGCAGAATAGATGTGCCTCATGCTAGATGCAGAATAGATATAGATACACCATAAAAATGCTAATATACAGCATATGATTTGTGAAAGTGACAAACGGGCTTCACAGTTATGTCAGGTGTATTCATATGCTAATGGTGATGCGATTTCAGATCAATTGCTCCAGCCACTGAGGAGAAACGCTGTGACAGACAGACAGACAGACAGACAGACAGACAGACAGACAGACAGACAGACAGACAGACAGACAGACACTCACTCAGACAGACAGACACTCACTCACTCACTCATTCAGACAGACAGACAGACAGACAGACAGACAGACAGACAGACAGACAGACAGACAGACAGACAGACAGACAGACAGACAGACAGACAGACAGACAGACAGACAGACAGACAGACAGACAGACAGACAGACATTCGGAAAATTATATGTTTGCTATATATATATATACTAGCCCTTACCTGTTCAAAGATATGAGCTCCAAAATGATGTGCAGTGTGTGGGTTATGGGATGTGCACTGTGCACACAGTATATGAGGGATGGAAAGTAACTTTAACTGGTGCTTGCATGATGTACTGTAGGAGCATCAATGTAAGAAACCCGTTTCGTTTAATGGCTACAGAGATACTGTCCCCCCCCCCCAGCCCGCCCGCCCACCCGCCTGCACACACACCCGCCTGCCTACACACACACACACACACACACACACACACACACACACACACACACACACACACACACACACACACACACACACAGAGCTGGTTAAACATTTTGCCTCATGCTAGATGCAGAATAGATGTGCCTCAAGCTAGATGCAGAATAGATAGTAGATACACCATAAAAATGCTAATATACAGCATACGATTTGTGAAAGTGACAAACGGGCTTCACAGTTATGTCAGGTGTGTTCATATGCTTATGGTGATGCGATTTCAGATCAATTGCTCCAGCCACTGAGGAGAAACGCTGTGACAGACACTCACTCAGACACTCACTCAGACAGACACTCAGACAGACAGACATTCGCAAAATTATAGTATAGATATATATATATTTTTATTTTTTTTACTATACTGCATGCACTGTCTTCTATTCGTCTGTCATTCAAGGTTACATGATGGTTTCCTGTGCAAATAAGCCAAGTGCTTAGATCTCCTTTTAGTTGACCTTATGTCAGGTGTATTCATATGCTAATGGTGATGCGATTACACACACACACACACACACACACACACACACACACACACACACACACACACACACACACACACACGCTAGGGTTCAAGTGGTTGATAAAGAAATGGAGAAAAAAAGCTTCTATCACACAAAGATTTGGATGGCCCCGGCCTGTAGTAACTCTGAGGACACCCTGTTGAGAACCCCTGATCTACAAGTTGACAACTGACAAGAGAGAATAGAAGAACAGCGCTTTCTGCCGCTTTCTCCTTTTAGTTGACCTTATGTCAGGTGTATTCATATGCTAATGGTGATGCGATTACACACACACACACACACACACACACACACACACACACACACACACACACACACACACACACACACACACACACACACACAGAGAGAGCTGGTTAAACATGTTGCCTCATGCTAGATGCAGAATAGATATGCCTCATGCTAGATGCAGAATAGAAATAGATACACCATAAAAATGCTAATATACAGCATATGATTTGTGAAAGTGACAAACGGGCTTCACAGTTATGTCAGGTGTATTCATATGCTAATGGTGATGCGATTATACACACACACACACACACACACACACACACACACACACACACACACACACACACACACACACACAGAGCTGGTTAAACATGTTGCCTCATGCTAGATGCAGAATAGATATGCCTCATGCTAGATGCAGAATAGATATAGATACACCATAAAAATGCTAATATACAGCATATGATTTGTGAAAGTGACAAACGGGCTTCACAGTTAGTCAGGTGTATTCATATGCTAATGGTGATGCGATTTCAGATCAATTGCTCCAGCCACTGAGGAGAAACGCTGTGACAGACAGACAGACAGACAGACAGACAGACAGACAGACAGACAGACAGACAGACAGACAGACAGACAGACAGACAGACAGACAGACACTCAGACAGACACTCACTCACTCACTCACTCATTCATTCAGACAGACAGACAGACAGACAGACAGACAGACAGACAGACAGACAGACAATCGGAAAATTATATGTTTGCTATATATATATATATATATATATATATATATATATATATATATATTTTTTTTTTTTTTTTTTTTACTATACTGCATGCACTGTCTTCTATTCGTCTGTCATTCAAGGTTACATGATGGTTTCCTGTGCAAATAAGCCAAGTGCTTAGATCTCCTTTTAGTTGACCTTGTACCAGACCAGTGAACTGTACCGTCATGAAACTGTACCTTTTCCTACATGCAAACGTCTAATAAAGTCTTCAATCAATCAATCAATCAATCAATCAATCAATCAATCAATCAATCAATAAATCAATCCACCATTAGTGGGCGGGTCATACAAAAACATGAAAGGTCTGTGCCTTATTTTTTAATAATAAATAAAGTGTATTATATGAAGTGATATTTCTTTATTATTTAATGGATAATTATTGTTAATTAAATGTTACAATGTATTTCTTACTTTTGAATAATAAATAAATTGTATTTTACAAAGCGATCTTTTTATTATTAAATGGATAAAAGCGATCTTTTTATTATTTAATGGATATTTATTGATAATTAAATGTTACAATCTATCTCTAATCTATCTACAGAAGAGTAACCTTGGTTATGCTACTGTTTATTCATTCATTTTTAAACAGGACAGTAATGTTAATAACACTTTCCTGTATACTTATAAGTTATAATAAATCATAAAATGGCAATAAAAAAACCTTGGGAGAGGAGGAGAGGACTACAAGCTCATACACTTCCTGCTACGTCATTGGCTCAAGCCAATCAACAGACCGGAATTCCAGGGTTCTTTGGCTGATTCTAGAAGCTTCTGCTCTAAAACCAGAGGACACGCCCCCTCAGACTGCTTTACGCTGTCGTGCTGTTTGTTTGGTGTTGAGACCCTGGTTGAGACGAGACAGACACTACACACAGATTTATTGCTACTATTTTACAGCGATTCCATTTGATTTACTTGGATATTGTTACATCTTTCCTTTTCCCCGCAGGACCCTACAACACTGAGGTAATTAACTTTCTTTAACATGATCATTTCTTTTTGTTCTGCGTCGTGTTTAAGCTAACGTTAGCTTGATAGCAAACTGCCATGTTGTATAAACTAACTCGAAAGCAGCGCTAATGCCTTTGCTGTCGTCTAAACGAAGCTAACGTTAGGTTAGCTTTTTAGTTCGTTATAAAGTTGAGTCCTGCCCCGGGCGTTTGCCGTTAAAACGGCTGAAAAAGTACTTTTGCAAGTTGACGGCTATGAGCTAACTGGTGGTGTTTTATTGTGAAAGACAGCACCGTTTCCGCCCAAACTTGGTTGTGGGGGTCCCTGCTTCATCTCTCTCTCAACTAAGGGGTCCTTGGCCTGAAAACGTTGAAGACCCCTGGTTTGTTGTGAGCTTGTAGATCAGCTATATGGAATCTATGATAAGGTTGTGGGGGTCCCTGCTTCATCTCTCTCTCAACTAAGGGGTCCTTGGCCTGAAAACGTTGAAGACCCCTGGTTTGTTGTGAGCTTGTAGATCAGCTATATGGAATCTATGATAAGGTTGTGGGGGTCCCTGCTTCATCTCTCTCTCAACTAAGGGGTCCTTGGCCTGAAAATGTTGAAGACCCCTGGTTTGTTGTGAGCTTGTAGATCAGCTATATGGAATCTATGATAAGGTTGTGGGGGTCCCTGCTTCATCTCTCTCTCTCTCAACTAAGGGGTCCTTGGCCTGAAAACGTTGAAGACCCCTGGTTTGTTGTGAGCTTGTAGATCAGCTATATGGAATCTATGATAAGGTTGTGGGGGTCCCTGCTTCATCTCTCTCTCAACTAAGGGGTCCTTGGCCTGAAAACGTTGAAGACCCCTGGTTTGTTGTGAGCTTGTAGATCAGCTATATGGAATCTATGATAAGGTTGTGGGGGTCCCTGCTTCATCTCTCTCTCAACTAAGGGGTCCTTGGCCTGAAAATGTTGAAGACCCCTGGTTTGTTGTGAGCTTGTAGATCAGCTATATGGAATCTATGATAAGGTTGTGGGGGTCCCTGCTTCATCTCTCTCTCTCAACTAAGGGGTCCTTGGCCTGAAAACGTTGAAGACCCCTGGTTTGTTGTGAGCTTGTAGATCAGCTATATGGAATCTATGATAAGGTTGTGGGGGTCCCTGCTTCATCTCTCTCTCAACTAAGGGGTCCTTGGCCTGAAAACGTTGAAGACCCCTGGTTTGTTGTGAGCTTGTAGATCAGCTATATGGAATCTATGATAAGGTTGTGGGGGTCCCTGCTTCATCTCTCTCTCAACTAAGGGGTCCTTGGCCTGAAAATGTTGAAGACCCCTGGTTTGTTGTGAGCTTGTAGATCAGCTATATGGAATCTATGATAAGGTTGTGGTAAAAACTCATTGGCTAACGGAAAAAAATGCTATGCTCCTGTGTGCAAAGGCCCTTACAAACACATTTTGTAAAGTTGTACCACTGGCAAATCCATTTGCATTAGCTTACTGTTTTAACTGACTGTCACAATCAAATATTTGAGCAAATGTTGTCTCTGCCAGGCCAAAGGCATGGCAGAGAATATTTTTTGCACCCTGTCCATCCATGTGTCTGTTGACTGCTAATCTCTGGTACCGATCAACATGAAACCGTGCACACACTCCATAGATGCCATAACAGAACCACAACATGATACATGACTGTTTCCCACTGCCCCAAATGTTTCACATAGGCCCGTGGTTCTCAACCTGTGTGTCGGGACCCCCAGGGGGATTCCCAAATTATTTTGGGGGGTCTCTAGATGATTAACTGAATGTGCAGCATTGTTTTCTCACTCAACAGTAAACAAACCAAAGTTTAAGGGAATAGAGGGTATCTGCACATTTCTAAAGTTACAATTTAATGACTTTTTAATACTCCTAAAATGTCAAATTAAACGTTGGCCAAATTGTCAAATATTAGAGACAGAAATTGTGAAAATAGCTGATCTACATGCTCACAGCATGTA
Organism: Nannobrachium achirus; assembly: GCF_963921795.1. NCBI lineage: Eukaryota > Metazoa > Chordata > Actinopteri > Myctophiformes > Myctophidae > Nannobrachium > Nannobrachium achirus. The sequence goes on along the minus strand of NC_137810.1, from coordinate 76,112,470 downwards.
GATCGGCTATTTTCACAATATACAAAGTGCTTGTCAGGGTGGGGGGTCCCCAGTTTAAATATGATTTCACAATATAACCGTGTTATACAAAGTGCTTGTCAGGGTGGGGGGTCCCCAGTTAATTATGATTATTTTGGACCCCCACACTTGACGGCTAACCAGCTGATCGTTAATGACATCCCTAGTAGATGCAGAGGACTCGTTTCATGTACAAGAGGAGTCTTCAACAGGGTCTTGGACCCTTAGGGGGTCCTCAAAGTCACTACAGGGGGACCGCCCAAATCTTTGTGTGATAGGATCATGTTTTTTGCATTAACCACTTGAACCCTAGCATCCCTATTCTAGTAGAACATTAGCCAAAAATAGCCGATCTCTGCGAGACTTTGTAAGCTTGTAGATCGGCTATTTTTGGCAAAGAGGTTTGTAGTGGGAAAAAGATTAAAATATTTGACTGTTCAAGTGGTTAAATGTATGAAAATACACATGACAATAGGATGACAGTGCTATCAAACAAGTCTGTCTAAGAAATCTATGAACAGTTTTATTCGGCAACACAATTTTACACAATTTGTATTGGGGGTACTTGCTTCATCTCACTCTCAGCCAAGGGGTCCCTGGCCTGAAAACGTTGAAGACCCCTGTACGAGAGCTTTGTTGTTTCACACCTGTGCCTCACTGTCAATCCAACCCATATGTCTGAGTCATACTGTCAGGGCCTTTGTCACATTACCCGTTGTATATCAACCACTTGAACCCTAGCGTCCATATTCTGAGAACTTTAGCCAAAAAAAGCAGACCTCACAACGTCTCGCACTGCAAGGCGTTGTGAGCTTGTAGATCGGTTATTTTTTATTTTATTTTTAAAAAGGCAGAACAAGGCACATAGAGCCTGCTGGTTGGTCAGTCAGGGACCAACCAGAAGGCTAACAAAGGGTGAATTGTTAATAACTACTTAAAATGTGCACAATGGATTTCAGTGTGTAAATCAATAATGCATGTATCTTCAGTTGGGTCTAAAATACAGTCTTTTTTGAATTATTTTCAGCTGTGACCCGACGACAGATCTTCTGTTCTTTTGGTGGACACGGCTGTTGTTGACGGACCGACCTTCCCAGACTGACTGACACTGCAAGGTTTGTTTTAACTGACACACGCAAATCAAATAGTTTCAGATGTAACAGTGATCTCCATTCATGTCTCTGAAGATCAACTATAACATCCATGAGAAATGTGCATGGCAGTGGATTTTTGTATTTGCTGACAACTGCAGGCTCATGCAACACATTTTGACCTTGTAGATCTGCTATTTTGGACATGGGACCCGCTGTATGAATAAAAAAAGCTAGAACTGTAAACATGCAGTCATTGCTGCTGACCCCCACACTTCTGTAAACATGCAGTCATTGCTGCTGACCCCCACACTTGATGGCTAACCAGCTGGTCAATTAACCGTTAATGACATCCCAAGTAGATGCAGAGGACTAATTTAATGTACTAGAGCAGGAGTCTTCAACAGGGGGTCCGGCCGGGACCCCTAGGGGGTCCTCAGAGTTACTACAGGGGGGCCGCCAAATCTTTGTGTGATAGGATTAACCACTTAAACCCTAGCATCCCTATTATAGTAGAACAATAGCCAAAAATAGCAGATCTACTAGCTAAGCAGACTCAGCAGTACTGTTCAAGCAGACATTTACAAACACATTTTGAAAGTAAATGGATGATTCCATACTTATTTTGAGTTTGTACCACTGGCAAATACATCTGCATTAGCCTACTTAGTAGTATACTTCACCCATTTAGGACTGAGGTTGATTCTAAAAATACTGTGTAAATCCTGACCCAAGTTTTCAGGGGATCTAAATTGACCCATACATATATACTGTATATCACTATTAGCTGATAGTGGTTCCCGGTTGCTCATCCCTAATAGTCAAAACTAAATGTCATGTCTGTAATTCCAAGTGCTTTTAGGGGTGGGGTCTCCCCAGTTCAATGAGAGGTGTAGTGAGTTTGCAAATCAGCTATTTCACCATATTTATCTGTGGTGCAGGGTCAAACTAAATTGACAAGCACTTAGGCTTGTCAGCATGAGGGGTCCCCATTTCAAATATGATTAGTCTGGGGTGGGGGACGTGGCTTGCAAAAGTTGAAAGCTACAGTTCAATTGTAATACCTTTATATAGACTGATGTCATAGTTTTAGGTCCCCAGTCTATACCCTGCCTGTGGTCTTAGGGTTGAGAGGTCGCTGAACGAACACATTCCCAAACTGCTGAGTGCACTCCGTTAGCTAGGATGTGTAGATGCAGAGACAGAAGCTGCTCAGTGACAGTATAGTGACTCAGCATGTTTTTATGTTTTTATTTCTTCTTCAAAAATTATGTTTTAGCAAATTCAACATAAAAATGCAGAACCAGGGTGGGACAAGCCTGCTTTTTTTCTCCATTTCTATATCAACCACTTGAACCCTAGCGTCCATATTCTGAGAACTTTAGCCAAAAATAGCAGACCTCACAACGTCTTGCACTGCGAGGCGTTGTGAGCTTGTAGATCGGTTATTTTTTATTTTATTTTTAAAAAGGCAGAACAAGGCACATAGAGCCTGCTGGTTGCTCAGTCAGGGACCAACCAGAAGGCTAACAAAGGGTGAATTCAATTGTTAATAACTACTTAAAATATGACTTTCCAAGTCACATGTGCACAATGGATTTCAGTGTGTAAATCAATAATGCATGTATCTTCAGTTGGGTCTAAAATACAGTATTTTTGGAATTATTTTCAGCTGTGACCCGACGACAGATTCTTCTGTTCTTTTGGTGGACACGGCTGTTGGTGACGGACCGACCTTCCCAGACTGACTGACACTGCAAGGTTTGTTTTAACTGACACACGCAAATCAAATAGTTTCAGATGTAACAGTGATCTCCATTCATGTCTCTGAAGATCAACTATAACATCCATGAGAAATGTGCATGGCAGTGGATTTTTGTATTTGCTGACAACTGCAGGCTCATGCAACACATTTTGACCTTGTAGATCTGCTATTTTGGACATGGGACCCGCTGTATAAATAAAAAAAACTAGAACTGTAGACATGCAGTCATTGCTGCTGACCCCCACACTTGACGGCTAACCAGCTGGTAAATTAACCGTTAATGACATCCCAAGTAGATGCAGAGGACTAATTTAATGTACTAGAACAGGAGTCTTCAACAGGGGGTCCGGGACCCCTAGGGGGTCCTCAGAGTTACTACAGGGGGGCCGCCAAATCCTTGTGTGATAGGATTAACCACTTAAACCCTAGAATCCCTATTATAGTAGAACATTAGCCAAAAATAGCAGATCTACTAGCTAAGCAGACTCAGCAGTACTGTTCAAGCAGACATTTACAAACACATTTTGAAAGTAAATGGATGATTCCATACTTATTTTGAATTTGTACCACTGGCAAATACATCTGCATTAGCCTACTTAGTAGTATACTTCACCCATTTAGGACTGAGGTTGATTCTAAAAATACTGTGTAAATCCTGACCCAAGTTTTCAGGGGATCTAAATTGACCCATACATATATACTGTATATCACTATTAGCTGATAGTGGTTCCCGGTTGCTCATCCCTAAGAGTCAAAACTAAATGTCATGTCTGTAATTCCAAGTGCTTTTAGGGGTGGGGTCTCCCCAGTTCAATGAGAGGTGTAGTGAGTTTGCAAATCAGCTATTTCACCATATTTATCTGTGGTGCAGGGAAACTAAATTGACAAGCACTTAGGCTTGTCAGCATGAGGGGTCCCCATTTAAAATATGATTAGTCTGGGGGGAAGTGGCTTGAAAAAGTTGAAAGCTACAGTTCAATTGTAATACCTTTATATAGACTGATGTCATAGTTTTAGGTCCCCAGTCTATTATCTATCTATCTTAGTGCCTGTGTGGACTTAGGTGTTGAGGGGTCGCTGAACGAACACATTCCCAAACTGCTGAGTGCACTCTAGGATGTGTAGATGCAGAGATACACATGTGGTTTGTTGAGGTTTGTTGTTTGACACCTAAGTGATTACAGAATCAAGTTTTTCTGGAGGGTCTACTAAATGAATAATAATTGGGGTTGACACCAGAATGTATGTCCTCGATGCCATTACAATTCTGAAGATACATTTTCTATATTATTTTAGCGCACACTTTATTTTCTCCCCCAGGCCAAAGGCATGTCTGAGAATATGATTTGCACCTTGTTTCTGTCTGTTTCTGTCTGTGAGCAGCGAAACTGACCACACACACACTCCCTGGATGACAGGGCAGAACCTCTCCCCCACATTTTTCACATATGCCTGGCATAGTGCTACCATGTCCAAACATCACGCATATCGTTACACAGTACCTCTATATCAGTAGTGGCCAACTTCGATGATGGCAATATTTCTCCACTCATCCAGACGGCCACATTGCATATGCTGTCGGCCAGAAACTTATTTTTTAACTTGAATGTAAATGAATGACCTGCTTCATGTCAAGTAGCAAAAACAGCTATCTGCAAGCTAAAAAAAGAATTGCTACACGATATCTCTTGCCATATGATGCAAATATTGGTTTGGGAAATATTGAACTTTTGATTTCTATAGTTGTTGTAAAATGACAAAATTGTAATTAACCCCAAATGTGACGGAAAAACTTTCCATGCACATAATGGATTTTAGTATGTAAATCATTAATTGCGACGTCAGGTGCAGTTAACCATCAAAACCTCCACCGCCTGTCAGTCAGTCTGTCTGTCTGTCCGGCACGTCACACTTTTCCCCTACTCATATCCATGACAAGTGCATAATGGATTTTAGTATGTAAACCATTAATTGCCGTTAGGTCGCAGTTACTATCAAAACCTCCACCGGCTGTCAGACAGTATTTCTAAAGTCATGTCATCAACATGGATCTGTCCCAAATCCCCATATTCCCTCCTGATTGGCTACGACTGCCTTCTTTGTGTATGCGAAGTGACAGTTGCTTATCTGGCATAGTGCTACCAGGAGGTGCTTTTTACAGTACTCCTACAGATTTTGTCCAAACATCACACATATCGTTAAACAGTACCTCTATAGCAGGAGTGGCCAACTTTGTTATTGGAGAAGGCCGCAATTTTTCACCACTCACTCCTGAAGGCCACATTGCATATACTGTCGGCATGAAACCTCTTATCTCTGCATTTTAACTTTGTAAATGAACCTGCTTCATGCCAAGTAGCAAAAACAGCCGATCTACAAGCTCTAAACATGTCTCCCTGCCTGCCTTGCTATTTTCCAATTAAAAAAAAATCTATAGTTGATGTAAAATGACAAAATTGTAATTAACCTCAAATGTGACGGACAAACTTTCCACATGTGCATAATGGATTTTAGTATGTTTGAAAATACGTTTTGCACCTTGTTTGTGTTTTGTGTTTCTGTCTGTAAGCAGCAGTTCAGCAGAACCTCTGCCCCACATTTTCACATGGGCCTGGCATAGTGCTACCAGGAGGTGCTTTTTACAGTACTCCTACAGATTTTGTACAAACATAACGCATATCGTTACACAGTACCTCTATAGTAGGAGTGGTCAACTTTGATGATGGAGAGGGCCGCAATATTTCTCCACTCACTCCAGAAGGCCACATTGCATATACTGTCGGCCAGAAACTTCTTATCTCTGGATTTATAACTTTGTAAATGAATGATCTGCTTCATGTCAAGTAGCAAAAACAGCCGATCTACAAGCTGTAAACATGTCTCCTTGCCTGCCCTTGCCATTTTCCAATTTTCTAAAAAATATAAAGAAAAAATTCTCTTGCCTGATGAAAATATTAGTTCGGGAAATGATTTAACTTTAGAGTTAACTATAGTTGGAGTTGGAGTATCTGCAAAATGACAAAAATTTAATTAACCCCAAATGTGACGGACAAACAAATGTGCATGTTACAGTTACTATCCAAACCTCCACCGGCCTTCAGTCTGTCACACTTTTACCCTACTCATATCTCCGTCACCGTTGCCCCTATCCATGCCAAACTTTGCACACATACTCCTTGGCTGCCAAACCACCTCATTTCTCAAGTGGCCCTCTTCTAGCGCCACCTTGAGGCCTTGCAAAAAAGCACATTGCTCCTACAGGTTTTGCCCTAAAATCATGCAAAGCGGTACACAGTATGTCTAGTATGTCTAGACTCTAGACATACTGTGTACTAGACTCTAATCAACATGGATCTGTCCCATTTTAGCACCACCATCAGGCTGATTCTTTTCAATCACATTTTTGGACACTGCTCCTACAGATTTTGGCCTAAAATCACAAAGCGGTACACAGTATCTCTAAAGTCATGTAATCAACATTAGTGAGCGACCGATATATCGGCCACCGATATTATCGGCCCCATATGGCCTTATTTGGGCATATCGGTTTATATCTTATCGGTGAAATTTATCCAATATAAAAATAAATAATTAAAAATCTAGGCAGTGCTGTGAGCTGTGTGGACTGCATTAAAAGGTAGTGTAATGAAATATGTTGTCCAGCAGAGAGTGCCATTCCTTCACACTGAGGCCAGGCCAGGCGAGTGTGGTGTGTGTGTGTGCGTGTGTGTGTGTGTGTGTGTGTGTGTGCATGTGTGTGTGCGTGATAACTCACGTAACGTCAAACGTTGCTGAAGAACAACAAAGATAATTCCAAACAAAGTCCATGGGAGTATAGGGACAACACATGTTGGCGATCTAAGGATAGCATTTTTAATTCCCTTTATAGAGTTTAAAACGACCAGTTCTACCGGAGCTAGTGTTAGCCATTAGCCAAACTGTGGACAGTGGAGGGACGAAGGAAGCGTGTTGCCAGACTTATGCGAGAGAAACAAGCAAACTGGTATATAAAACAAAACACTGGACAGTGGAAGGAAGAGTGTTGCCAGATTTATGCGAGAGAAACAAGCAAACTGGTATATAGATCATAAAAAGTGCGCTCCCCTCCTCCTTTACTGTATGGTGAATTGACGACGTACTGTGTTTGTGTCAGCCGAGCCTTGTCAGGCCTGTCAATGGCCTGGATTGTGTGTGTGTGTGTCAGGCCTGTCAATGCTCCTGGATTGTGTGTAAAAATAGTACTCAAAACGTACTCCAAAAGTTGCGCAACTTTGCACACACATCACAAGTGGCGAGAAATTTCGTATAAAAAAGGGGGGGGCGTGGCCTAATGGCTCAACAGCGCCCCCTACAAAATTTCAACGCAACAGCCCCACTATACGGTTTCACCTACAAGTACGAAAATCGGTACACACCTGTATCATGTCCGAACTCACAAAAAAGTCTCTTGGCGCCATGTCCGAAACCAAACCGGAAGTCAGACATTTTGACTAATTAGTGGCGTTTTGGCGCGTTTTCACGTGTCGCACTTTAACGAACTCCTCCTAGGGGGTTAATCGGATCAACTTCAAGTTCGCTCGGCATACTCAAGACACCTTAACGATGAAAAGTTGTGCGAATCGTGAGTTTTCGTAAAACGGCGTGCCCCTGGCGAAGCGTCAAACTTCCTTCACCAAACAGGAAGTGCCCCCTCTTCTGATTGGTCCATACTTGATTGTTCCTTTTTTTGGCTGTTACTCATCAACCGTTTATCGTACAGAGTTGTGGCTGGTATCATATGACTTGACTAAGTGTCCTTCACCTTAATTGGTTTAACTAAGCCCCGCCCCCTCTTCTGATTTGCCGAAACTTGATTGTCCCCTTTTTTGGCTGTTACTCATCAACCGTTTATCGTACAGAGTTGTGGCTGGTATCATATGACTTGATTAAGAGTCCTTAACCTTAATTGACGCTTCCTTCGCCAAACAGGAAGTGCCCTTCACCAAACAGGAAGTGCCTCTATAACTCATGAACCGTTTGTCGTACAGACTCGTGGCTGATGTCATATGACTTGATTAAGAGTCCTTAACCTTAATTGACGCTTCCTTCGCCAAACAGGAAGTGCCCTTCACCAAACTGGAAGTGCCTCTATAACTCATGAACCGTTTGTCGTACAGACTCGTCACTGATGTCATATGACTTGATTGAGAGTCCTTAACCATAATTGGCACTTCCTTTGCCAAACAGGAAGTGCCCTTCACCAAACAAAGTGCCTCTATATCTCATGAACCGTTTGTCGTAATAATGCTAACAAATGCTAATGCTAATGCTAACACATGCTAATGCTAACATGCTAATTTTAATGCTAATGCTAACACATGCTAATGTTAACACATGCTAATGCTAACACATGCTAATGCTAACATGCTAATGCTAACATGCTAATGCTAACAAATGCTAATGCTAACACATGCTAATGCTAACATGCTAAAGTTAATGCTAACGCATGCTAATGTTAACAAATGCTAATGCTAACATGCTAATGTTAACGCATGCTAATGCTAATGCTAACAAATGCTAATGCTAACATGCTAACACATACTAATGCTAACAAATGCTAATGCTAACACATGCTAATGCTAACACATGATAATGCTAACACATGCTAATGTTAAAAATGCTAGTGCTAACAAATGCTACTGCTAACTAATGCTAATGCTTACACATGCTAATGCTAACAAATGCTAATGCTAACAAATGCTAATGCTGAATCTAAAATTCTAACGCTAATTGGCTGCTACCCCTTGTGACGTGGGTAGAGCTGCGAGGGCCCGGTCATTGCTGCTTGCAGCTTTAATTATTATTATTCCCAATAAAGAATCGCGTTTTTGAGGCGCAAAATATACTCCAAAAGTTGTGCAACTTTGCACACACATCACAAGTGGCGAAAAATTACGTATTTAAAAATAATCAAAAGGGGGCGTGGCTTAATGGCTCAATAGCGCCCCCTACATCATTTTCCGCATAGACGGTTACAGAATAAAGTTTCACATACACGTACGAAAGTCAGTGCACAGGGATTAATAGTGCAATAAGTGCAATAGTGAAATAGCGCAATAAGTGTAATAGTGTAATAAGATTAATAGTGCAATAAGTGTAATAGGGCAATACGTGCAAGAGTGTAAAAGTGTAATAACGCAATACGTGTAATACTGTAGTATTGTAATAAGTGTATAGTTCATTATTGTAATAGTGTAATAAAGTAATAGTGTAATAATTGTATTAGTGTAATAACTGTAATAGTGTAATAGCATATGTGTAATATGTGTAATAGTGTAATAGCGCAATAAGTGTAATGGTTTAATAGTTTTAATATGTGTAAAAGTGTGATAGTGTAATCGGGCAATAAGTGTAATAGTGCAATAAGTGTAATAGTTTAATAGGGTAATGGTGTAATAGCCATGCAAGGGCCCGGCCATCGAAACTTGATTGTTGCTTTTTTGGCTATAACTCATCAAGGGTTTGTTGTACAAACTTATGGGTGATGCCATTTGACTTGTTTCAGATTCATTGTCCTTAATTAGTGTAACTTAGCCCTGCCCCCTATTCTGATTGGTCGATAGTTGACAGGTACTATTTGCTATATCTTTTCAACGGTTTGTCGCTCAGACTTTTGGGTGGTGTCATTGGACTTGGTCTAAAGTACTTGTCCTTCATTGGTGTAACTTAGCCCCGCCCCTCTTCTGATCGGTTGATTATTGATAGTTCCTATTTACTATATCTTTTCAATGGTTTGTAATAAGTGCAATAGTGTAATGGCGCAATAAGTGTAATAGTGTAATAAGTGAAATATTGTAATAAGTGAAATAGTGTAATAGCACAATAAGTGTAATAGTGTAATAGTGCAATAAGTGTAATAGCGCAATAATAATAATAATCTTTATTGTCCCCGAGGGGAAATTTGTCTTCACAGTCTGTTCAACACAAAAACAACACAAAACCATATAACACAAAACATCACAAGAGTGACAAGACAGATCATCAGGTCCCCACTATTCACAGAAAAACAATCCTAGCGACGGATGCGCTTGCTTAGCAGATTGTTAAATCAGGCGATGGCTGAGGGGACACAACTCCTACTAAACCGTACCTGTATATAAGTGTAATCGTGAAATAGTGTAATAAGTGTAATATTGTATTAAGGTTAATAGTGAAATAAGTGTAATAGGGCGATAAGTGCAATAGTGTAATAACGGAATAAGTATAATCGTGTAGTATTGTAATAAGTGTATAGTTTATTATTGTAATAGTGTAATAAAGTTGACTAATCCCTGGCGCATACTCCATTGTCTTAGGAGACAGAAGGAAGCCAACAAAAAGTAATAAAGTAATAGTGTAATAAGTGTAATTGTGTAATAAGTGTAATAGTGTATTAGCATAATAAGTGTAATAGTGTAATAGCGCAATAAGTGTAATGGTTTAATAGTTTCATAGGTGTAAAAGTGTGAAAGTGTAATAGGGCAATAAGTGTAATAGTGCAATAAGTGTAATAGTTTAATAGGGCAATAGTGTAATAGTGTAACTGCTGCCCCTTGTGACGTGGGTAGACCTGCGAGGGCCCGGTCATCGCTGCTTATTATTAAGTTTGTGTATGCACCGTTACGGTCGCTTTTCTCCCGATTAGGGAGACTTACTAGTACATGTATGTTCAGTTTAACTCTGTATCTAAAATACTGTATTTTTAAATTATTTACAGCTGTGGCCGGTGGGCTCTTCTGTTCTGCGGCTAGACATCTGGACACGGCTGCAATTGACCGACCGACCTTCCCAGAGTGACACTACTACAAGGTTAGTTTAACACACACACACACACACACACACACACACACACACACACATTAAGTTGATTCTTTATGCTTAGTGATATGTGATTAGTACTACATATTTGAAGGTTTTTCTTTTGCTAAAGAGAGGATATTTCACAAATTTAGACCTAGAACGTTGACATCATGCCGAGAAAAAAACAAAGATCGATCCATATGAGTAAAGTGTGGGCTGACAGGAAACGTAAAAGATCACCAAATGGTTGCGCTGAGGAGGATGAAGAGAAACGAGAAACTTTTAGTCCAGCCATGGAGCCTCAGCTACAGGCACAGTCTGATGTTGAAGAAAAAGTCTACATTGGCGAGGACATGGAACTTTCTCATGATGACCATGGACAACAACCATGCGAGGACATGGAATTCTCCGACAATGACCCTGTACAACAACCATGCATCGCGCCACCCTCTGTGATATCTGTGCAAGCATCCAAAAGCCAGAATCATCGTTCATTTTCCTTAATGTCACAGAATCGTCAGTGTACATGCATGGCTCTGGCATTTCTGGCACATCTAAATGAAGGTCTGGACTTGAAGACGGATGATCTTGACAAGATATTGGACAAGGGAGATGGTCTGTATAAAAGAACAATAGAAAAAATAAAAAGGCAAGGGCAATTTAGGAGCGAACATCTATCTATGGAGGAAACGCCACTCACTGTGGAAACCCAACACAATAGGTACTCTGTCCAAAGAGAGAACATAGAAATGGGCTATATGAGAGATCAGGGAGAGCCTCACCGACAACATTGGTGGTTGAATCTTAAGGAAAGACTTCAGTGTCTGTCTCAAAATGTCAAATTTGCTCTCCTTACAGTATCACCGTACACCATTGCTGTGTTTAGAGACAGTTCTGGAAGATATGGACTGTTTGACTCTCATGACAGAAGTGTTGATGGCCTACCTTTGCCTGAATGGAACGGAGGCAAAGCTGTAATGATGACCTTCACTCGCTTAGAAGATCTCATTGCTCAGATTGACACGCTAAACGACTTCTTGCATTCGTCACGCATTGACCACATGCAGTTTGACTTCATGCCAGTGACATTTGTACACACAAGTGCTCTGTCACCACGTCCGTCAACTATGCATATGCATCCTGTCAACCTGCATCAAAAAGAGCCTGTTGATCTGACTATCAAGGATGAATCTGACACTGGTCATCCAACCACCAAACATTCTTTGCAGGTTGGCTATGAACCATCCCCAATAGTGATGTCGGATACAACACCTGATAGGGCCAGAAAAGTGAATAAAGAACGTAGACGGAGAATGATGAGAAGGGAAAGAGAGGCTCAGCTGAAATCTGATCGTAAGGAAAAACCTAGGTCTCAGAGGAAGGCCTATATGCAGAAATACATGGCCATGAGAATAATAAGTGAGAGAACATTCAGGGAACGGCAAAATAATTACAAGAAGGCATATGCCAACAGGAAGTACAGGGATGATGAGGAGTTTAGAGGGAACCATCAGGACAAGCAGAAGAGATATCGCAACAAGAGGTACAGGGAATATGAGGAATTCAGAGAGCAGCATCAGCTCAAGCGGAAGGCACATGGCAACAAAAGGTATAGGGAAGATGAGCTGTTCAGAAAGCAGCATCAGGTCAAGATGAAGGGATATGGCAACAGAAGGTTCAATGAAGATGTTGAGTATAGGGAGAAGGTCAGGAAACACATGAAGTTTTACATGGCCCACAAATGCAAAACGGACATGTATTTCAAGTTGCGCCGCCGTGTCCGCGCTGCATTGAAAGTTAGACGTAGGTACAATGTGTTGTGTCAAGTCCAGCTCAGACTGAGACATGACGAAAAGGAGAGGGAAGCTGAAGCTGCTGCTATAGCAGCTGCAAAACAGAAAAGGTTAGAAGAAATCGCTATAGCCACGTTCCAGAAAGACATAGAAGATGGCCCGACTTATGTGTGCACAACGTGCCATCGGGCGCTTTTCTCGGAACAAGTTTATTGTTGCCATCGGTCCGACTTCACACAAAACCGCAAGCTGGTTGCCGCCTGCTTGACAGGCAAATACGTCCATTCGTGTGACGATCAATGTGGAGGCCCGCAAGACTGCACTGTCCCCGAAGAAAGGCATCACGAGTGGATATGCAAGTGCTGTCGGGTCACCCTGAAAGCTGGAAGAATGCCAGCCTTGGCTGTCGCAAACAATTTAGAGCTAGCACCCATTCCCCCAGAGCTCAGCAACCTGAATGTTCTGGAAAGGCAAATCCTAGCTTTGCACATACCGTTTGCCAAGATTCTCACGCTTCCTAAAGGCAAACAGGGGGCTTTACATGGTGCTGTGGTGTGTGTGCCATCACAGATGGAAACCACAATAAACGCCTTACCGAGAAGGCTCGGCTCATCCGGATTGTACCGAATGAAGCTAAAGCGGAGTTTGCGGCACAAAGGCCATTATTTGTTTCACACTGTCAATATGAGGAATGTTATACTGGGCGCGAGGACACTCAACCAGATTAACCCAAACTACAGAGACATCCCAATCAGAGACGATGACGACGATGTGGAGGGCCAGGTTGAAAACCTGCCCACAGACAAAGTCATGGACAGTTGTGATGAGGCCGAAATGATGGAAGTAGCGGAGTCTACTGAAGCTCTCGACGCATCGCGGGCAGTGGATCAAGATCCCCCCAGTGCTGAAGATGAGCAAGATGCGCTGAGACCTGGACATGGCCTAGACAGTTGCTTGGAGGCAGATGACATAGGACAAGAATTGATGACCTATGGAGATGGCATATTTAGCATTGCCCCCGCCGAAGGCAACAGGCCTGTCAGCTACAGCACTGTCCCTAACCTTGAAGCAAAGGCCTTCCCTACTTTGTTTCCAACTGGAGCAAACACGTTGGACGTGAAGAGAAGGATCCCACTGTCCCCAAGCCGTTACTTTAACACAAGACTTTTCAGTGTTGACGGTCGGTTCGCTAAAGACCAAAGCTTTCTCTTCTTTGCACATTGTGTCTCAGAGACACACATTGCGAAAACCACCATCTCATTTCAGTTAAAGAAAGGAAAACCTTTAACCAAGGATGGTCGCAGGATCACCAACAAGATGTTGCAAGACAAGGCTGAAGTCGAGAGACTGGTCAGAAACAAAGACGCAACACGATTCATGTCACCAATTAGAGGGACTCCAGCTTACTGGCACAAGACATTGTTGGACTTGTTTGCCATGGTCCGTCAGTTAGGCCCACCCACCTTCTTTTTGACCATAAGTGCGGCTGAGTTCAGATGGCCAGAGGTCATCAGGGCAATAAAAGCACAGCAAGGTCAGATCGTGGATTTTGAAAAGTTGGACTGGAATGAGAAATGCGACATTCTCAGAAGCAACGCAGTCACAACTATGCGAATGTTTGACAAGCGAGTTCGTTCCGCTTACACAAACTTGGTGCGTTCAGAAGCTCTACCATTAGGACGCGTCATCGACTGCTTCCATCGTATAGAGTTTCAGGCCAGAGGGTCCCCGCACCTCCATGGATTAATGTGGGTCGACGGCGCCCCCGTCCTTGGCGTTGACTCAGAGGAGAAGATCTGCGAGTTTGCAGACCGCTACATTTCGTGCCAGCTGCCTGATCCGGACGAAGATCCTGTGCTTTACCAAATTGTCCTACAGGTTCAGATGCACAGCCGAAACCATACAAAGTCCTGTAGGAAAGGTAGGAGGACATGCAGGTTTGGATTTCCAAAGCCACCAGTGGACAAAACCTGCATAATAAACCCAAAGGCGGTTGATCCAACTGGAAATGACTGTGGCACAGAAGATGAAAGCGAAGCAAACAAAGACATGGATGAAGGCGCAAACCAAAGTGCACCAAAGGCAAAGCGTGCCGAAGGCATTGGCAAAAAACAGACGGCAAGAGCAGAAGCTGCTATGGCGAAACTCAAACCAATTTTCGACCTGCTGCTGGACTCTGCGTCAGGAGTGACAGATCTGCCGGACTTGCTGGCAAAGTGCAATATGACCAGCGAAGAGTACGACAGCTGTCTTGAAGACATGAGGAAGAACCGCGTGCTCCTCATGAAGCGCGGCGTGAAGGACTGCTTTGTGAACAACTACAACCCAGTTTTCCTGAAGGCCTGGAATGCTAACATGGATATCCAGTTTGTTCTGGATCACCATATCGCAATCACATACATGCTCTCCTACATATCCAAGGCAGAACATGAGATGGGCGAACTTCTGAAACAGGTAGTAGTTGGCATCGATCCGACGAAAGTCACCGAGAGGGATGCCATGAACCAACTCGTTCAAACCTATGTGAAAAACAGGCAGGTTAGCTCTCAGGAGGCAGTGGCCAGGACTTGCAGCATGCCGTTGAAGAAATGCTCCCGTGATGTTATCTTCCTCCCGACGGATGACGATGCAATGAAAATGAGTCTCCCCCTCGCTGCGCTGAAGAAAAGACCAGACGACTCGGACCAAGTGTGGATGAAGGGATATCTGGACAAGTACAACGCCAGGCCCAAAACACCAGAGTTTGACAACATGTGTCTAGCAGACTTTGCATCCAAGTACAGGGTGGTCTACGGCCAACAAGCAAAAGCCGAAAGTTGCGTGAAGTTGTCTGACAACATGGGAACCATTAAGAAGCGCCAGGGCAAGGATGCAGTTGTCAGATATGCAAAATTCTCGGAAAAGAAGGAGCCAGAGAAATTCTATGGCAACTTGCTTAAAGTCTACCTGCCTCATCGCTATCAATCGACCCTCAAAACCGAAGCATTCCCCACATACCAGGAATTCTACGAGTCCGCGTGTGTTAGATTGCCCGGAACAGACGAGATTTGGCCCGCGAAAACGATTGTTGCTGAGAACAAGAAGAGGTTCGAAAAGTACAGTCAAGCGGTGGAAGAGGCCGTGGAGGAGTTCTGGAAAAATGGCCCAGTTGAAAATGCCTGGGCCAACATTGCCCCAGAAAACGAGCTGGATCGCATGGAATGTCTTGCCGAACAAGACGAGGATCCGCTGGACGTGGAAGAACGAGATGATGTGCCAGAATTCAGCAATCATGATGTGGGTACAATTCCTGCACATAGAGTAGTAGCCCCGCAAATGAGCCTGGATTATCTGCGTACAATGTGTCAAAACCTCAACCAGACACAAGCCTCCGTGTTTCACTCTGTACGTGACTGGTGCTTTCAGAGCATACTTGAGCAGAACCCCGAGCCGTTCTTCTTCTTTGTCACTGGGGGTGCTGGAACTGGCAAATCACACCTGATAAGGTGCATCTTCGGTGAGGCAACAAGGATTCTCCGTCGACTCCCCAGACTGTATGAAGACGCAGATGCATCCATGCCCATGGTGTTGCTGTCTGCGTTTACAGGAACTGCAGCGTACAACATCGGGGGTAACACACTGCACTCCCTGTTGAAGTTGCCCAGAAGCCTCAACCCACCCTACAAAGGGCTGGGAAACAGTTTGGATGATGTGAGGGCAAAGCTGGGAAATGCAGAGATCATCGTCATCGATGAGATCTCGATGGTTTCAAAGCAATTGTTTACCTACGTTCACTGGAGACTGCAAGAGATCAAAGGCAGTAAGAAACCCTTCGGTGGCATGTCGGTACTTGCAGTAGGTGACTTTTACCAGCTCCCTCCAACGGCAAGCGGAAAACCGCTCTGCGTGCCAGAAGAAGGCAAACCGGATCTTCTGCGTGAACACTTTGAGATGGTCACGTTGACAGAAATCATGCGACAGAAGGATGACGTGCCCTATGCACAACTTCTGAATAGGTTGAGAGTCAAGGACAAGAGGGAACGGCTGAGCGATGCAGACAGAGCACTCCTTGGTGAGAGACTGACTGATGATCAACATTGTCCTAAGGATGTTTTGCACATCTTCGCAACCAACCCTCAGGTTAAAAAACACAACACGGACACTTTGTCTCTGCTACACACTCACATCGTTGACATACCTGCAGAAGACTACGAGAGAGACGAAATTAGTCACCGCATGACTCGACGCTCAAAACCCAACAAAGGTAAAGAGTACAAGGATCTTGAGGACAACTTGCAAATTGCAGAAGGCGCCCCTGTCATGATCACTAGGAACATAGATGTGGAGGATGGCCTTGTAAACGGCACATTTGGCAAGATTGATGGTGTTGACATGCGGGTCGACAGGGACGGAACTACAGTAACCAAGCTTTGGCTGGTGCTAGACAAGCCTGAAGCAGGACTGAAGTACCGGAGAACTACGCCTGGCGCCACACAGGTGTACGTCGAGAGGATGGAGGAAAACCTGAGTAACCACAAAGTGATTCGCAGGCAATTTCCCATCAAGCTGGCATATGCTTGCACGTCTCACAAAGTCCAAGGGAAGACTACACAATCCGCAGTGGTTTCCTTGAAAGCGGTCTTCCTACCAGGGATGGCCTACGTTGCCCTCAGTAGGACAACGACACTGCAAGGATTGCACATCATTGACTTTGATGAGAAGAGAATCTGGGCTGATCCTGAAATCACAGCTGCCCTGGAGTCCATGAAGACTGCGTCTCTGGACAGTGTCATGCCACTGTTGAAGTTTCGAGAGACGACGGCCCAAGCCCAAACTTTGACGATTGTCCACCACAACACTCAAAGTCTACCGGCTCACATTCAGGACCTCAAACGACACCACGAGCTGACACTTTCAGATGTCCTGTGCTTGACAGAAACTCATCTCACTGGCTCCTTTGTGGCTGACAGTCTGCAATTGGACGGCTACACCATGTTCAGCCGCAACAGACACGTGTCATATGCAAAGCTACCTGAACGTGCAGAACAGAACGGCGGTGGCGTCGCTGTGTATGTGAGGGACCATTTCCAGGCTAGTGAAAAGCGTTACCTTCACAATGTGACAAACCTTGAGTTTGTGGCAGTAAAGATCGAGTCCCCTGTCAAGCTTCTGATCGCTGCGGTGTACAGACCACCACATTATGGTAACCCATTTATGGAGAACCTGAAGGCGCTTCTGGACTCCTTGGAAGTTATGGATCACCAGCCCATCGTAGTCTGTGGAGACTTCAACGAAGACCTACTGAACGGTTTTCCTGGGCCCATAACAAGGCTTCTAGAGTCCAGAGGATATGCACAACTCATCAAGGAGGCCACCACAGAAAAGAACACGCTGTTGGATCACATGTACATCTCAAGACCACAGCAATGTCTACAGTCTGGAGTGCTACGTACATACTACAGCTATCACAATCCTGTGTATTGCGTATTGTCCACCGAAGATGACTAGTGCATAGACTGCAGGACGTGCTTGCAAACACTGGCAGCACGCAGACCTACTTTTCTACAAGCTCAACGCGTCGCGGGCTTGCAGATCGGCTATATTCCTGATGCAGAAACCTCCAGGAGTAAAGAAGTTCAGGAACGCTTGGCTTCACAATAAAAGCATCGTGTCGGGCCTCTGATGTCACTAAAATGTTCATAACTAGGGTTAGGGCCAATCCTTTGTGAATAGACTGTTCTATAGGTTTTCTTCTCATGGAAACGCTTTGGGTTGGTTTTAAATGTAAAATATATATAACTACATTTTAAATGTAAAATATATATAACTCCACTTAAAATCGCACAATGACACTTGAACTTACGGTGATATCTGCCCAAAGGTGGACACCAGAGATGCTATGGGGGATATGGATGAACTTTGTTCATCAACACACTCTGGCAGGCTCTAGTCCCACAAAGGTCAAATCAGACCAGTAATACATTACAATGCACAAGATGCAGCACTTACTGGTACACATAGCCCTCAAATAATGGAAATCGATTTCCCAAAACTCAAATCTGATTTGACCTACTCACCTAAACACCAACCAACCAACCCATTGCTTTCTGTGATTGTGTACTAATCTACATTATGTGATTGTTGTGTACTAATCTACATTATGTATTGTTTGTTTAATCAATGTACAACTTTGACCATTGTAATGTTGCATGTGCTATATCAATAAAATCTTGAGTTGCGAGTACATTTCTTATTGTGGCCTTGTTATACACGTGTTATGTCTTTAACACTTTTCTGCTTTACAGGGGTCAATTCTAATTTCTGTTTCTTCATTTGATAACTTTATTTCAGTCATGTCATGTTGATCTACATTATGTAATGTTTGTTTAATCAATGTACAACCTTGACCATTGTAATGTTACATGTACTATATCAATAAAAGGTTGAGTTGCGAGTACATTTCTTATTGTGGCCTTGTTATACACTTGTTATGTCTTTAACACTTTTCTGCTTTACAGGGGTAAATTCTAATTTCTGTTTCTTCATTTGAATACTTTATTTCAGTCATGTCATGTTGATTGTGAACCGTCTGCATTGGTTAAATATACTAACACTTTTTTCCCTGTTTTTCAGATGCCGTTGAGTGATTCTACAGTGCTAACAGATGTTTGAATTGTTCTGCCTTTAACCTTTTTCTACTTTTCAGGAATGTTCTTTGAAAATAATATGTCTTTGTTCATTTAATTTTTGCTCTGGCTCATGGACATGTGGTACTGAATTTATATAAGCTCACATAGAATGACATTGGCCATCCCTAAATTGGATAACAAAAACATGGACTAACTATCTCTAACCAAATGCCACTTTGGATTTTAGACTGCCTGTTCATGACCCATCTTATATTTGCATGTGCATATTGATCATTTCTTAACCCACTGTTTGTTTTTAGGCCTGCAACACCTATTTCGACTAAATTAGTTAATCAATTACAGAATGTTAGTTACTAGTTCAATATCTTAAATTTACTCAAAAGTTAGAAATAAATATTTACAGTGGTGGTAAAAGTACTCAAATGTTTGGCTTAAAGTAGATAGAAATAGTCTTCTACAAGTAAATGTTCAGTATTCCAAATTTATTTGATTAAACATACAAAAGTATTGGCATCATAATGTACAGAAAATAGCAAACGTCTAAAATATACATGCAAAATATAACACTTCACAGGTTTCAAATGCAAACAGCAAAATGGCAGATCTACAAGCTCACAACACATAGTTTTCCAATGTTTCCTGAGATTGTAGAACGGCTATTTTCAAATAGTCAACATTTAATTAGGAATGAAGTAATGTGTTGTGTTAATATTTGAAAAGAAAATAGTAACTAAACAATACCTAAATTTGTTAATCAGTTGCAGAATGTTAGTTATTATTTAAATACATTTTTCAGGAGCTTGCTTGATCGCCGTTGAGGGGTCGGTGAACCATTTTCCCCCCTGCACTCTGAAATTGGCAGAAATAGGAGGCAGGGGTTTTTCGCTTCACCCTGGAAAATCTAAAATAGGCTTGCATAAATGTGTAGAAAAGCTGTTAAAAGTATTGTAGATACCATTTTTCAAATGGCAAATAGTCAAAATGTAATTAAGAATGTAGTGGTTAATGTATTATGTTAATAATCAAAAATTGTAAATAGCAAATAGTCAAAGTTTAATTAGAAATGTAGTGGTTAATGTATTATGTTAGTAATCAAAATTTGTACAGTATAATATAATGTTTGATAAGATGTAGTGGAGTAAAAGTAATTAAAAAAATTAAAAGATTGAACATATCCAGTTCAGCAAGCCAAGCACTTGAGTATATTTTGTAAGACTTTCCACCACTTTAGTTTTGACAATAACAGTACTAATAATAACAATCTGACATCAATAATATAACCATAGTAAAATATCTGTCAATAGTAAAACTGTTAACTTTAGCATAACATACAAATCTTACAATTTAACCATAATATTGTTAAATATAATCATAACCACTAACCATTGATTATAATAGCACAGATATTTATGGTGTTGCATAAAGTAAAGGTACTAAACAGTTTGTTAATAAACATTTAAACTATATCTGCTACAGTGTTTGTGTCTCTTATTCTTTTTACCATGTGTTTGAAAAGTGAATCTGTTTTGAAAGTTAATCTATATATTTGGTAATCTATTTAGTCTGACATTTACTATGAATACAGATGTGTTTTGGGTTTTTGAGTTACTATCCACAATCAGAATAGTTATTCACCACTTGAACAAAAAGTGATTCTTTTGAATAAATGTAACATCCATTAATACACAAGCCCATGAACATTCAGTTTAAAGGTGTGTTAACCTCCAATTATTCTTGGCTCTACAATCTGGTGTTATAATTTATTTTACATGGTTCCACATAACTGTTTGATCCTTGCAAGAGTCAAAACTTGTATTGATGGTGTCCTGACTAATCCATGCTCTCTGAATGGACCTCAATCCCTGCTGGATGGACTTCAATCCGTGTACTGTGTGCAAGATGGTGACGCGATCAACAAGGATCCAACTTCTCTGATAAAGTTTGTCACAATGTAGCCTGAACAATAGTTTTGCATTGTCATTTTGACACCATTCAATAATGTGCCTGACATGCTGAGCAGTATCGATCATACAGCATACAAATAGTATGGCTTCAACACAGCTACTAAACTCTTTGACATGTTTCAACATTGGCTCTACTTCTATTATAAAGTGAGACGTTCCCAAGTGCAATACAGGGTATTTTATATCTATTCTCAGCCCAGGAAAATAAAAGGTGATACATCTTAGTCATAATTAAAGTGTATATAAGTGTGGGGAAAGCATAGCCCTATATTGACAGGCTTCCACCACCTTTTTGTAATGGTCACCAGTGTGCCATGTCAAGATAGATTTTAATGACATGCCATCAAACATTCATATTTTGATTTGCAGGACATTGTTAGGACGATGATTAGACTACATTAATCCACCTCTCTCCCAATGCCCCCCAGCCAGAGTTCAGAGTTTTAATGAATGTAGAATTGTATGCAGATTATGTACTGGTCATCTAAGGTTGCTGACCCCTGCTCTAAACAAAGTATTTTCAACATCACGCAATATCAAATCATATTGTGCTAATCTCACAAGATTAAGGTTCAAAAAGGTTGCTTTGATAAGAATGTATTTTGATATCTATTACACCAACTGTTCCACTGAACTACTGCACAAGATAAACCATTTTCCTGGGGTCCCGCCAGCACACCCCGCGACTCGCGTCCAGGTGAGTCAGGCAACCACACTCGCAATTTCCCAAATTGCAAATTTTCTAGTTAGTGTGTTAGTGTGGTTGCCCTTACAGGGCAACACACTATAGTTCTAGGGAAACTTTATTTATTTCTTTCTAGATAAACTTTTTTTCGGCGCGTTTCACGGCCCACAGTTTTTGCGCCACACACTCGCGCCATATGTCAAATCGACCGGCTTCATCGGGAATCGAGTGCTATTATTGCGATAAGAGAAAAGTTGTATCGTTTAATTGATATGAATTTATTAGTGAATTAATTTCCCCCATTGACTTATAATGGGAATAGCAAAAACTCACATTCAATTATTTTCTCTCTCTTAAACCATAGGGTCTAAAGTTTCAAAACTTGGAGAGGAGATTCATAATAACTTTAAGAATTAATTAAAAATTAATTACATCATTCGGCCACATGGTGGCGCTATAACACCCCACTTTACGTTTTGCCCTATAACTCTTGAACCGTAGGTCGGAAAATTAAAATCATTTTTTCCCTGGATTCCTTGGGTCATGACGCATCTCTCCATATAGGCCACGCCCATTTGCGTCAGGATAGATTTTCCGCCATTTTGAATTTTCTTCAAAACACACTTTTTGCTCCTTTTCCCACATATTTTCTCCAAATGTCACAAAAATCGGTACACAAGATCTCTGAACCCACGCGATAAACATATTCAAGCGATATTTCGATAGTCCATACCGTTCGTCCGGAACACGCTTCCAAAGTTAGCGAGAGGGGCCCGTTTTCACAAAAATAGCCATAAATCATAAACGAAACATCCAGTCAACACCAAATTTTAACCACAAGTTGCGGGTGGGATATTCAACAAATCCCCAAAAGCATTTCCACTTCGACCCTTAGGGGGCGCCACAAACGCACAAAACGTAACCGTTTCAGGCCAAAACGCTTTTTTCAGGGGGAACAACCCTCTCAAAACGAAACACAAACGATCTCGGGAGCGACGCGACAACGTAATCGCCTTGCGGAACTCGTGGGAGGAGCCTATTTCTTAAAAACAAGAAACCATATCCTTACTTTGGGAACGCAGGATCCGACCGGCACCTTTTCTAATCGCGCGTCACACGGCCCCGACGCTATCCGTCCCGACGTCGTCTTCCTCGGAACCCTGCGTTTTGCTCAGGGTCCCGGCGGCGCATCCCCACGACTCGCGCCGGGGCAGGGCAGGCAACCACACTCGCAATTTCCCAAATTGCACATTTTCTAGTGTTTAATTGCTCCAGGCGATTAAACACATTCGGCGCGCTTCACCGCCCACAGTTTTTGCACCACACACTCGCACCATATGTCAAATCGACCGGCTTCATCGGGAATAGTGTGCTATTACTTTTCTAAGAGATAGGTTGTATAGTTTAATTGATATTAATTTATTAGCATCCCATTATAAGTCAATGGGGAAAATTAATTCACTAATATTCTCCCATTTCAGTATTTTTCTCTCAGAAATGGTAAGGCCTACAGTTACAACACTTGGAGGGAAGGTTCATAATAACTACAAGGATTTATTAAAAAATAATTACATCAGTCGGCCTCATGGTGGCGCTATACCAGCTCACTTTACGTTTTGGCTTATAACTCTTGAACCGTAGGTCAAAAAATTAAAATTCCTTTTTCCCTGGATTCCTTGGGTCATGACGCATCTCCCCATATAGGCCCCGCCCATTTGCGTCAGGAGGGATTTTCCGCCATTTTGAATTTTCTTCAAAACACACTTTTTGCTCTTTTTTCCACATATTTTCTCCAAATGTCACAAAAATCGGTACACAAGATCTCTGGACACATGCGATGAAGACAGTCAAGCGATATTTCGATAGTCCATACCGTTGGCCCGTAACAGGCTTCCAAATTTAACGGGAGGGTCTCGTTTTGCAAAAAATAGCCATAAATCACAAACGAAACATCCATTCAACACCAAATTTTAATCACAAGTCGCGGGTGGGATATTCAACAAATCCCCAAAAGCATTTCCACTTCGACCTTTAGGGTGCGCCACAGACGCGCAAAACGTAACCGTTTCATGCCAAAACGCGTTTTTCATGGGGAACGACCCTCTCAAAACGAAACACAAACGATCTCGGGAGCGACGTGACAACGTAATCACCTTGCGGAACTTGTGGGAGGAGCCTATTTCTTAAAAACAAGAAACCATATCCTTACTTCAGGAACGCAGGATCCGACCGGCACATTTTCTAATCGCGCGTCACGCGGCCCCGACTCTATCCGTCCCGACGTCGTCTCCCTCGGACCCCTGCGTTTTGCTCAGGGTCCCGGCGGCGCATCCCCACGACTCGCGCCGGGGCGGGGCAGGCAACCACACTCGCAATTTCCCAAATTGCACATTTTCTAGTTAGTGTGGTTGCCCTTACAGGGCAACCACACTATAGTTCTAGGGTAACTTTATTATTATTAAGTGTGCCTATGCATAGCATGGGCAGACTTATTGTTATCGCTCATATTTATTTATTTACTTACTTACTTAAGTCTGTCCATACTTTTCCCCAAAGTTTGGCACGCTACTCCTCCCACAGTTTTTGCACCACACACTCGCGCCATATGTCAAATCGACCGGCTTACTCGGGAATGGTGTGCTATCAAGTTGCTAAGAGAAAGGTTCTATAGTTTAATTGATATTAATTTATTAGTGAATTAATTTTCCCCATTGACTTATAATGGGAATCGCATTCAATTATTTTTCTCTCGCAAACCATAGGGGCTACAGTTTCAAGACTTGGAGAGGAGGTTCATAATGATTGTAAGAATTAATCAAAAAATAATGACATCACTCGGCCTCATGGTGGCGCTATAACGGCCAACTTTACGTTTTGCCCCGTAACTCTTGAACCGTAGGTCGGAAAATGAAAATTCTTTTTTCCCTGGATTCCTTGGGTCATGACGCATCTCCCCATATAGGCCACGCCCATTTGCGTATGGGTAGATTTTCCGCCATCTTGAATTTTCTCCAAAACACACTTTTTGCTCCTTTTCCTACATATTTTCTTCAAATGTCTTAAAAACCGGTACACATGATCTATGAAGCCACGCGATAAACATAGTCAAAGGATATGTCGATAGTCAGTACCGTTCGTTCGTAACGCGCTTCCAAAGTTAGCGGGAGGGGCACGTTTCGCAAACGATAGCCATAAATCACAAACAATAGGTCGAGTCGACACTGAATTTCAACCACAGGTCGGGGGTGGCATACTCAACGGATCCCCAAAAGCATTTCCACTTCGACCCCTAGGGGGCGTCACAAACGCGCGAAACGTAACCGTTTCATGCCAGAACGCGTTTTTCACGGGGACCGACCCTCTCACGACGAAACGCAGATGACAATTATTTTTCTCTCGCAAACCATAGGGGCTACAGTTTCAAGACTTGGAGAGGAGGTTCAAAATGATTTCAAGGATTAAATAAAAAATAATAGTGTAATTTGGCCTCATGGTGGCGCTATAACAGCCCAGTTTACGTTTTGGCCTGTAACTGTTGAACCGTAGGTCGGAAAATGAAAATTCTTTTTTCCTTGGATTCCTTGGGTCATGACGCATCTCCCCATACAGAACGCATTTTTCACGGGGACCGACCCTCTCATGACGAAACGCGGACGACTCGGCAAACGGTCTCACGGTCCGAACCGGCGCGCGAGGTCGCGCGTTTAGCGCGCTGCAGGCACACTTGTCAAAATTGACTCTGTCAATTCTAGTTATACTTTACTTACTGGAGTAACCTTTTTTTCGGCGCGAATCTCCTCCCACAGTTTTTGCGCCACACACTCGCGCCATATGTCAAATCGACCGGCTTGATCGGGAATAGTGTGCTATTACTTTTCTAAGAGAAAAGTTGTATAGTTTAATTGATATTAATTTATTAGTGAATTAATTTTCCCATTGACTTATAATGGGAGCCGAGTTCAAGTATTTTTCTCTCAAAAGTCTTAAGGGCTACAGTTTCACAATTTGGAGAGGAGATTCCTAGTGCTTCTAAGGATTAACTGAAAAATAATTACATCAATCGGCCAGATGGTGGCGCTATAACAGCCCACTTTACGTTTCGGCCTATAACTCTCTAACCGTAGGTCGGAAAATTAAAATTCTTTTTCCCCTGGATTCCTTGGGTCATGACGCATCTCCCCATATAGGCCCCGCCCATTTGCGTCAGGATAGATTTTCCGCCATTTTGAATTTTCTTCAAAACACACTTTTTGCTCCTTTTCCTACATATTTTCTCCAAATGTCACAAAAATTGGTACACAGGATCTCTGGACCCATGCAATAAACATATTCAAGCGATATTTCGATAGTCCATACCGTTCGTCCGGAACAGGCTTACGAAGTTAGCAAGAGGGGCCCGTTTCGCCAAAAATAGTCATAAATCAGAAACGAAACATCCAGTCAACACCAAATTTTAACCACAAGTTGCGGGTGGGATATTCAACAAATCCCCAGAAGCATTTCCACTTCGACCCTTAGGGGGCGCCACAAATGCGCAAAACGTAACCGTTTCAGACCAAACCCATTGACTTATAATGGGAATAGCAAAAACTCACATTCAATTATTTTTTTTCTCGCAAACCATAGAGGCTACAGTTTCAAAACTTGGAGAGGAGATGCATAATTAGTTCAAGGAATAAATAAAAAATAATATTGTC
This sequence comes from Nannobrachium achirus, assembly GCF_963921795.1. Classification (NCBI taxonomy): domain Eukaryota; kingdom Metazoa; phylum Chordata; class Actinopteri; order Myctophiformes; family Myctophidae; genus Nannobrachium; species Nannobrachium achirus. Next base: position 76,086,010 of record NC_137810.1, on the reverse strand, counting down.
AGTCAGCCTCATGGTGGCGCTATAACAGCCCACTTTACGTTTCGGCCTGTAACTCTTGAACCGTAGGTCGGAAAATTAAAATTATTTTTTCCCTGGATTCCTTGGGTCATGACGCATCTCCCCATATAGGCCACGCCCATTTGCGTCAGGATAGATTTTCCGCCATTTTGAATTTTCTTCAAAACACACTTTTTGCTCCTTTTCCCACATATTTTCTCCAAATGTCACAAAAATCGGTACAGATGATCTCTGGACCGATGCGATAAACATATTCAAGCGATATTTCGATAGTCCATACCGTTCGTCCGGAACAGGCTTACGAAGTTAGCGAGAGGGGCCAGTTTCGCCAAAAATAGCCATAAATCACAAACGAAACATCCAGTCAACACCAAATTTGAACCACAAGTCGCGTGTGGGATATTCAACAAATCCCCAAAAGCATTTCCACTTCGACCCATAGGGGGCGGCAGGGCAGGCAACCACACTCGCAATTTCCCAAATTGCAAATTTTCTAGTTAGTGTGGTTGCCCTAACAGGGCAACCACACTATAGTTCTAGGGAAACTTTATTATTATTATTCTTTACTTACTGGAGTAACCTTTTTTTCTGCGCGAATCTCCTCCCACAGTTTTTGCGCCACACACTCGCGCCATATGTCAAATCGACCGGCTTGATCGGGAATAGTGTGCTATTACTTTTCTAAGAGAAAAGTTGTATAGTTTAATTGATATTAATTTATTAGTGAATTAATTTTCCCCATTGACTTATAATGGGAATTGCAAAAACTCACATTCAATATTTTTTTTCTCGCAAACCATAGGGGCTACAGTTTCAAAACTTGGAGAGGAGATGTATAATGATATCAAGGATTAAATAAAAAATAATTTCGTCAGTTGGCCTCATGGTGGTGCTATAACAGTCCACTTTACGTTTTGGCCTGTAACTCTTGAACCGTAGGTCGGAAAATTAAAATTCCTTTTTCCCTGGATTCCTTGGGTCATGACGCATCTCCTCATATAGGCCACGCCCATTTGCGTCAGGATAGATTTTCCGCCATTTTGAATTTTCTTCAAAACACACTTTTTGCTCCTTTTCCTACATATTTTCTCCAAATGTCACAAAAATCGGTACACATGATCTATGGACCCATGCGATAAACATATTCAAAGGATATTTCGATAGTCCATACCGTTCTTCCGTAACAGGGTTCCAAAGTTAGCGGGAGGAGCCTGTTTTGTAAGAAGTAGCCATAAATCAGAAACGAAACATCCAGTCAACACCAAATTTTAACCACTAGTCGGGGGTGGTATACTCAACAAATCCCCAAAAGCATTTCCACTTCGACCCTTAGGGGGCGCCACAAATGCGCAAAACGTAACCGTTTCAGGCCAAACCCATTGACTTATAATGGGAATAGCAAAAACTCACATTCAATTATTTTTTCTCTTGCAAACCATAGGGGCTACAGTTTCAACACTTGGAGAGTAGATGCATAATGAGTTCAAGGAATAAATAAAAAATAATATTGTCAGTCAGCCTCATGGTGGCGCTATAACAGCCCACTTTACGTTTCGGCCTGTAACTCTTGAACCGTAGGTCGGAAAATTAAAATTATTTTTTCCCTGGATTCCTTGGGTCATGACGCATCTCCTCATATAGGCCACGCCCATTTGCGTCAGGATAGATTTTCCGCCATTTTGAATTTTCTTCAAAACACACTTTTTGCTCCTTTTCCTACATATTTTCTCCAAATGTCACAAAAATCGGTACACATGATCTATGGACCCATGCGATAAACATATTCAAAGGATATTTCGATAGTCCATACCGTTCTTCCGTAACAGGGTTCCAAAGTTAGCGGGAGGAGCCTGTTTTGTAAGAAGTAGCCATAAATCAGAAACGAAACATCCAGTCAACACCAAATTTTAACCACTAGTCGGGGGTGGTATACTCAACAAATCCCCAAAAGCATTTCCACTTCGACCCTTAGGGGGCGCCACAAATGCGCAAAACGTAACCGTTTCAGGCCAAACCCATTGACTTATAATGGGAATAGCAAAAACTCACATTCAATTATTTTTTCTCTTGCAAACCATAGGGGCTACAGTTTCAACACTTGGAGAGTAGATGCATAATGAGTTCAAGGAATAAATAAAAAATAATATTGTCAGTCAGCCTCATGGTGGCGCTATAACAGCCCACTTTACGTTTCGGCCTGTAACTCTTGAACCGTAGGTCGGAAAATTAAAATTATTTTTTCCCTGGATTCCTTGGGTCTTGACGCATCTCCCTATATAGGCCACGCCCATTTGCGTCAGGATAGATTTTCCGCCATTTTGAATTTTCTTCAAAACACACTTTTTGCTCCTTTTCCCACATATTTTCTCCAAATGTCACAAAAATGGGTACACAAGATCTCTGGACCCATGCGATAAACATATTCAAGCGATATTTCGATAATCCATACCCTTCGTCCGTAACAGGCTTCTAATATTAGCGGGAGGGGCCCGTTTCGCACAAAATAGCCATAACTCACGAACGAAACATCCAGTCAACACAAAATTTTAACCACAAGTCGCGGGTGGGATATTCAACAAATCCCCAAAAGCATTTCCACTTCGACCCTTAGGGGCCGCCACAAACGCGCCAAACGTAACCGTTTCGTGCCAAAACGCGTTTTTCAGGGGGAACGACCCTCTCAAAACGAAACACAAAGGATCTCGGTAGCGACAGGATAACGTAATCGCTTGGCGAACAGGCAACCACACTCGCAATTTCCCAAATTGCAAATTTTCTAGTTAGTGTGGTTGCCCTTACAGGGCAACACACTATAGTCCTCGGGAAACTTTATTTTTCTGCGTAAACTTTATTTTGACGCCTTTCACGGCCCACAGTTTTTGCGCCACACACTCGCGCCATATGTCAAATCGACCGGCTTCATCGGGAATCGTGTGCTATTATTTTGCTAAGAGAAAAGTTGTATCGTTTAATTGATATGAATTTATTAGTGAATTAATTTTCCCCATTGACTTATAATGGGAATCACAAAAACTCACATTGAATTATTTTTCTCTCACAAACCATTGGGGCTACAGTTTCAAAACTTGGAGAGGAGGTTCATAATGCAGGCAAGGATTAACTGAAAAATAATTACATCATTCGGCCTGTTGCCCTTACAGGGCAACACACTATAGTCCTCGGGAAACTTTATTTTTCTGCGTAAACTTTATTTTGACGCCTTTCACGGCCCACAGTTTTTGCGCCACACACTCGCGCCATATGTCAAATCGACCGGCTTCATCGGGAATCGTGTGCTATTATTTTGCTAAGAGAAAAGTTGTATCGTTTAATTGATATGAATTTATTAGTGAATTAATTTTCCCCATTGACTTATAATGGGAATCACAAAAACTCACATTGAATTATTTTTCTCTCACAAACCATTGGGGCTACAGTTTCAAAACTTGGAGAGGAGGTTCATAATGCAGGCAAGGATTAACTGAAAAATAATTACATCATTCGGCCTCATGGTGGCGCTATAACAGCCCACTTTACGTTTTGGCTTATAACTCTTGAACCGTAGGTCGGAAAATTGAAAATAATTTTTCCCTGAATTCCTTGGGTCATGACGCATCTCCCCATATAGGCCACGCCCATTTGCGTCAGGATAGATTTTCCGCCATTTTGAATTTTCTTCAAAACACACTTTTTGCTCCTTTTCCCACATATTTTCTCCAAATGTCACAAAAATCGGTACACAAGATCTCTGAACCCACGCGATAAACATATTCAAGCGATATTTCGATAGTCCATACCGTTCGTCCGGAACACGCTTCCAAAGTTAGCGAGAGGGGCCCGTTTTGCCAAAAATAGCCATAAATCATAAACGAAACATCCAGTCAACACCAAATTTTAACCACAATTCGGGGATGGTATACTCAACGATTCATCAAAAGCATTTCCACTTCGACCCATAGGGGGCGCCACAACACGCTTCCAAAGTTAGCGAGAGGGGCCCGTTTTGCCAAAAATAGCCATAAATCATAAACGAAACATCCAGTCAACACCAAATTTTAACCACAATTCGGGGATGGTATACTCAACGATTCATCAAAAGCATTTCCACTTCGACCCATAGGGGGCGCCACAAACGTGCAAAACGTAACCGTTTCATGCCAAAACGCGTTTTTCAGGATGAACGACCTCTCAAAACGAAACACAAACAATCTTGGTAGAGACGTGACAACGTAATCGCCTTGTGAAATGTGTGGGAGGAGCCTATTTCTTAAGGCGAGACACTACAGGTGAATAGGGTAAAAAAAAAACTAATAGCTACCACAATGAAACTTTTCCAGTTGATTGCTTACAGCGCTGTTACAGGGGCCATGCGTTTTGGCATGAAACGGTTATGCTGTTACAGGGCCAGACACTCAGACAGACACCAGGTGAATAGGGTAAAAAAAAAACTAATAGCTACCACAATGAAACTTTTCCAGTTGATTGCTTACAGCGCTGTTACAGGGGCCATGCGTTTTGGCATGAAACGGTTACGCTGTTACAGGGCCAGACACTCAGACAGACACCAAAGGTGTCGCACGCACGCGCCTACACCATTAACATACCCATGTACCTGACCAAATACTTTAAAAACGTTAAGGATGTCCACAATTACAACACCAGAGGCACTGCCACAGATCACATTCAACCCAGAGTCAGGTCAAACAAAGGGTCAAACTCGTTCTCCAGCTATACTGCAAAAGCTAGGGTATGGCAAAGGTGGGAGTCCTCATGGAAAATAGGCATGACATTTTGGATAACGCGGTTCTATTGTGAAAATAGCCGATCTACATGCTCACAACGCCTCACGCTGCGAGGCGTTGTGAGCATGTAGATCGGCTATTTTCACAAAGTCTGAAAAAAAATGGGAAACTGGTTTCAACGGTTTCTTGGGCTGGATATGCCAGCCTGGAATGGTTTTTCAAGTGCAGCTAAACTTAGCCTGTTAGTTAAACGTGCCACAATTAACAATAATGCATTTCACCTGTGCAGCTGACCTGTGGGACCTGGGAATATACCATTTTGTCAAGATGAGGAGAATACAATTGTGGAGAATATAATTACAATACCTTGTTTAAGTGACCATTATGTTAAATTTCGCATTTGTAGTTATTTTACTGTAATTTAACAACATAATAACCAGCGCAGATAGACAAAGAAACATTCATGGATGTATATTTAAAAGTAACTTTTATTTTCCCCCCTGGACCCCGGGTATGGCAGCTGCATACCCCTGCAATACTTGACGCCCCTGCCTCCCCCTGACTCTTCTTTGTAATTATCTACTGTATATATTTTTCAATTTCCCTTTTTTCTCTGACTATATCTACTGCATAGTACTCTGTTCTATCCGTCTGTCATTCAATGTTATATTATATTCAATCAATCAATCAATCAATCAATCAATCAATCAATCAATCAATCAATCAATCATTAGTGGGTGGGTCATACAAAATCATGATTATTTAATGGATATATATTGATAATTAAATGTTACGATCAGGGCAGGAATTTCAGGGAGGCCATGAAGGCCATGGCCGCCGTTAACCCTCAGTTTGGCCTTGTGCCCCTCCAAAAAATGTCATGCCCTGAGGCCACATTGGCCTTAATGCCCCAGCCCAGCTGACTGTACTACTTTCTCCTCTGTGTTGTCAATATGTAAACATCAGTGTCTTTCTTGTCATGTGGACACCAGTGTCTTGTTGAGTCCCCATTTTTAAACCAATCCAGTTTCTTTGATTTGTGCAGGGCTGAGCATCAGATTGTAAATATGTATTTATTTATTTCACAGCAGATATTCTACATAAGAAATGTAACCCTTAAATTCAAATAATTATTTCAATGGACTAAAATCTTGTTTTATTTGATGGCCTCCCTGCCCTGGCATTTGGCCTTTGTGCCCTCAAAACATGGACAACCCCAAAGGCCAAGTGGCCTTGCCCCTAAAATGACGAAATTCCAGGCCTGGTTACGATCTATTTTTGACTAAAGTTCTCAGAATATGGACGCTAGGGTTCAAGTGGTTGATAAAGAAATGGAGAAAAAAAGCTTCTATCACACAAAGATTTGGATGGCCCCGGCCTGTAGTAACTCTGAGGACACCCTGTTGAGGACCCCTGATCTACAAGTTGACAACTGACAAGAGAGAATAGAAGAACAGCGCTTTCTGCCGCTTTCTCCTTTTAGTTGACCTTATGTCAGGTGTATTCATATGCTAATGGTGATGCGATTACACACACACACACACACACACACACACACACACACACACACACACACACACACACACACACACACACACACACACACAGAGCTGGTTAAACATGTTGCCTCATGCTAGATGCAGAATAGATGTGCCTCATGCTAGATGCAGAATAGATATAGATACACCATAAAAATGCTAATATACAGCATATGATTTGTGAAAGTGACAAACGGGCTTCACAGTTATGTCAGGTGTATTCATATGCTAATGGTGATGCGATTTCAGATCAATTGCTCCAGCCACTGAGGAGAAACGCTGTGACAGACAGACAGACAGACAGACAGACAGACAGACAGACAGACAGACAGACACTCACTCAGACAGACACTCACTCACTCATTCAGACAGACAGACAGACAGACAGACAGACAGACAGACAGACAGACAGACAGACATTCGGAAAATTATATGTTTGCTATATATATATATATATATATATATATATATATATATATATATATATATATATATTTTTTTTTTTTTTTTTTTTTTTTTACTATACTGCATGCACTGTCTTCTATTCGTCTGTCATTCAAGGTTACATGATGGTTTCCTGTGCAAATAAGCCAAGTGCTTAGATCTCCTTTTAGTTGACCTTATGTCAGGTGTATTCATATGCTAATGGTGATGCGATTACACACACACACACACACACACACACACACACACACACACACACACACACACACACACACACACACACACACACACACACACACACACACGCTAGGGTTCAAGTGGTTGATAAAGAAATGGAGAAAAAAAGCTTCTATCACACAAAGATTTGGATGGCCCCGGCCTGTAGTAACTCTGAGGACACCCTGTTGAGAACCCCTGATCTACAAGTTGACAACTGACAAGAGAGAATAGAAGAACAGCGCTTTCTGCCGCTTTCTCCTTTTAGTTGACCTTATGTCAGGTGTATTCATATGCTAATGGTGATGCGATTACACACACACACACACACACACACACACACACACACACACACACACACACACACACACACACACACACACACACACACACACACACACACACACACACACAGAGAGCTGGTTAAACATGTTGCCTCATGCTAGATGCAGAATAGATATGCCTCATGCTAGATGCAGAATAGAAATAGATACACCATAAAAATGCTAATATACAGCATATGATTTGTGAAAGTGACAAACGGGCTTCACAGTTATGTCAGGTGTATTCATATGCTAATGGTGATGCGATTATACACACACACACACACACACACACACACACACACACACACACACACACACACACACACACACACACACACACACACACAGAGCTGGTTAAACATGTTGCCTCATGCTAGATGCAGAATAGATATGCCTCATGCTAGATGCAGAATAGATATAGATACACCATAAAAATGCTAATATACAGCATATGATTTGTGAAAGTGACAAACGGGCTTCACAGTTAGTCAGGTGTATTCATATGCTAATGGTGATGCGATTTCAGATCAATTGCTCCAGCCACTGAGGAGAAACGCTGTGACAGACAGACAGACAGACAGACAGACAGACAGACAGACAGACAGACAGACAGACAGACAGACAGACAGACAGACAGACAGACACTCACTCACTCACTCACTCATTCAGACAGACAGACAGACAGACAGACAGACAGACAGACAGACAGACAGACAGACAGACAGACAATCGGAAAATTATATGTTTGCTATATATATATATATATATATTTTTTTACTATACTGCATGCACTGTCTTCTATTCGTCTGTCATTCAAGGTTACATGATGGTTTCCTGTGCAAATAAGCCAAGTGCTTAGATCTCCTTTTAGTTAACCTTGTACCAGACCAGTGAACTGTACCGTCATGAAACTGTACCTTTTCCTACATGCAAACGTCTAATAAAGTCTTCAATCAATCAATCAATCGTTCAATCAATCAATCAATCAATCAATCAATAAATCAATCCACCATTAGTGGGCGGGTCATACAAAAACATGAAAGGTCTGTGCCTTATTTTTTAATAATAAATAAATTGTATTATATGAAGTGATATTTCTTTATTATTTAATGGATAATTATTGTTAATTAAATGTTACAATGTATTTCTTACTTTTGAATAATAAATAAATTGTATTTTACAAAGCGATCTTTTTATTATTTAATGGATATTTATTGATAATTAAATGTTACAATCTATCTCTAATCTATCTACAGAAGAGTAACCTTGGTTATGCTACTGTTTATTCATTCATTTTTAAACAGGACAGTAATGTTAATAACACTTTCCTGTATACTTATAATAAATCATAAAATGGCAATAAAAAAAACCTTGGGAGAGGACCGGAGAGGACTACAAGCTCATACACTTCCTGCTACGTCATTGGCTCAAGCCAATCACAGACCGGAATTCCAGGATTCTTTCGCTGATTCTAGAAGCTTCTGCTGTAAAACCAGAGGACACGCCCCCTCAGACTGCTTTACGCTGTCGTGCTGTTTGTTTGGTGTTGAGACCCTGGTTGAGACGAGACAGACACTACACACAGATTTATTGCTACTATTTTCCAGCGATTCCATTTGATTTACTTGGATATTGTTACATCTTTCCTTTTCCCCGCAGGACCCTACAACACTGAGGTAATTAACTTTCTTTAACATGACCATTTCTTTTTGTTCTGCGTCGTGTTTAAGCTAACGTTAGCTTGATAGCAAACTGCCATGTTGTATAAACTAACTCGAAAGCAGCGCTAATGGCTTTGCTGTCGTCTAAACGAAGCTAACGTTAGGTTAGCTTTCCAGTTCGTTATAAAGTTGAGTCCTGCCCCGGGCGTTTGCCGTTAAAACGGCTGAAAAAGTACTTTTGCAAGTTGACGGCTATGAGCTAACTGGTGGTGTTTTATTGTGAAAGACAGCACCGTTTCCGCCCAAACTTGGTTGTGGGGGTCCCTGCTTCATCTCTCTCTCAACTAAGGGGTCCTTGGCCTGAAAACGTTGAAGACCCCTGGTTTGTTGTGAGCTTGTAGATCAGCTATATGGAATCTATGATAAGGTTGTGGGGGTCCCTGCTTCATCTCTCTCTCAACTAAGGGGTCCTTGGCCTGAAAATGTTGAAGACCCCTGGTTTGTTGTGAGCTTGTAGATCAGCTATATGGAATCTATGATAAGGTTGTGGGGGTCCCTGCTTCATCTCTCTCTCTCAACTAAGGGGTCCTTGGCCTGAAAACGTTGAAGACCCCTGGTTTGTTGTGAGCTTGTAGATAAGCTATATGGAATCTATGATAAGGTTGTGGGGGTCCCTGCTTCATCTCTCTCTCAACTAAGGGGTCCTTGGCCTGAAAACGTTGAAGACCCCTGGTTTGTTGTGAGCTTGTAGATCAGCTATATGGAATCTATGATAAGGTTGTGGGGGTCCCTGCTTCATCTCTCTCTCAACTAAGGGGTCCTTGGCCTGAAAATGTTGAAGACCCCTGGTTTGTTGTGAGCTTGTAGATCAGCTATATGGAATCTATGATAAGGTTGTGGTAAAAACTCATTGGCTAACGGGAAAAAATGCTATGCTCCTGTGTGCAAAGGCCCTTACAAACAAATTTTGTAAAGTTGTACCACTGGCAATTCCATTTGCATTAGCTTACTGTTTTAACTGACTGTCACAATCAAATATTTGAGCAAATGTTGTCTCTGCCAGGCCAAAGGCATGGCAGAGAATATTTTTTGCACCCTGTCCATTCATGTGTCTGTTGACTGCTAATCTCTGGTACCGATCAACATGAAACCGTGCACACACTCCATAGATGCCATAACAGAACCACAACATGATACATGACTGTTTCCCACTGCCCCAAATGTTTCACATAGGCCCGTGGTTCTCAACCTGTGTGTCGGGACCCCCAGGGGGATTCCCAAATTATTTTGGGGGGTCTCTAGATGATTAACTGAATGTGCAGCATTGTTTTCTCACTCAACAGTAAACAAACCAAAGTTTAAGGGAATAGAGGGTATCTGCACATTTCTAAAGTGACAATTTAATGACTTTTTAATACTCCTAAAATGTCAAATTAAACGTTGGCCAAATTGTCAAATATTAGAGACAGAAATTGTGAAAATAGCTGATCTACATGCTCACAGCATGTAGATCGGCTATTTTCACAATATACAAAGTGCTTGTCAGGGTGGGGGGTCCCCATTTTAAATATGATTTCACAATATAACCGTGTTATACAAAGTGCTTGTCAGGGTGGGGGGTCCCCAGTTAATTATGATTATTTTGGACCCCCACACTTGACGGCTAACCAGCTGATCGTTAATGACATCCCTAGTAGATGCAGAGGACTCGTTTCATGTACAAGAGGAGTCTTCAACAGGGTCTTGGACCCTTAGGGGGTCCTCAAAGTCACTACAGGGGGACCGCCCAAATCTTTGTGTGATAGGATCATGTTTTTTGCATTAACCACTTGAACCCTAGCATCCCTATTCTAGTAGAACATTAGCCAAAAATAGCCGATCTCTGCGAGACTTTGTAAGCTTGTAGATCGGCTATTTTTGGCAAAGAGGTTTGTAGTGGGAAAAAGATTAAAATATTTGACGGTTCAAGTGGTTAAATGTATGAAAATACACATGACAATAGGATGACAGTGCTATCAAACAAGTCTGTCTAAGAAATCTATGAACAGTTTTATTCGGCAACACAATTTTACACAATTTGTATTGGGGGTACTTGCTTCATCTCTCTCTCAGCCAAGGGGTCCCTGGCCTGAAAACGTTGAAGACCCCTGTACGAGAGCTTTGTTGTTTCACACCTGTGCCTCACTGTCAATCCAACCCATATGTCTGAGTCATACTGTCAGGGCCTTTGTCACATTACCCGTTGTATATCAACCACTTGAACCCTAGCGTCCATATTCTGAGAACTTTAGCCAAAAAAAGCAGACCTCACAACGTCTCGCACTGCAAGGCGTTGTGAGCTTGTAGATCGGTTATTTTTTATTTTATTTTTAAAAAGGCAGAACAAGGCACATAGAGCCTGCTGGTTGGTCAGTCAGGGACCAACCAGAAGGCTAACAAAGGGTGAATTGTTAATAACTACTTAAAATGTGCACAATGGATTTCAGTGTGTAAATCAATAATGCATGTATCTTCAGTTGGGTCTAAAATACAGTCTTTTTTGAATTATTTTCAGCTGTGACCCGACGACAGATCTTCTGTTCTTTTGGTGGACACGGCTGTTGTTGACGGACCGACCTTCCCAGACTGACTGACACTGCAAGGTTTGTTTTAACTGACACACGCAAATCAAATAGTTTCAGATGTAACAGTGATCTCCATTCATGTCTCTGAAGATCAACTATAACATCCATGAGAAATGTGCATGGCAGTGGATTTTTGTATTTGCTGACAACTGCAGGCTCATGCAACACATTTTGACCTTGTAGATCTGCTATTTTGGACATGGGACCCGCTGTATGAATAAAAAAAGCTAGAACTGTAAACATGCAGTCATTGCTGCTGACCCCCACACTTCTGTAAACATGCAGTCATTGCTGCTGACCCCCACACTTGATGGCTAACCAGCTGGTCAATTAACCGTTAATGACATCCCAAGTAGATGCAGAGGTCTAATTTAATGTACTAGAGCAGGAGTCTTCAACAGGGGGTCCGGCCGGGACCCCTAGGGGGTCCTCAGAGTTACTACAGGGGGGCCGCCAAATCTTTGTGTGATAGGATTAACCACTTAAACCCTAGCATCCCTATTATAGTAGAACAATAGCCAAAAATAGCAGATCTACTAGCTAAGCAGACTCAGCAGTACTGTTCAAGCAGACATTTACAAACACATTTTGAAAGTAAATGGATGATTCCATACTTATTTAGAGTTTCTACCACTGGCAAATACATCTGCATTAGCCTACTTAGTAGTATACTTCACCCATTTAGGACTGAGGTTGATTCTAAAAATACTGTGTAAATCCTGACCCAAGTTTTCAGGGGATCTAAATTGACCCATACATATATACTGTATATCACTATTAGCTGATAGTGGTTCCCGGTTGCTCATCCCTAATAAAAAGTGAAAAAGTTGAAAGCTACAGTTCAATTGTAATACCTTTTATATAGACTGATGTCATAGTTTTAGGTCCCCAGTCTATACCCTGCCTGTGGTCTTAGGTGTTGAGGGGTCACTGAACGAACACATTCCCAAACTGCTGAGTGCACTCCGTTAGCTAGGATGTGTAGATGCAGAGATACACATTTGGTTTGTTGAGGTTTGTTGTTTGACACCTAAGTGATTACAGAATCAAGTTTTTCTGGGGGGTCTACTAAATGAATAATAATTGGGGTTGACACCAGAATGTATGTCCTCGATGCCATTACAATTCTAAAGATACATTTTCTAGATTATTTTAGCGCACACTTTATTGTCTCCCCCAGGCCAAAGGCATGTCTGAGAATATGATTTGCACCTTGTTTCTGTCTGTTTCTGTCTGTGAGCAACGAAACTGACCACACACACACTCCCTGGATGACAGGGCAGAACCTCTCCCCCACATTTTTCACATATGTCTGGCATAGTGCTACCATGTCCAAACATCACGCATATCGTTACACAGTACCTCTATATCAGTAGTGGCCAACTTCAATGATGGCAATATTTCTCCACTCATCCAGACGGCCACATTGCATATGCTGTCGGCCAGAAACTTATTTTTTAACTTGAATGTAAATGAATGACCTGCTTCATGTCAAGTAGCAACAACAGCTATCTGCAAGCTGAAAAAAGAATTGCTACACAATATCTCTTGCCATATGATGAAAATATTGGTTTGGGAAATATTGAACTTTTGATTTCTATAGTTGTTGTAAAATGACAAAATTGTAATTAACCCCAAATGTGACGGAAAAACTTTCCATGCGCATAATGGATTTTAGTATCATTAATTGCGACGTCAGGTGCAGTTAACTATCAAAACCTCCACCGCCTGTCAGTCAGTCTGTCCGGCACGTCACACTTTTCCCCTACTCATATCCATGACAAGTGCATAATGCATTTTAGTATGTAAACCATTAATTGCCATTAGGTCGCAGTTACTATCAAAACCTCCACCGGCTGTCAGTCAGTATTTCTAAAGTCATGTCATCAACATGGATCTGTCCCAAATCCCCATATTCCCTCCTGATTGGCTACGACTGCCTTCTTTGTGTATGCGAAGTGACAGTTGCTTATCTGGCATAGTGCTACCAGGAGGTGCTTTTTACAGTACTCCTACAGATTTTGTCCAAACATCACGCATATCGTTACACAGTACCTCTATAGCAGGAGTGGCCAACTTTGTTATTGGAGAAGGCCGCAATTTTTCACCACTCACTCCTGAAGGCCACATTGCATATACTGCCGGCATGAAACCTTTTATCTCTGGATTTTAACTTTGTAAATGAACCTGCTTCATGCCAAGTAGCAAAAACAGCCGATCTACAAGCTCTAAACGTGTCTCCCTGCCTGCCTTGCTATTTTCCAATTAAAAAAAAAATCTATAGTTGATGTAAAATGACAAAATTGTAATTAACCCCAAATGTGACGGACAAACTTTCCACATGTGCATAATGGATTTTAGTATGTAAACCATTAATTGCACTGTCAGGTCGCAGTTAGTATGAAAACCACCACTGCCTGTCAGTCAGTCTGTCCGTCCCGTTACACTTTTCCCCTACTCATTTCTCTACCATGACGCATGTGCATAATGGATTTTAGTATGTAAACCATTAATTGCGAATATCAGTTAGCAGTTACCATCAAAACCTCCACCGGCTGTCAGGCAGTCACGTCACGTGATGTCACACTTTTGCCCTACTCATATCTCCACCACCGTTGCCCCCATCCATGCCAAACTTTGCACACACATTCCTTGGCTGCCAAACCACAACCCCTCATTTCTCACATGCCCCTCTTCTAGCGCTACCATGAGGCCGACTTGTAAGACACATTTTTGGACACTGCTCGTAAAGGTTTTGCCCAAAAATCACGCAAAGCGGTACACAGTATCTCTACAATCATGTCATTAAAATACATCTGTTCCATCTAGCGCCACCATCTGGCCGATAAAAAAAAAAAAAAAAGAAATTTTGGACACTGCTCCCACAAATTTTGCCATAAAATCACGCAAAGCGGTACACAGTATCTCTAAAGTACAAAATGTCAACGCAACAGCCCTACTATACGGTTTCACCCACAAGTACAAAAATCGGTACACACCTGTATCATGTCTGGACTCACAAAAAAGTCTCTTGGCGCCATGTCCGAAACCAAACAGGAAGTAAGCCATTTTGACTAATTAGTGGCGTTTTGCCGCATTTTTTGCCGTTTTCACGGGTCGCACTTTAACGAACTCCTCCTAGGGGGTTAATCGGATCAACTTCAAATTCGCTCGGCATACTCAAGACACCTTAACGATAAAAAGTTGCTCGAATCGTGAGTTATCGTAACACAGCGTGCCCGTGGCGAAGGATCAAACTTCCTTCGCCAAACAGGAAGTGCCCTTCGCCAAACAGGAAGTGCCTCTATATCTTATGAACCGTTTGTCGTACATACAGACGTGTGGCTGGTGTCATATGACTTGATTAAGAGTCCTTAACCTTAATTGGTTCTTCCTTTGCCAAACAGGAAGTGCCCCTCGCCAAACAGGAAGTGCCTCTATATATCATAAATCGTTTGTAGTATAGACACGTGTGTAGTGTCATATGACTTGATTAAGAGTCCTTAATAACATAAATTGGTGCTTCCTTTGCCAAACAGGAAGTGCCACCAAACAGGAAGTGCCCTTTGCCAAACAGGAAGTGCCTCTATATCTCATGAACCGTTTGTCGTACAGACGCGTGGATGGCATCATATGACTTGATTAAGAGTCCTTAACCTTAATTGGTGCTTCCTTCCCCAAACAGGAAGTGCCCTTCACCAAACAGGAAATACCTATATATCTTATGAACAGTTTATCGTACAGACGCGTGGGTGGCGTTATATCACATGATTAAGAGTCCTTAACCTTAATTGGTTCTTTCTTCGCCAAACAGGAAGTGCCCCTCACCAAACAGGAAGTGCCTCTATATCTCATGAACTGTTTGTCTTATGGACGAATGGATTGTGTCATATGACTTGATTAAGAATCCTTAACCTTAATCGGTGCTTCCTTCGCCAAGCAGGAAGTGCCCCTCGCCAAACAGGAAGTGCCTCTATATCTCATGAACCATTTGTCGTATATCACATGATTAAGAGGCCTTAACCTTAATTGCTGCTTCCTTTGCCAAACAGGAAGTGCCCCTCACCAAACAGGAAGTGCCTCTATATCTCATGAACTGTTTGTCTTATGGACGCATGGATTGTGTCATATGACTTGATTAAGAATCCTAAACCTTAATCGGTGCTTCTTTCGCCAAACATGAAGTGCCCTTCGCCAAACAGGAAGTGCCTTTGTATATCATGAACCGTTTGTCGTACAGACGTATGGGTGGTGACATATGACTTGATTAAGAGTCCTTAACCTTAATTGGTTTAACTTAGCCTCACCGCCTCTTCTGATGAAAACTTTATTTGGGTTTATCTCTTCAACCGTTTATCATACAAACTTCTGCGTGGGGTCATTTGACTTGTTTCAGAGTCCTTAAGCTTAATTGGTTAAACTTGGCCCCGCCCCCTCTTCTGATTGGCCGAAACTTTATTTGGGTTTATCTCGTCAACCGTTTGTCATAAAAACCTGTGGGTGGTGTCATTTGACTTGTTTCCTTGTCCTTAATTGGTTAGTGTAACTTAGCCCCGCCCCCTCTTCTGATATGCTGCTGCCCCTTGTGACATGGGTAGAGCTGCGAGGGCCCGGTCATCGCTGCTTGCAGCTTTAATTATTTTTGTATTTCATTTTTTTCCCATTTCCCCAAATAATTATAAAAATAAATGAAAAAAGTTATGGAAAAAAACACAGCCTGTACACAAATTAGGAGGGTAGTATGAGTCAGTAGACAAATAATGTGTGTTTTTAATGAATCTATCACGGTTAAAATGAAGTTTGAAGTTACAATGACTGTGTATGTAGGGAGAAGCCCATAAGCTGTTTCCCTGTTGAAAGTGGAATATCCCTTTAATTGCGACCATCAGGTCACAATTACAATCAAAACCTCCACCGGCTGTCAGTCAGTCTGTCCGTCACGCTACACTTTTCCCCCACTCATATCTCCGCCACCGTTCCTTAACACATGTGCATAATGGATTTTAGAGTGTCAACCATTGATTGCGACTGTCAGGTCGCAGTTACTATCAAAACCTCCACCGGCTGTCAGGCTGTCCTTCACATCACACTTTTCCCCTACTCATATCTCTGCCACCATTGCCCCTATCCATGCCAAACTTTGCACTCACACACTCCTTGGCATCCAAACCACAACCTCGTTTCTCACATGGCCCTCTTCTAGCGTCACCATGAGGCAGATTCTTGATAAACACATTTTTGCACACCACTCCTAAATGTTTTTCCCTAAAGTAACACAAATTGGTGCACAGTATGTCTAGAGTCATGTCATCAACAAGGATCTGTCAAATGTTCCATATTACCTCCTGATTGGCCTTCTAAAGTTTGTGTATGGGACGGGGCTTATCTCCCGATTAAGGTGTCTTACTGGTACATGTATGTTCAGTTTAACTCTGTATCTAAAATACAGTGTTTTTGAAATTATTTACAGCTGTGGCCGGTGGCTTCTTCTCTTCTGCGATTGGACATCTAGACACGGCTGCAGTTGACCGACCGAGACTTTCCCAGAGTGACACTGCTACAAGGTTAGTTTAACACACACACACACACACACACACACACACACACACACACACACAGTAAGTAAGTTGATTCTTGATGCTTAGTATTTTGTGATTATTACTACATATTTGAAGGTTCTTCTTTTGCTAAAGAGTGGATATTTTACAAGTTTAGACCTAGAACTTTGACATCATGCCGAGAAAAACCCGAAGATCGATTGCCGTAAGTAAACAGTGGGCTGATGGGAAACGTAAAAAAACACCAAATGGTTGCGCTGAGGAGGATGAAGGGAAGCAAGAAACATTTAGTCCAGCCATGGAGCCTCAGCTAGAGGTACAGTCTGTCGAAGAGAAAGGCAACATTGGTGAGGACATGGAAATCTCTCACAATGACCCTGGACAACAACCATGCGAGGACATGGAATTCTCCGACAATGACCCTGTACAACAACCATGCATCGCACCACCCTCTGTGATATCTGTGCAAGCATCCAAAAGCCAGAATCATCGTTCATTTTCCATAATGTCACAGAATCGTCAGTGTACATGCATGGCTCTGGCATTTCTGGCACACCTAAATGAAGGTCTGGACTTGAAGACAGATGATCTTGACAAGATATTGGACAAGGGAGACGGTCTGTATAAAAGAACAATAGAAAAAATAAAACGGCTAGGGCAATTTAGGAGCGAACATCTATCGATGGAAGAAACGCCGCTCACTGTGGAAACGCAACACAATAGGTACTCTGTCCGAAGAGAGAACATAGAAATGGGCTATATGAGAGATCAGGGAGAGCCTCGCCGACAACATTGGTGGTTAAATCTTAAGGAAAGACTTCAGTGTCTGTCTCAAAATGTGACATATGCTCTCCTTACAGTATCACCGTACACCATTGCTGTGTTTAGAGACAGTTCTGGAAGATATGGACTCTTTGACTCTCATGACAGAAGTGTTGATGGCCTACCTTTGCCTGAATGGAATGGAGGCAAAGCTGTAATGATGACCTTCACTCGCTTAGAAGATCTCATTGCTCATATTGACACGCTGAATGACTTCTTGCATTCGTCACGCATTGACCACATGCAATTTGACTTCATGCCAGTGACATTTGTACACACAAGTGCTCTGTCACCACGTCCATCAACTATGCACGTGCATCCTCTCAACCTGCATCAAAAAGGGCCTGTTGATCTGACTAGCAAGGATGAATCTGACACTGGCCATCCAATCACCGAACATTATCTGCAGGTTAGCTCTGAACCATCCACAGTAGTGATGTCAGACACAACTGATGGGGCCAACAAAATGAATAAAGAACGTAGACGGAAAATGATTAGAAGGGAAAATAGGGCTCAAATGCGATCTGATCGCAAGGAAAAACCTAGTTCTCAGAGGAAGGCATACATGCAGAAATACATGGCCATGAGACGCCTAAGAGATAGAATATTCAGGGAACAGCAAAATAATTTCACGAAGGCAAATGAAAAATGGAAGTACAGGGAAGATGAGGAGTTTAGAGGGAAGAAGAAGGGATATGGCAACAAGAGGTACAGGGAAGATGAGGAATTCAAAAAGCAGCGGAAGGCATATGGCAATAAAAGGTTCAATGAAGATGTTGAGTACCGGGAAAAGGTCAGGAAACACATGAAGTTTTACATGGACCACAAATGCAAAACGGACATGTATTTCAAGTTGCGCCGCCGTGTCCGCGCTGCATTGAAAGTTAAACGTAGGTACAATGTGTTGTGTCAAGTCCAGCTCAGACTGAGACATGACGAAAAGGAGAGGGAAGCTGAAGCTGCTGCTAGAGCTGCTGCAAAACAGAAAAGGTTAGAAGAAATCGCCATAGCCACTTTCCAGAAAGACATAGAAGATGGCCCGACTTATGTGTGCACAACGTGCCATCGGGCGCTTTTCGCGGAACAAGTTTATCGTTGCCATCGGTCCGACTTCACACAAAACCGCAAGCTGGTTGCCGCCTGCTTGACAGGCAAATACGTCCATTCGTGTGACGATCAATGTGGAGGCCCGCTAGACTGCACTGTCCCTGAAGAAAGGCGTCAGGAGTGGATATGCAAGTGCTGTCGGGACACCCTGAAATCTGGAAGAATGCCAGGTTTGGCTGTCGCAAACAATTTAGAGCTAGCACCCATTCCCCCAGAGCTCAGCAACCTGAATGTTCTGGAAAGGCAAATCCTAGCTTTGCACATACCGTTTGCCAAGATTCTCACACTCCCTAAAGGCAAACAGGGGGCTGTACATGGTGCTGTGGTGTGTGTGCCATCACGGATGGAAACCACAATAAATGCCTTACCGAGAAGGCTCGGCTCATCCGGATTGTACCGAATGAAGCTAAAGCGGAGTCTGCGGCACAAAGGCCATTATTTGTTTCACACTGTCAATATGAGGAATGTTGTACTGGGCGCGAGGACACTCAACCAGATTAACCCAAACTACAGAGACATCCCAATCAGAGACGATGACGACGATGTGGAGGGCCAGGTTGAAAACCTGCCCGCAGACGAAGTCATGGACAGTTGTGATGAGGCCGAAATGATGGAAGTAGCGGAGTCTACTGAAGCTCTCGACGCATCGCGGGCAGTGGATCAAGATCCCCCCAGTGCTGAAGATGAGCAAGATGCGCTGAGACCTGGACATGGCCTAGACAGTTGCTTGGAGGCAGATGACATAGGACAAGAATTGATGACCTATGGAGATGGCATATTTAGCATTGCCCCCGCCGAAGGCAACAGGCCTGTCAGCTACAGCACTGTCCCTAACCTCGAAGCAAAGGCCTTCCCTACTTTGTTTCCAACTGGAGCAAACACGTTGGACGTGAAGAGAAGGATCCCACTGTCCCCAAGCCGTTACTTTAACACAAGACTTTTCAGTGTTGACGGTCGGTTCGCTAAAGACCAAAGCTTTCTCTTCTTTGCACATTGTGTCTCAGAGACACACATTGCGAAAAACACCATCTCATTTCAGTTAAAGAAAGGAAAACCTTTAACCAAGGATGGTCGCAGGATCACCAACAAGATGTTGCAAGACAAGGCTGAAGTCGAGAGACTGGTCAGAAACAAAGACGCAACACGATTCATGTCACCAATTAGAGGGACTCCAGCTTACTGGCACAAGACATTGTTGGACTTGTTTGCCATGGTCCGTCAGTTAGGCCCACCCACCTTCTTTTTGACCATAAGTGCGGCTGAGTTCAGATGGCCAGAGGTCATCAGGGCAATAAAAGCACAGCAAGGTCAGATCGTGGATTTTGAAAAGTTGGACTGGAATGAGAAATGCGACATTCTCAGAAGCAACGCAGTCACAACTATGCGAATGTTTGACAAGCGAGTTCGTTCCGCTTACACAAACTTGGTGCGTTCAGAAGCTCTACCATTAGGACGCGTCATCGACTGCTTCCATCGTATAGAGTTTCAGGCCAGAGGGTCCCCGCACCTCCATGGATTAATGTGGGTCGACGGCGCCCCCGTCCTTGGCGTTGACTCAGAGGAGAAGATCTGCGAGTTTGCAGACCGCTACATTTCGTGCCAGCTGCCTGATCCGGACGAAGATCCTGTGCTTTACCAAATTGTCCTACAGGTTCAGATGCACAGCCGAAACCATACAAAGTCCTGTAGGAAAGGTAGGAGGACATGCAGGTTTGGATTTCCAAAGCCACCAGTGGACAAAACCTGCATAATAAACCCAAAGGCGGTTGATCCAACTGGAAATGACTGTGGCACAGAAGATGAAAGCGAAGCAAACAAAGACATGGATGAAGGCGCAAACCAAAGTGCACCAAAGGCAAAGCGTGCCGAAGGCATTGGCAAAAAACAGACGGCAAGAGCAGAAGCTGCTATGGCGAAACTCAAACCAATTTTCGACCTGCTGCTGGACTCTGCGTCAGGAGTGACAGATCTGCCGGACTTGCTGGCAAAGTGCAATATGACCAGCGAAGAGTACGACAGCTGTCTTGAAGACATGAGGAAGAACCGCGTGCTCCTCATGAAGCGCGGCGTGAAGGACTGCTTTGTGAACAACTACAACCCAGTTTTCCTGAAGGCCTGGAATGCTAACATGGATATCCAGTTTGTTCTGGATCACCATATCGCAATCACATACATGCTCTCCTACATATCCAAGGCAGAACATGAGATGGGCGAACTTCTGAAACAGGTAGTAGTTGGCATCGATCCGACGAAAGTCACCGAGAGGGATGCCATGAACCAACTCGTTCAAACCTATGTGAAAAACAGGCAGGTTAGCTCTCAGGAGGCAGTGGCCAGGACTTGCAGCATGCCGTTGAAGAAATGCTCCCGTGACGTTATCTTCCTCCCAACGGATGACGATGCAATGAAAATGAGTCTCCCCCTCGCTGCGCTGAAGAAAAGACCAGACGACTCGGACCAAGTGTGGATGAAGGGATATCTGGACAAGTACAACGCCAGGCCCAAAACACCAGAGTTTGACAACATGTGTCTAGCAGACTTTGCATCCAAGTACAGGGTGGTCTACGGCCAACAAGCAAAAGCCGAAAGTTGCGTGAAGTTGTCTGACAACATGGGAACCATTAAGATGCGCCAGGGCAAGGATGCAGTTGTCAGATATGCAAAATTCTCGGAAAAGAAGGAGCCAGAGAAATTCTATGGCAACTTGCTTAAAGTCTACCTGCCTCATCGCTATCAATCGACCCTCAAAACCGAAGCATTCCCCACATACCAGGAATTCTACGAGTCCGCGTGTGTGAGATTGCCCGGAACAGACGAGATTTGGCCCGCGAAAACGATTGTTGCTGAGAACAAGAAGAGGTTCGAAAAGTACAGTCAAGCGGTGGAAGAGGCCGTGGAGGAGTTCTGGAAAAATGGCCCAGTTGAAAATGCCTGGGCCAACATTGCCCCAGAAAACGAGCTGGATCGCATGGAATGTCTTGCCGAACAAGACGAGGATCCGCTGGACGTGGAAGAACGAGATGATGTGCCAGAATTCAGCAATCATGAGGTGGGTACAATTCCTGCACATAGAGTAGTAGCCCCGCAAATGAGCCTGGATTATCTGCGTACAATGTGTCAAAACCTCAACCAGACACAAGCCTCCGTGTTTCACTCTGTACGTGACTGGTGCTTTCAGAGCATACTTGAGCAGAACCCCGAGCCGTTCTTCTTCTTTGTCACTGGGGGTGCTGGAACTGGCAAATCACACCTGATAAGGTGCATCTTCGGTGAGGCAACAAGGATTCTCCGTCGACTCCCCAGACTGTATGAAGACGCAGATGCATCCATGCCCATGGTGTTGCTGTCTGCGTTTACAGGAACTGCAGCGTACAACATCGGGGGTAACACACTGCACTCCCTGTTGAAGTTGCCCAGAAGCCTCAACCCACCCTACAAAGGGCTGGGAAACAGTTTGGATGATGTGAGGGCAAAGCTGGGAAATGCAGAGATCATCGTCATCGATGAGATCTCGATGGTTTCAAAGCAATTGTTTACCTACGTTCACTGGAGACTGCAAGAGATCAAAGGCAGTAAGAAACCCTTCGGTGGCATGTCGGTACTTGCAGTAGGTGACTTTTACCAGCTCCCTCCAACGGCAAGCGGAAAACCGCTCTGCGTGCCAGAAGAAGGCAAACCGGATCTTCTGCGTGAACACTTTGAGATGGTCACGTTGACAGAAATCATGCGACAGAAGGATGACGTGCCCTATGCACAACTTCTGAATAGGTTGAGAGTCAAGGACAAGAGGGAACGGCTGAGCGATGCAGACAGAGCACTCCTTGGTGAGAGACTGACTGATGATCAACATTGTCCTAAGGATGTTTTGCACATCTTCGCAACCAACCCTCAGGTTAAAAAACACAACACGGACACTTTGTCTCTGCTACACACTCACATCGTTGACATACCTGCAGAAGACTACGAGAGAGACGAAATTAGTCACCGCATGACTCGACGCTCAAAACCCAACAAAGGTAAAGAGTACAAGGATCTTGAGGACAACTTGCAAATTGCAGAAGGCGCCCCTGTCATGATCACTAGGAACATAGACGTGGAGGATGGCCTTGTAAACGGCACATTTGGCAAGATTGATGGTGTTGACATGCGGGTCGACAGGGACGGAACTACAGTAACCAAGCTTTGGCTGGTGCTAGACAAGCCTGAAGCAGGACTGAAGTACCGGAGAACTACGCCTGGCGCCACACAGGTGTACGTCGAGAGGATGGAGGAAAACCTGAGTAACCACAAAGTGATTCGCAGGCAATTTCCCATCAAGCTGGCATATGCTTGCACGTCTCACAAAGTCCAAGGGAAGACTACACAATCCGCAGTGGTTTCCTTGAAAGCGGTCTTCCTACCAGGCATGGCCTACGTTGCCCTCAGTAGGACAACGACACTGCAAGGATTGCACATCATTGACTTTGATGAGAAGAGAATCTGGGCTGATCCTGAAATCACAGCTGCCCTGGAGTCCATGAAGACTGCGTCTCTGGACAGTGTCATGCCACTGTTGAAGTTTCGAGAGACGACGGCCCAAGCCCAAACTTTGACGATTGTCCACCACAACACTCAAAGTCTACCGGCTCACATTCAGGACCTCAAACGACACCACGAGCTGACACTTTCAGATGTCCTGTGCTTGACAGAAACTCATCTCACTGGCTCCTTTGTGGCTGACAGTCTGCAATTGGACGGCTACACCATGTTCAGCCGCAACAGACACGTGTCATATGCAAAGCTACCTGAACGTGCAGAACAGAACGGCGGTGGCGTCGCTGTGTATGTGAGGGACCATTTCCAGGCTAGTGAAAAGCGTTACCTTCACAATGTGACAAACCTTGAGTTTGTGGCAGTAAAGATCGAGTCCCCTGTCAAGCTTCTGATCGCTGCGGTGTACAGACCACCACATTATGGTAACCCATTTATGGAGAACCTGAAGGCGCTTCTGGACTCCTTGGAAGTTATGGATCACCAGCCCATCGTAGTCTGTGGAGACTTCAACGAAGACCTACTGAACGGTTTTCCTGGGCCCATAACAAGGCTTCTAGAGTCCAGAGGATATGCACAACTCATCAAGGAGGCCACCACAGAAAAGAACACGCTGTTGGATCACATGTACATCTCAAGACCACAGCAATGTCTACAGTCTGGAGTGCTACGTACATACTACAGCTATCACAATCCTGTGTATTGCGTATTGTCCACCGAAGATGACTAGTGCATAGACTGCAGGACGTGCTTGCAAACACTGGCAGCACGCAGACCTACTTTTCTACAAGCTCAACGCGTCGCGGGCTTGCAGATCGGCTATATTCCTGATGCAGAAACCTCCAGGAGTAAAGAAGTTCAGGAACGCTTGGCTTCACAATAAAAGCATCGTGTCGGGCCTCTGATGTCACTAAAATGTTCATAACTAGGGTTAGGGCCAATCCTTTGTGAATAGACTGTTCTATAGGTTTTTGTCTCATGGAAACGCTTTGGGTTGGTTTTAAATGTAAAATATATATATAACTACATTTTAAATGTAAAATATATATAACTACACTTAAAATCGCACAATGACACTTGAACTTACGGTGATATCTGCCCAAAGGTGGACACCAGAGATGTTATGGGGGCTATGGATGAACTTTGTTCATCAACACACTCCTGGCAGGCTCTAGTCCCACAAAGGTCAAATCAGACCAGTAATACATTACAATGCACAAGATGCATCACTTACTGGTACACATAGCCCTCAAATAATGGAAATCGATTTCCCAAAACTCAAATCTGATTTGACCTACTCACCTAAACGCCAACCAACTAACCAACCAACCCATTGCTTTCTGTGATTGTTGTGTACTAATCTACATTATGTGATTGTTGTGTACTAATCTACATTATGTATTGTTTGTTTAATCAATGTACAACTTTGACCATTGTAATGTTGCATGTGCTAGATCAATAAAATCTTGAGTTGCGAGTACATTTCTTATTGTGGCCTTGTTATACACGTGTTATGTCTTTAACACTTTTCTGCTTTACACGGGTCAATTCTAATTTCTGTTTCTTCATTTGATAACTTTATTTCAGTCATGTCATGTTGATCTACATTATGTAATGTTTGTTTAATCAATGTACAACCTTGACCATTGTAATGTTACATGTACTATATCAATAAAATGTTGAGTTGCGAGTACATTTCTTATTGTGGCCTTGTTAGACACTTGTTATGTCTTTAACACTTTTCTGCTTTACAGGGGTAAATTCTAATTTCTGTTTCTTCATTTGAATACTTTATTTCAGTCATGTCATGTTGATTGTGAACCGTCTGCATTGGTTAAATATACTAACACTTTTTTCCCTGTTTTTCAGATGCCGTTGAGTGATTCTACAGTGCTAACAGATGTTTGAATTGTTCTGCCTTTAACCTTTTTCTACCTTTCAGGAATGTTCTTTGAAAATAATATGTCTTTGTTCATTTAATTTTTGCTCTGGCTCATGGACATGTGGTACTGAATTTATATAAGCTCACATAGAATGACATTATTGGCCATCCCTAAATTGGATTACAAAAACATGGACTAACCATCTTTAACCAAATGCCACTTTGGATTTTATACTGCCTGTTCATGACCCATCTTATATATGCATGTGCATATTGATCATTTCTTAACCCACTGTTTGTTTTTAGGCCTGCAGCACCTGGTTAGACTAAATTAGTTAATCAATTACAGAATGTTAGTTAACAGTTCAACATCTTTAATTGACTCAAAAGTTAGATATAAATATTTACAGTGGTGGTAAAAGTACTCAATGTTTGACTTAAAAGTAGATAGAAATAGTCTTCTAGTAAGTAAATGTAATGTTCAGTATTCCAAATTTATTTGATTAAACATACAAAAGTATTGGCATCAAAATGTACAGAAAATAGCACACGTCTAAAAATATACATGCAAAATGTAACACTTCACAGGTTTCAATAGTCAACATTTAATTAGCAATGAAGTAATGTATTGTGTTAATATTTACAAAAATAGTAACTAAACAATATCTACATTTGTTCATCAGTTGCATAATGTTAGTTATTATTTAAATACATTTTCCAGGAGCTTGCTTGATCGCCGTTGAGGGGTCGGTGAACCATTTTTCCCCCTGCACTCTGAAATTAGGAGGCAGGGGTTTTTCGCTTCACCCTGGAAAATCTAAAATAGGTAATGAAGGGTTAAAATATATATTTTTTGCAGTTTTGGTAACTACTACAAATGTTTAGCTTGCATAAATGTGTAGAAAAACTATTAAAAGTATTGTAGATCAGCCATTTTCAAATAGCAAATAGTCAAAATGTAATTAAAAATGTAGTGGTTAATGTATTATGTTAATAATCAAAATTTGTAAATAGCAAATAGTCAGAATGTAATTTTAAATGTAGTGGTTAATGTATTATGTTAGTAATCAACATTTGTAAAGTAAAATATAATGTTTGATAAGATGTAGTGGAGTAAAAGTAAAAAAATAAAATAAAATAAAAACATTTGCACATATCCAGTATAGCTGAGGTTTAAAGCCAAGCACTTACATATTTTGTAAGACTTTACACCACTTTAGTTTTGACAATAATAGTACTAATAATAACAATCTGACATCAATATAAACCATAGTAAAATATCTGTCAATAGTAAAACTGTTAACTTTAGCATAACATACAAATCTTACAATTGAACCATAACATTGTTAAATATAATCATAACCACTAACCATTGATTATAATAGCACAGATATTTATGGTGTTGCATAAGGTAAAATCATAACCACTAACCATTGATTATAATAGCACAGATATTTATGGTGTTGCATAAAGTAAAGGTACTAATAACAGTTTGTTAATAAACATTTTAAACTATATCTGCTACTGTGTTTGTGTCTCTTATTCTTTTTACCATGTGTTTGAAAAGTGAATCTGTTTTGAAAGTTAATTTATATGTTTGGTAATCTATTTAGTCTGACATTTACTATGAATACAGATGTGTTTGGGGTTTTTGAATTACTATCCACAATCAGAATTGTTATTCACCACTTGAACAAAAAGTGAAAAAGTGTATTTTGAATAAATCCATTATACACAAGCCCATGAACATTCAGTTTGTCAACTTCCAATTATTCTTGCCTCTACAATCTGGTGTTATAATGTATTTTACATGGTTCCACATAACTGTTTGATCCTTGCAAGAGTCAAAACTTGTATTGATGGTGTCCTGACTAATCCATGCTCTCTGGATGGACTTCAATCCCTGCTGGATGGACTTCAATCCGTGTACTGTGTGCAAGATGGTGAAGCGAACAACAAGGATCCAACCTCTCTGATAAAGTTTGTCACAAAGTAGCCTGAACAATAGTTTTGCATTGTCATTTTGACACCATTCAATAATGTGCCTGACATGCTGAGCAGTATCGATCATACAGCATACAAATGGTATGGCTTCAACACAGCCACTAAACTCTTTGACATGTTTCAACATTGGCTCCACTTGTATTATAAGGTGAGACGTTCCCAAGTGCAATACAGGGTATTTTATATCTATTCTCAGCACAGAAAAATAAAAGGTGCTGAATCTTAGTCATAATTAGACATAATATAATACAAGTGTGGGGAAAGCATAGCCCTATATTGACAGGCTACCGCCACCTTTTTGTAATGGTCAGTCAGTGTGCCATGTCAAGATAGATTTTAATGACATGCCATCAAACATTCATATTTTGATTTGCAGGACATTGTTAGGACGATGATTAGACTACATTAATCGACCACTTTACCAAAGCCCCCCAGTCAGAGTTCAGAGTTTTAATGCATGTAGAATTTTATGCAGATTATGTACTCTATACAAAGTATTTTCAACATCACACAATATCAAATCATATTGTGCTAATCTCAAAAGATTAAGGTTCAGAAAGGTTGCTTTGATAAGATAAGAATGTATTTTGATATCTATTAAACCAACTGTTCCACTGAAATACTGCACAAGATAAACCATTTTCCTGGGGTCCCGCCAGCACACCCCACAACTCGCGTCCAGGTGAGTCAGGCAACCACACTCGCAATTTCACAAATTGCACATTTTCTAGTTAGTGTGGTTGCCCTAACAGGGCAACACACTATAGTTCTAGGGAAACTTTATTTTTTTTTCTTTATTTATAGTGTAACCAAAAGTTTGGCGCGAATCTCCTCCCACAGTTTTTGCGCCACACACTCGCGCCATATGTCAAATCGACCGGCTTAATCGGGAATCGTGTGCTATTACTTTTCTAAGAGAAAGGTTGTATCGTTTAATTGATATGAATTTATTAGTGAATTAATTTTCCCCATTGACTTATAATGGGAATCGCAAAAACTCAAATTCAATAATTTTTCTCTCGCAAACCATAGGGGCTACAGTTTCAAAACTTGGTGAGGAGATTCATAATAAGGGTAAGAATTAATAAAAAAATAATTACATCAGTCGGCCACATGGTGGCGCTATAACACCCCACTTTACCTTTTGCCCTATAACTCTTGAACCGTAGGTCGGAAAATTAAAATTCCTTTTTCCCTGGATTCCTTGGGTCATGACGCATCTCCTCATATAGGCCACGCCCATTTGCGTCAGGATAGATTTTCCGCCATTTTGAATTTTCTTCAAAACACGCTTTTTGCTCCTTTTCCTACATATTTACTCCAAATGTCACAAAAATCAGTACACATGATCTCTGGACCCATGCGATGAACATATTCAAGCGATATTTCGATAGTCCATACCGTTCGTCCGTAACAGGCTCCCAAAGTTAGCGGGAGGGCCCGTTTCGCAAGAAATAGCCATAAATCACGAACGAAACATCCAGTCAACACCACATTTTAACCACTAGTCGGGGGTGGTATACTCAACAAATCCCCAAAAGCATTTCCATTTCGACCCATAGGGGGCGCCACAAACGCGCAAAACGTAACCGTTTCGTGCCAAAACACGTTTTTCAGGGGGAACGACCCTCTCAAAACGAAACACAAACGATATGGACCTATGCGATAAAGATATTCAAGGGAAAGTTTGATAATCCATACTGTTCGCCTGTAACCGGCTTCCAAATTTAGCGGAAGGGGCCCGTTTTGTAAAAATAAATACAAATAAATAAATAGATACCCTCTATTAGTCTATACACTTACACTTTATGTTGGTTTCTTTACGTTTTGGCTTATAACTCTTGAACCGTAGGTCGGAAAATTAAAATTATTTTTTCCCTGGATTCCTTGGGTCATGACGCATCTCCCTATATAGGCCACGCCCATTTGCGTCAGGATAGATTTTCCGCCATTTTGAATTTTCTTCAAAACACACTTTTTGCTCCTTTTCCTACATATTTTCTCCAAATGTCACAAAAATCGGTACACATGATCTCTGGACCCATGCGATAAACATATTCAAGCGATATTTTGATAGTCCATACCGTTCGTCCGGAACAGGCTTACGAAGTTAGCGAGAGGGGCCAGTTTCGCCAAAAATAGCCATAAATCACAAACGAAACATCCAGTCAACACCAAATTTTAACCACAAGTCGCGGGTGGGATATTCAACAAATCCCCAAAAGCATTTCCACTTCGACCCATAGGGGGCGGCAGGGCAGGCAACCACACTCGCAATTTCCCAAATTGCACATTTTCTAGTTAGTGTGGTTGCCCTTACAGGGCAACACACTATAGTTCTAGGGAAACTTTATTTTTTTCTTTATTTATAGTGTAACCAAAAGTTTGGCGCGAATCTCCTCCCACAGTTTTTGCGCCACACACTCGCGCCATATGTCAAATCGACCGGCTTAATCGGGAATCGTGTGCTATTACTTTTCTAAGAGAAAGGTTGTATCGTTTAATTGATATGAATTTATTAGTGAATTAATTTTCCCCATTGACTTATAATGGGAATCGCAAAAACTCAAATTCAATAATTTTTCTCTCGCAAACCATAGGGGCTACAGTTTCAAAACTTGGAGAGGAGATTCATAATAAGGGTAAGAATTAATAAAAAAATAATTACATCAGTCGGCCACATGGTGGCGCTATAACACCCCACTTTACCTTTTGCCCTATAACTCTTGAACCGTAGGTCGGAAAATTAAAATTCCTTTTTCCCTGGATTCCTTGGGTCATGACGCATCTCCTCATATAGGCCACGCCCATTTGCGTCAGGATAGATTTTCCGCCATTTTGAATTTTCTTCAAAACACACTTTTTGCTCCTTTTCCTACATATTTACTCCAAATGTCACAAAAATCAGTACACATGATCTCTGGACCCATGCGATGAACATATTCAAGCGATATTTCGATAGTCCATACCGTTCGTCCGTAACAGGGTTCCAAAGTTAGCGGGAGGGGCCAGTTTCGCCAAAAATAGCCATAAATAACAAACGAAACATCCAGTCAACACCAAATTTTAAACACAAGTCGCGGGTGGGATATTCAACAAATCCCCAGAAGCATTTCCACTTCGACCCTTAGGGGGCGCCACAAATGCGCAAAACGTAACCGTTTCAGGCCAAAACGCGTTTTTCAGGGGGAACAACCCTCTCAAAACGAAACACAAATGATCTCGGGAGCGACGTGACAACATAATCGCCTTGTGAAACTGGGGCGGGGCGGGCAACCACACTCGCAATTTCCCAAATTGCACATTTTCTAGTTAGTGTGGTTGCCCTTACAGGGCAACACACTATAGTCCTCGGGAAACTTTATTCTTTATAGATAAACTATTTTTCGGCGCGTTTCACGGCCCGCAGTTTTTGCGCCACACACTCGCGCCATATGTCAAATCGACCGGCTTCATCGGGAATCGAGTGCTATTATTGCGATAAGAGAAAAGTTGTATCGTTTAATTGATATGAATTTATTAGTGAATTAATTTCCCCCATTGACTTATAATGGGAATAGCAAAAACTCACATTCAATTATTTTCTCTCTCTTAAACCATAGGGTCTAAAGTTTCAAAACTTGGAGAGGAGATTCATAATAATTTTAAGAATTAATTAAAAAATAATTACATCATTCGGCCACATGGTGGCGCTATAACACCCAACTTTACGTTTTGCCCTATAACTCTTGAACCGTAGGTCGGAAAATTAAAATTATTTTTTCCCTGGATTCCTTGGGTCATGACGCATCTCCCCATATAGGCCACGCCCATTTGCGTCAGGATAGATTTTCCGCCATTTAGAATTTTCTTCTAAACACACTTTTTGCCTCTTTTCCCACATATTTTCTCCAAACGTCACAAAAATCGGTACACAAGATCTCTGAACCCACCCGATAAACATAACCAAGCGATATTTCGATAGTCCATACCGTTCGTCCGGAACACGCTTCCGAAGTTAGCGAGAGGGGCCCATTTTTCCAAAAATAGCCATAAATCATAAACGAAACATCCAGTCAACACCAAATTTTAACCACAAGTTGCGGGTGGGATATTCAACAAATCCCCAAAAGCATTTCCACTTCGACCCTTAGGGGGCGCCACAAACGCACAAAACGTAACCGTTTCAGGCCAAAACGCGTTTTTCAGGGGGAACAACCCTCTCAAAACGAAAGACAAACGATCTCGGGAGCGACGTGACAACATAATCGTCTTGCAAAACTCGTGGGAGGGGGGCGGGGCGAGCAACCACACTCGCAATTTCCCAAATTGCACATTTTCTAGTTAGTGTGGTTGCCCTTACAGGGCAACACACTATAGTTCTAGGGAAACTTTATTAGTGTGGTTGCCCTAACAGGGCAACACACTATAGTTCTAGGGAAACTTTATTTATTATTATTCTTTCAATGTAACCTTTTTTTCGGCGCGAATCTCCTCCCACAGTTTTTGCGCCACACACTCGCGCCATATGTCAAATCGACCGGCTTGATCGGGAATAGTGTGCTATTACTTTTCTAAGAGAAAAGTTGTATAGTTTAATTGATATTAATTTATTAGTGAATTAATTTTCCCCATTGACTTATAATGGGAATTGCAAAAACTCACATTCAATATTTTTTCTCTCGCAAACCATAGGGGCTACAGTTTCAAAACTTGGAGAGGAGATTTATAATGATATCAAGGATTAAATGAAAAATTATTTCGTCAGTTGGCCTCATGGTGGCGCTATAACAGTCCACTTTACGTTTCGGCCTGTAACTCTTGAACCGTAGGTCGGAAAATTAAAATTATTTTTTCCCTGGATTCCTTGGGTCATGACGCATCTCCCCATATAGGCCACGCCCATTTGCGTCAGGATAGATTTTCCGCCATTTTGAATTTTCTTCAAAACACACTTTTTGCTCCTTTTCCCACATATTTTCTCCAAATGTCACAAAAATCGGTACAGTTGATCTCTGGACCCATGCGATAAACATATTCAAGCGATATTTCGATAGTCCATACCGTTCGTCTGTAACAGCCTTCCAAATTTAGCGGGAGGGGCCCGTTTCGCAAAAATCAGCCATAAATCACAAACGACACATCCAGTCAACACAAAATTTTAACCACAAGTCGCGGGTGGGATATTCAACAAATCCCCAAAAGCATTTCCAGTTCGACCCATAGGGGGCGGCGGGGCAGGCAACCACACTCGCAATTTCCCAAATTGCAAATTTTCTAGTTATTCTTGACCTCTAGTGTAACCTTTTTTTCGGCGCGAATCTCCTCCCACAGTTTTTGCGCCACACACTCGCGCCATATGTCAAATCGACCGGCTTGATCGGGAATAGTGTGCTATTACTTTTCTAAGAGAAAAGTTGTATAGTTTAATTGATATTAATTTATTAGTGAATAAATTTTCCCCATTGACTTATAATGGGAATCGAAAAAACTCACATTCAATTATTTTTCCCTCGCAAACCATAGGGTCTACAGTTTCAAAACTTGGAGAGGAGATTCATAATAATTGTAAGAATTAATTAAAAAAAAATTACATCAGTCGGCCACATGGTGGCGCTATAACAGCCCACTTTACGTTTTGGCCTGTAACTCTTGAACCGTAGGTCGGAAAATTAAAATTATTTTTTCCCTGGATTCCTTGGGTCATGACGCATCTCCCCATATAGGCCACGCCCATTTGCGTCAGGATAGATTTTCCGCCATTTTGAATTTTCTTCAAAACACACTTTTTGCTCCTTTTCCCACATATTTTCTCCAAATGTCACAAAAATCGGTACACAAGATCTCTGAACCCACGCGATAAACATATTCAAGCGATATATCGATATTCCATACCGTTCGTCCGGAACACGCTTCCGAAGTTAGCGATAGGGGCCCGTTTTGCCAAAAATAGCCATAAATCATAAACGAAACATCCAGTCAACACCAAATTTTAACCACAAGTTGCGGGTGGGATATTCAACAAATCCCCAAAAGCATTTCCACTTCGACCCTTAGTTGGCGCCACAAACGCACAAAACGTAACCGTTTCAGGCCAAAACGCGTTTTTCAGGGGGAACAACCCTCTCCAAACGAAACACAAACGATCTCGGGAGCGACGTGACAACATAATCGTCTTGCAAAACTCGTGGGAGGGGGGCGGGGCGAGCAACCACACTCGCAATTTCCCAAATTGCACATTTTCTAGTTAGTGTGGTTGCCCTTACAGGGCAACACACTATAGTCCTCGGGAAACTTTATTCTTCTAGATAAACTTTTATTTCGGCGCGTTTCACGGCCCACAGTTTTTGCGCCACACACTCGCGCCATATGTCAAATCGACCGGCTTCATCGGGAATCGTGTGCTTCCATTTTGCTAAGAGAAAGGTTCTATAGTTTAATTGATATTAATTTATTAGTGAATTAATTTTCCCCATTGACTTATAATGGGAATCGCAAAAACTCACATTCAATTATTTTTCTCTCGCAAACCATAGGGGCTACAGTTTCAGAACTTAGAGAAGAGGTTCAAAATGCATACGAGGATTAACTGAAAAATAATTACATCATTTGGCCACATGGTGGCGCTATAACAGCTCACTTTACGTTTTGGCTTATAACTCTTGAACCGTAGGTCGGAAAATTAAAATTATTTTTCCCTGGATTCCTTGGGTCATGACGCATCTCTCCATATAGGCCACGCCCTTTTGCGTCAGGATAGATTTTCCGCCATTTTGAATTTTCTTCAAAACACACTTTTTGCTCCTTGTCCTACATATTTTCTCCAAATGTCACAAAAATCAGTACACATGATCTCTGGACCCATGCGATAAACATATTCAAGCGATATTTCGATAGTCCATACCGTTTGTCCGGAACAGGCTTCCAAAGTTAGCGAGAGGGGCCCATTTCGCCAAAAATAGCCATAAATCACAAACGAAACATCCAGTCAACACCAAATTTTAACCAGAAGTCGCAGGTGGGATATTCAACAAATCCCCAAAAGCATTTCCACTTCGACCCTTAGGGGGCGCCACAAACGCACAAAACGTAACCGTTTCAGGCCAAAACGCGTTTTTCAGGGGGAACAACCCTCTCAAAACGAAAAACAAACGATCTCGGGAGCGACGTGACAACATAATTGTCTTGCAAAACTCATGGGAGGGGGGCGGGGCGAGCAACCACACTCGCAATTTCCCAAATTGCACATTTTCTAGTTAGTGTGGTTGCCCTAACAGGGCAACACACTATAGTTCTAGGGTAACTTTATTATTATTCTTGACTAGTGTAACCAAAAGTTTGGCGCGAATCTCCGCCCACAGTTTTTGCACCACACACTCGCGCCATATGTCAAATCGACCGGCTTAATCGGGAATCGTGTGCTATTACTTTTCTAAGAGAAAGGTTGTATCGTTTAATTGATATGAATTTATTAGTGAATTAATTTTCCCCATTGACTTATAATGGGAATCGCAAAAACTCAAATTCAATAATTTTTCTCTCGCAAACCATAGGGGCTACAGTTTCAAAACGTGGTGAGGAGATTCATAATAAGGGTAAGAATTAATAAAAAAATAATTACATCAGTCGGCCACATGGTGGCGCTATAACACCCCACTTTACCTTTTGCCCTATAACTCTTGAACCGTAGGTCGGAAAATTAAAATTCCTTTTTCCCTGGATTCCTTGGGTCATGACGCATCTCCTCATATAGGCCACGCCCATTTGCGTCAGGATAGATTTTCCGCCATTTTGAATTTTCTTCAAAACACACTTTTTGCTCCTTTTCCTACATATTTTCTCCAAATGTCACAAAAATCGGTACACATGATCTATGGACCCATGCGATAAACATATTCAAGCGATATTTCGATAGTCCATACCGTTCGTCTGGAACACGCTTCCAAACTTAGCGAGAAGGGCCCATTTTGCTAAAAATAGCCATAAATCATAAACGAAACATCCAGTCAACACCAAATTTTAACCACAAGTTGCGGGTGGGATATTCAACAAATCCCCAAAAGCATTTCCTCTTCGACCCTTAGGGGGCGCCACAAACGCACAAAACCTAACCGTTTCGTGCCAAAACGCGTTTTTCAGAGGGAACGACCCTCTCAAAACGAAACACAAACGATCTCGGGAGTGACGCGACAACGAGGCACATCCCCGCCGCTCGCGCCGGGGCGGGTCGGGCAACCACACTCGCAATTTCCCAAATTGCACATTTTCTAGTTAGTGTGGTTGCCCTAACAGGGCAACACACTATAGTTCTAGGGAAACTTTATTAGTGTGGTTGCCCTTACAGGGCAACACACTATAGTTCTAGGGAAACTTTATTTATTATTATTCTTGACTTCTAGTGTAACCTTTTTTTCGGCGCGAATCTCCTCCCACAGTTTTTGCGCCACACACTCGAGCCATATGTCAAATCGACCGGCTTGATCGGGAATAGTGTGCTATTACTTTTCTAAGAGAAAAGTTGTATAGTTTAATTGATATTAATTTATTAGTGAATTAATTTTCCCCATTGACTTATAATGGGAATCGAAAAAACTCACATTCAATTATTTTTCCCTCGCAAACCATAGGGTCTACAGTTTCAAAACTTGGAGAGGAGATTCATAATAATTGTAAGAATTAATTTAAAAAAAATTACATCAGTCGGCCACATGGTGGCGCTATAACAGCCCACTTTACGTTTTGGCCTGTAACTCTTGAACCGTAGGTCGGAAAATTAAAATTATTTTTTCCCTGGATTCCTTGGGTCATGACGCATCTCCCGATATAGGCCACGCCCATTTGCGTCAGGATAGATTTTCCGCCATTTTGAATTTTCTTCAAAACACACTTTTTGCTCCTTTTCCTACATATTTTCTCCAAATGTCACAAAAATTGGTACACAGGATCTCTGGACCCATGCAATAAACATATTCAAGCGATATTTCGATAGTCCATACCGTTCGTCCGGAACAGGCTTACGAAGTTAGCAAGAGGGGCCCGTTTCGCCAAAAATAGTCATAAATCAGAAACGAAACATCCAGTCAACACCAAATTTTAACCACAAGTTGCGGGTGGGATATTCAACAAATCCCCAGAAGCATTTCTACTTCAACCCTTAGGGGGCGCCACAAATGCGCAAAACGTAACCGTTTCAGGCCAAACCCATTGACTTATAATGGGAATAGCAA
Source organism: Nannobrachium achirus (assembly GCF_963921795.1). Classification (NCBI taxonomy): domain Eukaryota; kingdom Metazoa; phylum Chordata; class Actinopteri; order Myctophiformes; family Myctophidae; genus Nannobrachium; species Nannobrachium achirus. The sequence continues at coordinate 76,049,332 of NC_137810.1, read as the reverse complement.
AAACTCACATTCAATTATTTTTTCTCTTGCAAACCATAGGGGCTACAGTTTCAACACTTGGTGAGGAGATGCATAATGAGTTCAAGGAATAAATAAAAAATAATATTGTCAGTCAGCCTCATGGTGGCGCTATAACAGCCCACTTTACGTTTCGGCCTGTAACTCTTGAACCGTAGGTCGGAAAATTAAAATTATTTTTTCCCTGGATTCCTTGGGTCATGACGCATCTCCCTATATAGGCCACGCCCATTTGCGTCAGGATAGATTTTCCGCCATTTTGAATTTTCTTCAAAACACACTTTTTGCTCCTTTTCCTACATATTTTCTCCAAATGTCACAAAAATTGGTACACAGGATCTCTGGACCCATGCAATAAACATATTCAAGCGATATTTCGATAGTCCATACCGTTCGTCCGGAACAGGCTTACGAAGTTAGCAAGAGGGGCCCGTTTCGCCAAAAATAGTCATAAATCAGAAACGAAACATCCAGTCAACACCAAATTTTAACCACAAGTTGCGGGTGGGATATTCAACAAATCCCCAGAAGCATTTCCACTTCGACCCTTAGGGGGCGCCACAGATGCGCAAAACGTAACCGTTTCAGGCCAAAACGCGTTTTTCAGGGGGAACAACCCTCTCAAAACGGAACACAAATGATCTCGGGAGCGCATCCCCGCCGCTCGCGCCGGGGTGGGGCGGGCGACCACACTCGCAATTTCCCAAATTGCACATTTTCTAGTTATTATTATTATTCTTTACTTACTGGAGTAACCTTTTTTTCGGCGCGAATCTCCTCCCACAGTTTTTGCGCCACACACTCGCGCCATATGTCAAATCGACCGGCTTGATCGGGAATAGTGTGCTATTACTTTTCTAAGAGAAAAGTTGTATAGTTTAATTGATATTAATTTATTAGTGAATTAATTTTCCCATTGACTTATAATGGGAGCCGAGTTCAAGTATTTTTCTCTCAAAAGTCTTAAGGGCTACAGTTTCACAATTTGGAGAGGAGATTCCTAGTGCTTCTAAGGATTAACTGAAAAATAATTACATCAATCGGCCAGATGGTGGCGCTATAACAGCCCACTTTACGTTTCGGCCTATAACTCTCTAACCGTAGGTCGGAAAATTAAAATTCTTTTTCCCCTGGATTCCTTGGGTCATGACGCATCTCCCCATATAGGCCCCGCCCATTTGCGTCAGGATAGATTTTCCGCCATTTTGAATTTTCTTCAAAACACACTTTTTGCTCCTTTTCCTACATATTTTCTCCAAATGTCACAAAAATTGGTACACAGGATCTCTGGACCCATGCAATAAACATATTCAAGCGATATTTCGATAGTCCATACCGTTCGTCCGGAACAGGCTTACGAAGTTAGCAAGAGGGGCCCGTTTCGCCAAAAATAGTCATAAATCAGAAACGAAACATCCAGTCAACACCAAATTTTAACCACAAGTTGCGGGTGGGATATTCAACAAATCCCCAGAAGCATTTCCACTTCGACCCTTAGGGGGCGCCACAAATGCGCAAAACGTAACCGTTTCAGACCAAACCCATTGACTTATAATGGGAATAGCAAAAACTCACATTCAATTATTTTTTTTCTCGCAAACCATAGAGGCTACAGTTTCAAAACTTGGAGAGGAGATGCATAATTAGTTCAAGGAATAAATAAAAAATAATATTGTCAGTCAGCCTCATGGTGGCGCTATAACAGCCCACTTTACGTTTCGGCCTGTAACTCTTGAACCGTAGGTCGGAAAATTAAAATTATTTTTTCCCTGGATTCCTTGGGTCATGACGCATCTCCCCATATAGGCCACGCCCATTTGCGTCAGGATAGATTTTCCGCCATTTTGAATTTTCTTCAAAACACACTTTTTGCTCCTTTTCCCACATATTTTCTCCAAATGTCACAAAAATCGGTACAGATGATCTCTGGACCGATGCGATAAACATATTCAAGCGATATTTCGATAGTCCATACCGTTCGTCCGGAACAGGCTTACGAAGTTAGCGAGAGGGGCCAGTTTCGCCAAAAATAGCCATAAATCACAAACGAAACATCCAGTCAACACCAAATTTGAACCACAAGTCGCGTGTGGGATATTCAACAAATCCCCAAAAGCATTTCCACTTCGACCCATAGGGGGCGGCAGGGCAGGCAACCACACTCGCAATTTCCCAAATTGCACATTTTCTAGTTAGTGTGGTTGCCCTTTAGTGTGGTTGCCCTAACAGGGCAACCACACTATAGTTCTAGGGAAACTTTATTTATTATTATTCTTGACTTCTAGTGTAACCTTTTTTTCGGCGCGAATCTCCTCCCACAGTTTTTGCGCCACACACTCGAGCCATATGTCAAATCGACCGGCTTGATCGGGAATAGTGTGCTATTACTTTTCTAAGAGAAAAGTTGTATAGTTTAATTGATATTAATTTATTAGTGAATTAATTTTCCCCATTGACTTATAATGGGAATCGAAAAAACTCACATTCAATTATTTTTCCCTCGCAAACCATAGGGTCTACAGTTTCAAAACTTGGAGAGGAGATTCATAATAATTGTAAGAATTAATTTAAAAAAAATTACATCAGTCGGCCACATGGTGGCGCTATAACAGCCCACTTTACGTTTTGGCCTGTAACTCTTGAACCGTAGGTCGGAAAATTAAAATTATTTTTTCCCTGGATTCCTTGGGTCATGACGCATCTCCCGATATAGGCCACGCCCATTTGCGTCAGGATAGATTTTCCGCCATTTTGAATTTTCTTCAAAACACACTTTTTGCTCCTTTTCCTACATATTTTCTCCAAATGTCACAAAAATTGGTACACAGGATCTCTGGACCCATGCAATAAACATATTCAAGCGATATTTCGATAGTCCATACCGTTCGTCCGGAACAGGCTTACGAAGTTAGCAAGAGGGGCCCGTTTCGCCAAAAATAGTCATAAATCAGAAACGAAACATCCAGTCAACACCAAATTTTAACCACAAGTTGCGGGTGGGATATTCAACAAATCCCCAGAAGCATTTCTACTTCAACCCTTAGGGGGCGCCACAAATGCGCAAAACGTAACCGTTTCAGGCCAAACCCATTGACTTATAATGGGAATAGCAAAAACTCACATTCAATTATTTTTTCTCTTGCAAACCATAGGGGCTACAGTTTCAACACTTGGTGAGGAGATGCATAATGAGTTCAAGGAATAAATAAAAAATAATATTGTCAGTCAGCCTCATGGTGGCGCTATAACAGCCCACTTTACGTTTCGGCCTGTAACTCTTGAACCGTAGGTCGGAAAATTAAAATTATTTTTTCCCTGGATTCCTTGGGTCATGACGCATCTCCCTATATAGGCCACGCCCATTTGCGTCAGGATAGATTTTCCGCCATTTTGAATTTTCTTCAAAACACACTTTTTGCTCCTTTTCCCACATATTTTCTCCAAATGTCACAAAAATCGGTACACAAGATCTCTGAACCCACGCGATAAACATATTCAAGCGATATTTCGATAGTCCATACCGTTCGTCCGGAACACGCTTCCGAAGTTAGCGAGAGGGGCCCGTTTTGCCAAAAATAGCCATAAATCATAAACGAAACATCCAGTCAACACCAAATTTTAACCACAAGTTGCGGGTGGGATATTCAACAAATCCCCAAAAGCATTTCCACTTCGACCCTTAGGGGGCGCCACAAACGCACAAAACGTAACCGTTTCAGGCCAAAACGCGTTTTTCAGGGGGAACAACCCTCTCAAAACGAAACACAAACAATCTCGGGAGCGACATGACAACATAATCGTCTTGCAAAACTCGTGGGAGGGGGGCGGGGCGAGCAACCACACTCGCAATTTCCCAAATTGCACCTTTTCTAGTTCTTCTTTATTTATAGTGTAACCAAAAGTTTGGCGCGAATCTCCTCCCACAGTTTTTGCGCCACACACTCGCGCCATATGTCAAATCGACCGGCTTAATCGGGAATCGTGTGCTATTACTTTTCTAAGAGAAAGGTTGTATCGTTTAATTGATATGAATTTATTAGTGAATTAATTTTCCCCATTGACTTATAATGGGAATCGCAAAAACTCAAATTCAATAATTTTTCTCTCGCAAACCATAGGGGCTACAGTTTCAAAACTTGGAGAGGAGATTCATAATAAGGGTAAGAATTAATAAAAAAATTATTACATCAGTCGGCCACATGGTGGCGCTATAACACCCCACTTTACCTTTTGCCCTATAACTCTTGAACCGTAGGTCGGAAAATTAAAATTCCTTTTTCCCTGGATTCCTTGGGTCATGACGCATCTCCTCATATAGGCCACGCCCATTTGCGTCAGGATAGATTTTCCGCCATTTTGAATTTTCTTCAAAACACACTTTTTGCTCCTTTTCCTACATATTTACTCCAAATGTCACAAAAATCAGTACACATGATCTCTGGACCCATGCGATGAACATATTCAAGCGATATTTCGATAGTCCATACCGTTCGTCCGTAACAGGGTTCCAAAGTTAGCGGGAGGGGCCAGTTTCGCCAAAAATAGCCATAAATAACAAACGAAACATCCAGTCAACACCAAATTTTAAACACAAGTCGCGGGTGGGATATTCAACAAATCCCCAGAAGCATTTCCACTTCGACCCTTAGGGGGCGCCACAAATGCGCAAAACGTAACCGTTTCAGGCCAAAACGCGTTTTTCAGGGGGAACAACCCTCTCAAAACGAAACACAAATGATCTCGGGAGCGACGTGACAACATAATCGCCTTGTGAAACTGGGGCGGGGCGGGCAACCACACTCGCAATTTCCCAAATTGCACATTTTCTAGTTAGTGTGGTTGCCTAAGGGCAACCACACTATAGTTCTAGGGTAACTTTATTATTATTCTTGACTAGTGTAACCAAAAGTTTGGCGCGAATCTCCTCCCACAGTTTTTGCGCCACACACTCGCGCCATATGTCAAATCGACCGGCTTAATCGGGAATCGTGTGCTATTACTTTTCTAAGAGAAAAGTTGTATCGTTTAATTGATATTAATTTATTAGTGAATTAATTTTCCCCATTGACTTATAATGGGAATTGCAAAAACTCACATTAGATTATTTTTCTCTCGCAAACAATAGGAGCTACAGTTTCAAAACTTGGAGAGGAGATTCATAATTATTGCAAGAATTAATCAAATTATAAATACATTACTCGGCCTCATGGTGGCGCTATAACAGCCCACTTTACGTTTCGGCCTGTAACTCTTGAACCGTAGGTCGGAAAATTAAAATTATTTTTTCCCTGGATTCCTTGGGTCATGACGCATCTCCCCATATAGGCCACGCCCATTTGCGTCAGGATAGATTTTCCGCCATTTTGAATTTTCTTCAAAACACACTTTTTGCTCCTTTTCCCACATATTTTCTCCAAATGTCACAAAAATCAGTACACATGATCTCTGGACCCATGCGATGAACATATTCAAGCGATATTTCGATAGTCCATACCGTTCGTCCGGAACAGGCTTACGAAGTTAGCGAGAGGGGCCCGTTTCGCCAAAAATAGCCATAAATCACAAACGAAACATCCAGTCAACACCAAATTTTAACCACAAATTGCGGGTGGGATATTCAACAAATCCCCAAAAGCATTTCCACTTCGACCCTTAGGGGGCGCCACAGACGCGCAAAACGTAACCGTTTCGTGCCAAAACGCGTTTTTCAGGGGGAACGACCCTCTCAAAACGAAACACAAGCGATCTCGGATGCGACGTGACAACGCAATCGCCTGGCCAAACTCGTGGGAGGAGCCTATTTCTTAAAAACAAAAAAACATATCCTTACATCAAGAACGCAGGATCCCAACGGCGCCTTTTCGAATCGCGCGTCGCACGGGCCCGCCGCTATCCGTCCCAACGTCGTCTCCCTCGGACCCCTGCGTTTTGCTCAGGGTCCCGGCGGCGCATCCCCACGACTCGCGCCGGGGCAGGGAAGGCAACCACACTCGCAATTTCCCAAATTGCACATTTTCTAGTGTTTAATCGCTACAGGCGATTAAACACATTCGGCGCGCTTCACCGCCCACAGTTTTTGCACCACACACTCGCACCATATGTCAAATCGACCGGCTTCATCGGGAATAGTGTGCTATTACTTTTCTAAGAGATAGCTTGTATAGTTTAATTGATATTAATTTATTAGTATCCCATTATAAGTCAATGGGAAGAATTAATTCACTAATATTCTCCCATTCCAGTATTTTTCTCTCAGAAATGGTAAGGCCTACAGTTACAACACTTGGAGGGAAGGTTCATAATAACTACAAGGATTTATTAAAAAATAATTACATCAGTCGGCCTCATGGTGGCGCTATACCAGCTCACTATACGTTTTGGCTTATAACTCTTGAACCGTAGGTCAAAAAATTAAAATTCCTTTTTCCCTGGATTCCTTGGGTCATGACGCATCTCCCCATATAGGCCACGCCCATTTGCGTCAGGATAGATTTTCCGCCATTTTGAATTTTCTTCAAAACACACTTTTTGCTCCTTTTCCTACATATTTTCTCCAAATGTCACACAAATCGGTACACATGATCTATGGACTCATGCGATAAACATATTCAAACGATATTTCGATAGTCCATACTGTTCTTCCGTAACAGGGTTCAAAAGTTAGCGGGAGTAGCCCGTTTTGTAAGAAGTAGCCATAAATCACAAACGAAACATCCAGTCAACACCAAATTTTAACCACAAGTGGCGGGCGCTATACTGAACATATACCCAAAAGCATTTCCACTTCGACCCATAGGGGGCGCCACAAACGCGCAAAACGTAACCGGTTCATGCCAAAACGCGTTTTTCAGGGGGAACGACCCTCTCAAAACGAAACACAAACGATCTCGGGAGCGACGCGACAACGTAATCGCCTTGCGGAACTCGTGGGAGGAGCCTATTTCTTAAAAACAAGAAACCATATCCTTACTTCAGGAACGCAGGATCCGACCGGCACCTTTTCTAATCGCGCGTCGCACGGCCCCGACGGTATCCTTCCCGACGTCCTCTCCCTCGGGCCCCGGCATTTTCCTCGGGGTCCCGGAGGCGCATCCCCGCGGCTCGCGCCGGGGCGGGTCGGGCAACCACACTCGCAATTTCACAAATTGCAAATTTTCTAGTGTTTAATCGCTCCAGGCGATTAAACACATTCGGCACGCTTCACCGCCCACAGTTTTTGCACCACACAATCGCATCATATGTCAAATCGACCGGCTTCATCGGGAATAGTGTGCTATTACTTTTCTAAGAGATAGGTTGTATAGTTTAATTGATATTAATTTATTAGTATCCCATTATAAGTCGATGGGGAAAATTAATTCACTAATATTCTCCCATTCCAGTATTTTTCTCTCAGAAATGGTAAGGCCTACAGTTACAACACTTGGAGGGAAGGTTCATAATAACTACAGGGATTTATTAAAAAATAATTACATCAGTCGGCCTCATGGTGGCGCTATACCAGCTCACTTTACGTTTTGGCTTATAACTCTTGAACCGTAGGTCAAAAAATTAAAATTCCTTTTTCCCTGGATTCCTTGGGTCATGACGCATCTCCCTGTATAGGCCACGCCCATTTGCGCCAGGATTGATTTTTCCGCAATTTTGAATTTTCTTCCAAACACACTTTTTACTCCTTTTCCTACATATTTTCTCCAAATGTCACAAAAATCGATACACATGATCTATGGACTCATGCGATAAACATATTCAAACGATATTTCGATAGTCCATACCGTTCTTCCGTAACAGGGTTCCAAAGTTAGCGGGAGGAGCCCGTTTTGTAAGAAGTAGCCATAAATCACAAACGAAACATCCAGTCAACACCACATTTTAACCACAGGTGGCGGGCGCTATACTGAACATATACCTAAAAGCATTTCCACTTCGACTCATAGGGGGCGTCACAAACGCGCAAAACGTAACCGTTTCATGCCAAAACGTGTTTTTCAGGGGGAACGACCCTCTCAAAACGAAACACGAACGATCTCGGGAGCGACGTGACAACGTAATCGCCTTGCGGAACTCGTGGGAGGAGCCTATTTCTTAAAAACAAGAAACCATATCCTTACTTCAGGAACGCAGGATCCGACCGGCACCTTTTCTAATCGCGCGTCGCACGGCCCCGACGCTATCCGTCCCGACGTCGTCTCCCTCTGACCCCTGCGTTTTGCTCGGGGTCCCGGCGGCGCATCCCCACGACTCGCGCCGGGGCAGGGCAGGCAACCACACTCGCAATTTCCCAAATTGCACATTTTCTAGTTAGTGTGGTTGCCCTTACAGGGCAACACACTATAGTCCTCGGGAAACTTTATTTTTCTGCGTAAACTTTTAGTGTGGTTGCCCTTACAGGGCAACACACTATAGTCCTCGGGAAACTTTATTTTTCTGCGTAAACTTTATTTTGACGCCTTTCACGGCCCACAGTTTTTGCGCCACACACTCGCGCCATATGTCAAATCGACCGGCTTCATCGGGAATCGTGTGCTATTAATTTGCTAAGAGAAAAGTTGTATCGTTTAATTGATATTAATTTATTAGTGAATTAATTTTCCCCATTGACTTATAATGGGAATCACAAAAACTCACATTGAATTATTTTTCTCTCACAAACCATTGGGGCTACAGTTTCAAAACTTGGAGAGGAGATTCATAATTATGGCAAGGATTATTGAAAAAAAAAATACATCACTCGGCCTCATGGTGGCGCTATAACAGCCCACCTTACGTTTCGGCCTGTAACTCTTGAACCGTAGGTCGGAAAATTAAAATTATTTTTTCCCTGGATTCCTTGGGTCATGACGCATCTCCCCATATAGGCCACGCCCATTTGCGTCAGGATAGATTTTCCGCCATTTTGAATTTTCTTCAAAACACACTTTTTGCTTCTTTTCCCACATATTTTCTCCAAATGTCACAAAACTCGGTACAGATGATCTCTGGACCCATGCGATAAACATATTCAAGCGATATTTCGATAGTCCATACCGTTCGTCCGTAACAGGCTTCCAAATTTAGCGGGAGGGGCCCGTTTCGCAAAAATCAGCCATAAATCACAAACGAAACATCCAGTCAACACAAAATTTTAACCACAAGTCGCGGGTGGGATATTCAACAAATCCCCAAAAGCATTTCCACTTCGACCCTTAGGGGGCGCCACAAACGCGCTAAACGTAACCGTTTCGTGCCAAAACGCGTTTTTCAGGGGGAACGACCCTCTCAAAACGAAACACAAACGATCTCGGGAGCGACGCGACAACGTAATCGCCTTGCGGAACTCGTGGGAGGAGCCTATTTCTCAAAAACAAGAAACCATATCCTTACTTCAGGAACGCAGGATCCGACCGGCACCTTTTCTAATCGCGCGTCGCGCAGCCCCCGCGCTATCCGTCCCGACGTCGTCTCCCTCGGACCCCCGCGTTTTGCTCGGGGTCCCGGCGGCGCATCCCCGCGACTCGCGCCGGGGCGGGGCGGGCAACCACACTCGCAATTTCCCAAATTGCACATTTTCTAGTTAGTGTGGTTGCCCTTACAGGGCAACACACTATAGTCCTCGGGAAACTTTATTTTTCTGCGTAAACTTTATTTTGACGCCTTTCACGGCCCACAGTTTTTGCGCCACACACTCGCGCCATATGTCAAATCGACCGGCTTCATCGGGAATCGTGTGCTATTATTTTGCTAAGAGAAAAGTTGTATCGTTTAATTGATATTAATTTATTAGTGAATTAATTTTCCCCATTGACTTATAATGGGAATCACAAAAACTCACATTGAATTATTTTTCTCTCACAAACCATTGGGGCTACAGTTTCAAAACTTGGAGAGGAGGTTCATAATGCAGGCAAGGATTAACTGAAAAATAATTACATCATTCGGCCTCATGGTGGCGCTATAACAGCTCACTTTACGTTTTGGCTTATAACTCTTGAACCGTAGGTCGGAAAATTAAAATTCCTTTTTCCCTGGATTCCTTGGTTCATGACGCATCTCCCCATATAGGCCCCGCCATTTTGCGTCAGGATAGATTTTCCGCCATTTTGAATTTTCTTCAAAACACACTTTTTGCTCCTTTTCCTACATATTTTCTCCAAATGTCACAAAAATTGGTACACAGGATCTCTGGACCCATGCAATAAACATATTCAAGCGATATTTCGATAGTCCATACCGTTCGTCCGGAACAGGCTTACGAAGTTAGCAAGAGGGGCCCGTTTCGCCAAAAATAGTCATAAATCAGAAACGAAACATCCAGTCAACACCAAATTTTAACCACAAGTTGCGGGTGGGATATTCAACAAATCCCCAGAAGCATTTCCACTTCAACCCTTAGGGGGCGCCACAAATGCGCAAAACGTAACCGTTTCAGGCCAAACCCATTGACTTATAATGGGAATAGCAAAAACTCACATTCAATTATTTTTTCTCTTGCAAACCATAGGGGCTACAGTTTCAACACTTAGTGAGGAGATGCATAATGAGTTCAAGGAATAAATAAAAAATAATATTGTCAGTCAGCCTCATGGTGGCGCTATAACAGCCCACTTTACGTTTCGGCCTGTAACTCTTGAACCGTAGGTCGGAAAATTAAAATTATTTTTTCCCTGGATTCCTTGGGTCATGACGCATCTCCCTATATAGGCCACGCCCATTTGCGTCAGGATAGATTTTCCGCCATTTTGAATTTTCTTCAAAACACACTTTTTGCTCCTTTTCCTACATATTTTCTCCAAATGTCACAAAAACCGGTACACATGATCTATGGACTTATGCCATAAACATATTCAAACGATATTTTGATAGTCCATACCGTTCTTCCGTAACAGGGTTCCGAAGTTAGCGGGAGGGGCCCGTTTCGCAAAAAATAGCCATAAATCCGGAACGAAACATCCAGTCAACACCACATTTTAACCACTAGTCGGGGGTGGTATACTCAACAAATCCCCAAAAGCATTTCCATTTCGACCCATAGGGGGCACCGGGGCTGGCAACCACACTCGCAATTTCCCAAATTGCAAATTTTCTAGTTAGTGTGGTTGCCCTTACAGGGCAACACACTATAGTTCTAGGGAAACTTTATTTTTTTTTCTTTATTTATAGTGTAACCAAAAGTTTGGCGCGAATCTCCTCCCACAGTTTTTGCGCCACACACTCGCGCCATATGTCAAATCGACCGGCTTAATCGGGAATCGTGTGCTATTACTTTTCTAAGAGAAAGGTTGTATCGTTTAATTGATATGAATTTATTAGTGAATTAATTTTCCCCATTGACTTATAATGGGAATCGCAAAAACTCAAATTCAATAATTTTTCTCTCGCAAACCATAGGGGCTACAGTTTCAAAACTTGGAGAGGAGATTCATAATAAGGGTAAGAATTAATAAAAAAATAATTACATCAGTCGGCCACATGGTGGCGCTATAACACCCCACTTTACCTTTTGCCCTATAACTCTTGAACCGTAGGTCGGAAAATTAAAATTCCTTTTTCCCTGGATTCCTTGGGTCATGACGCATCTCCTCATATAGGCCACGCCCATTTGCGTCAGGATAGATTTTCCGCCATTTTGAATTTTCTTCAAAACACGCTTTTTGCTCCTTTTCCTACATATTTACTCCAAATGTCACAAAAATCAGTACACATGATCTCTGGACCCATGCGATGAACATATTCAAGCGATATTTCGATAGTCCATACCGTTCGTCCGTAACAGGCTCCCAAAGTTAGCGGGAGGGCCCGTTTCGCAAGAAATAGCCATAAATCACGAACGAAACATCCAGTCAACACCACATTTTAACCACTAGTCGGGGGTGGTATACTCAACAAATCCCCAAAAGCATTTCCATTTCGACCCATAGGGGGCGCCACAAACGCGCAAAACGTAACCGTTTCGTGCCAAAACACGTTTTTCAGGGGGAACGACCCTCTCAAAACGAAACACAAACGATATGGACCTATGCGATAAAGATATTCAAGGGAAAGTTTGATAATCCATACTGTTCGCCTGTAACCGGCTTCCAAATTTAGCGGAAGGGGCCCGTTTTGTAAAAATAAATACAAATAAATAAATAGATACCCTCTATTAGTCTATACACTTACACTTTATGTTGGTTTCTTTACAGTTGAGTGAGTAATGTTACATAAGTTAATCATACATGGGTGGGTGACGTGACGTAACGTTTTTGCTGTCCTCGGTGTCAAACATGTATAAATACAAAATATATTTGTCAAAAACCTTCTGAATATTGTGCAGGACCTTAAGCTTTATGTGAACTTACTCAAGATTAAAACATTTCATTCCTCATTTCTTCAGAATCTTCAACCAAACATGGCAAAACTCATATGGTGTGACTGTCCTGACCTTGTTTCTCAAAGTGGGAACTTGAATAAAACTAAGAAAAAGAATTGCTAAAAATCATTTGAAAATGAATTTAGGCTAAAAAAATGTCTATTTTGAGCCTATATCTTTTCAAAGTCAAAGCATAATGTTTTCAGTCATTTCTGATCAAAAACATTTTGTCCCCCAACCCAAAATCATTTGGTGTGACACTAGTTTGGAAAATTAAAATTCCTTTTTCCCTGGATTCCTTGGGTCATGACGCATCTCCTCATATAGGCCACGCCCATTTGCGTCAGGATAGATTTTCCGCCATTTTGAATTTTCTTCAAAACACACTTTTTGCTCCTTTTCCTACATATTTTCTCCAATTGTCACACAAATCGGTACACATGATCTATGGACTCATGCGATAAACATATTCAAAGGATATTTCGATAGTCCATACCGTTCTTCCGTAACAGGGTTCCAAAGTTAGCGGGAGGAGCCCGTTTTGTAAGAAGTAGCCATAAATCACAAACGAAACATCCAGTCAACACCAAATTTTAACCACTAGTCGGGGGTGGTATACTCAACAAATCCCCAAAAGCATTTCCACTTCGACCCATAGGGGGCGGCAGGGCAGGCAACCACACTCGCAATTTCCCAAATTGCACATTTTCTAGTTATTTCTATACTAGGCAGTCAGTGCAAGTATCAAAAAACTTCGGTTCCTTTCTACTCCTACATACTTAGTGAGAAAATGAAAATAAAAACATCAATGTGTTCAGCTTACTGTGGCGAAGTGTGCTATTACTTTTTACAGCAATCGGCCAAATGGTGGCGCTGTAGGAAGCCTTCGAAAGTGCGAACTTTGAACAGGTATAGCTCATGCTGTGTTTGAGGTCCAGCCATGAAACCTGTATACACTTATGCGTCTCCTCATGCCGAACAACTTTTACCCTCTAACTTTTGACCTCTGACCTTTAGGTCTCACACAATTTGGAATTATATGAAAAAAAGTAAAAATCTATCTCCTCCTGGGATTTTTTCGATACGCGCACAAAACTTTTTTCACATGAACTTTGGACCAATACGGTCAAACTAATCTCGGCGGATTTCTTTTAAAGTGAAATATAATTTTTTAATAATTCTATCAATATTGCGGTTTTGTGCAAATTATTCTTCTGCCTCTAAATCATACATGCAAAGTTACACGTTCATGGCATTTGGCAAAGATGTGGAGGGTTAGTCAAAGTATCACTGAAACCAATTTTATTCCAATCGGCCAAAGGGGGGCGCTATACGAAGCGTCTGAAAATTCAAACTTCAAACGGGCATAAGTCATGACTCGTTTCGTTTGAAGACATGCAACTTGTTACACGCGTGCTTTGACTCAAGCGGAAGACATCTGTGTCGTTGTTAAGTAAGCTCCGCCCTTCGATTTTCCGCCACTTTGAGCAGTTTGTAAAACGCGTAAACCCGCTTTTATTCTGGAATTTTCGGGTCACGTGCACAAAACTTTTTTTACGTGAACTTTGGACCGATATCTAAAGATCTGTCAGATCGGATTTCTTTAACATTGAAACATGCTTTTTTAAATAATTCAAACAATATTGCATTTTTATGCAAATTATTCTTCTGCCTCTAAAACATACAAGCAAAGTCACATTTTCATGACAAAATAGTGTAGAGGGTTAGTTCAAATATCACTGAAACCAATCTTACCCCAAATGGCCAAAGGGGGGCGCTATATAATTTTGAGCAGTTTGTAAAACGCTTAAACCCGTTTTTATTCTAGGATTTTTTTTGCAATTTGCATGAAACATTCTACACGCAATCTAAGGACCTTTATCTAACATGCCTATGAAGTGCACACAAAAAAATTATAAAATAATAATAATAAATATAGCTGCAAGCAGCGATAAAGTGTCCAAAGCCAAAAACACCTCAAATCATGAACACAGCCTGGGATGTGCGTGAAATCTTGCAAGCACATTCCCAATAGGTCAAGGAACAGATACCAACCTTCTCACATTGGCCTGTTATAGCGCCACCAGCGGGTCAACTTTTGCACAACACATTTTTGGAACAAAATGGACCAATCTTTGACGTCAGTAACGTCAAAGAGAGCACTGCCTGCGATCTTGACATTTTGTGCTTTTATAGCCATTGTTTTCCGGCTTGAAGCGAGCCCACTATTGTTTCGAAGGAACAATATTTTTCTAGTTTATCTATCAGACATATCAAGTTCTCCTCAATACTTTGTCCGCTTTCAACTCCTACATACTTAGTGAGAAAATGAAAATAAAAACATCAATGTGTTCAGCCTACAGTGGCGACGTGTGCTATTATTTCATACAGCAATCGGCCAAATGGTGGCGCTGTTGGAAGCCTTTGAAAGTGCGAACTTTGAACAGGTATAGCTCATGCTGTGTTTGAGGTAAAACCATGAAACCTGTATACACTTATGCGTCTCCTCATGCCGAACAACTTTTACCCTCTAACTTTTGACCTCTGACCTTTAGGTCTCCCACAATTCGGAATTATATGAAAAACAGTAAAAATCTATCTCCTCCTGGGATTTTCGCGTCAAGTGCACAAAACTTTTTTCACATGAACTTTGGACCAATACGGTCAGATTGATCAACCAGATTTTTTTTAAAGTGAAATATAATTTTTTAATAGTTCAATCAATATTGCGGTTTTATGCAAATTATTCTTCGGCCTCTAAATCATACATGCAAAGTTACACGTTCATGGCATTTGGCAAAGATGTGGAGCGTTAGTCAAAGTATCACTGAAACCAATTTTATTCCAATCGGCCAAAGGGGGGCGCTATACGAAGCGTCTGAAAATTCAAACTTCAAACGGGCATAAGTCATGACTCGTTTCGTTTGAAGACATGCAACTTGTTACACGCGTGCTTTGACTCAAGCGGAAGACATCTGTGTCGTTGTTAAGTAAGCTCCGCCCTTCAATTTTCCGCCATTTTGAGCAGTTTGTAAAACGCGTAAACCCGCTTTTATTCTGGAATTTTCGCGTCACGTGCACAAAACTTTTTTTACGTGAACTTTGGACCGATATCTAAAGATCTGTCAGATCGGATTTCTTTAACATTGAAACATGCTTTTTTAAATAATTCAAACAATATTGCATTTTTATGCAAATTATTCTTCTGCCTCTAAAACATACAAGCAAAGTCACATTTTCATGACAAAATAGTGTAGAGGGTTAGTTCAAATATCACTGAAACCAATCTTACCCCAAATGGCCAAAGGGGGGCGCTATATAATTTTGAGCAGTTTGTAAAACGCTTAAACCCGTTTTTATTCTAGGATTTTTTTTGCAATTTGCATGAAACATTCTACACGCAATCTAAGGACCTTTATCTAACATGCCTATGAAGTGCACACAAAAAAATTATAAAATAATAATAATAAATATAGCTGCAAGCAGCGATAAAGTGTCCAAAGCCAAAAACACCTCAAATCATGAACACAGCCTGGGATGTGCGTGAAATCTTGCAAGCACATTCCCAATAGGTCAAGGAACAGATACCAACCTTCTCACATTGGCCTGTTATAGCGCCACCAGCGGGTCAACTTTTGCACAACACATTTTTGGAACAAAATGGACCAATCTTTGACGTCAGTAACGTCAAAGAGAGCACTGCCTGCGATCTTGACATTTTGTGCTTTTATAGCCATTGTTTTCTGGCTTGAAGCGAGCCCACAATTGTTTCGAAGGAACAATATTTTTCTAGTTTCTATACTAGTCATACTAGTCAGTGCAAGTATCAAAAAACTTCGGTTCCTTTCTACTCCTACATACTTAGTGAGAAAATGAAAATAAAAACATCAATGTGTTCAGCTTACAGTGGTGAAGTGTGCTATTACTTTTTACAGCAATCGGCCAAATGGTGGCGCTGTAGGAAGCCTTCGAAAGTGCGATCTTTGAACAGGTATAGCTCATGCTGTGTTTGAGGTACAGCCATGAAACCTGTATACACTTATGCGTCTCCTCATGCCGAACAACTTTTACCCTCTAACTTTTGACCTCTGACCTTTAGGTCTCCCACAATTCGGAATTATATGAAAAACAGTAAAAATCTATCTCCTCCTGGGTTTTTTTTTCGATACGCGCACGAAACTTTTTTTACATGAACTTTGGACCAATACGGTCAAACTAATCTCGGCGGATTTCTTTTAAAGTGAAATATAATTTTTTAATAGTTCAATCAATATTGCGGTTTTATGCAAATTATTCTTCGGCCTCTAAATCATACATGCAAAGTTACACGTTCATGGCATTTGGCAAAGATGTGGAGGGTTAGTCAAAGTATCACTGAAACCAATTTTATTCCAATCGGCCAAAGGGGGGCGCTATACGAAGCGTCTGAAAATTCAAACTTCAAACGGGCATAAGTCATGACTCGTTTCGTTTGAAGACATGCAACTTGTTACACGCGTGCTTTGACTCAAGCGGAAGACATCTGTGTCGTTGTTAAGTAAGCTCCGCCCTTCAATTTTCCGCCATTTTGAGCAGTTTGTAAAACGCGTAAACCCGCTTTTATTCTGGAATTTTCGCGTCACGTGCACAAAACTTTTTTTACGTGAACTTTGGACCGATATCTAAAGATCTGTCAGATCGGATTTCTTTAACATTGAAACATGCTTTTTTAAATAATTCAAACAATATTGCATTTTTATGCAAATTATTCTTCTGCCTCTAAAACATACATGCAAAGTCACATTTTCATGACAAAATAGTGTAGAGGGTTAGTTCAAATATCACTGAAACCAATCTTACCCCAAATGGCCAAAGGGGGGCGCTATATAATTTTGAGCAGTTTGTAAAACGCTTAAACCCGTTTTTATTCTAGGATTTTTTTTTGCAATTTGCATGAAACATTCTACACGCAATCTAAGGACCTTTATCTAACATGCCTATGAAGTGCACACAAAAAAATTATAAAATAATAATAATAAATATAGCTGCAAGCAGCGATAAAGTGTCCAAAGCCAAAAACACCTCAAATCATGAACACAGCCTGGGATGTGCGTGAAATCTTGCAAGCACATTCCCAATAGGTCAAGGAACAGATACCAACCTTCTCACATTGGCCTGTTATAGCGCCACCAGCGGGTCAACTTTTGCACAACACATTTTTGGAACAAAATGGACCAATCTTTGACGTCAGTAACGTCAAAGAGAGCACTGCCTGCGATCTTGACATTTTGTGCTTTTATAGCCATTGTTTTCCGGCTTGAAGCGAGCCCACTATTGTTTCGAAGGAACAATATTTTTCTAGTTTATCTATCAGACATATCAAGTTCTCCTCAATACTTTGTCCGCTTTCAACTCCTACATACTTAGTGAGAAAATGAAAATAAAAACATCAATGTGTTCAGCCTACAGTGGCGACGTGTGCTATTATTTCATACAGCAATCGGCCAAATGGTGGCGCTGTTGGAAGCCTTCGAAAGTGCGAACTTTGAACAGGTATAGCTCATGCTGTGTTTGAGGTAAAACCATGAAACCTGTATACACTTATGCGTCTCCTCATGCCGAACAACTTTTACCCTCTAACTTTTGACCTCTGACCTTTAGGTCTCCCACAATTCGGAATTATATGAAAAACAGTAAAAATCTATCTCCTCCTGGGATTTTCGCGTCAAGTGCACAAAACTTTTTTCACATGAACTTTGGACCAATACGGTCAGATTGATCAACCAGATTTTTTTTAAAGTGAAATATAATTTTTTAATAGTTCAATCAATATTGCGGTTTTATGCAAATTATTCTTCGGCCTCTAAATCATACATGCAAAGTTACACGTTCATGGCATTTGGCAAAGATGTGGAGCGTTAGTCAAAGTATCACTGAAACCAATTTTATTCCAATCGGCCAAAGGGGGGCGCTATACGAAGCGTCTGAAAATTCAAACTTCAAACGGGCATAAGTCATGACTCGTTTCGTTTGAAGACATGCAACTTGTTACACGCGTGCTTTGACTCAAGCGGAAGACATCTGTGTCGTTGTTAAGTAAGCTCCGCCCTTCAATTTTCCGCCATTTTGAGCAGTTTGTAAAACGCGTAAACCCGCTTTTATTCTGGAATTTTCGCGTCACGTGCACAAAACTTTTTTTACGTGAACTTTGGACCGATATCTAAAGATCTGTCAGATCGGATTTCTTTAACATTGAAACATGCTTTTTTAAATAATTCAAACAATATTGCATTTTTATGCAAATTATTCTTCTGCCTCTAAAACATACAAGCAAAGTCACATTTTCATGACAAAATAGTGTAGAGGGTTAGTTCAAATATCACTGAAACCAATCTTACCCCAAATGGCCAAAGGGGGGCGCTATATAATTTTGAGCAGTTTGTAAAACGCTTAAACCCGTTTTTATTCTAGGATTTTTTTTGCAATTTGCATGAAACATTCTACACGCAATCTAAGGACCTTTATCTAACATACCTATGAAGTGCACACAAAAAAATTATAAAATAATAATAATAAATATAGCTGCAAGCAGCGATAAAGTGTCCAAAGCCAAAAACACCTCAAATCATGAACACAGCCTGGGATGTGCGTGAAATCTTGCAAGCACATTCCCAATAGGTCAAGGAACAGATACCAACCTTCTCACATTGGCCTGTTATAGCACCACCAGCGGGTCAACTTTTGCACAACACATTTTTGGAACAAAATGGACCAATCTTTGACGTCAGTAACGTCAAAGAGAGCACTGCCTGCGATCTTGACATTTTGTGCTTTTATAGCCATTGTTTTCTGGCTTGAAGCGAGCCCACAATTGTTTCGAAGGAACAATATTTTTCTAGTTTCTATACTAGTCATACTAGTCAGTGCAAGTATCAAAAAACTTCGGTTCCTTTCTACTCCTACATACTTAGTGAGAAAATGAAAATAAAAACATCAATGTGTTCAGCTTACAGTGGTGAAGTGTGCTATTACTTTTTACAGCAATCGGCCAAATGGTGGCGCTGTAGGAAGCCTTCGAAAGTGCGATCTTTGAACAGGTATAGCTCATGCTGTGTTTGAGGTACAGCCATGAAACCTGTATACACTTATGCGTCTCCTCATGCCGAACAACTTTTACCCTCTAACTTTTGACCTCTGACCTTTAGGTCTCCCACAATTCGGAATTATATGAAAAACAGTAAAAATCTATCTCCTCCTGGGTTTTTTTTTCGATACGCGCACGAAACTTTTTTTACATGAACTTTGGACCAATACGGTCAAACTAATCTCGGCGGATTTCTTTTAAAGTGAAATATAATTTTTTAATAGTTCAATCAATATTGCGGTTTTATGCAAATTATTCTTCGGCCTCTAAATCATACATGCAAAGTTACACGTTCATGGCATTTGGCAAAGATGTGGAGGGTTAGTCAAAGTATCACTGAAACCAATTTTATTCCAATCGGCCAAAGGGGGGCGCTATACGAAGCGTCTGAAAATTCAAACTTCAAACGGGCATAAGTCATGACTCGTTTCGTTTGAAGACATGCAACTTGTTACACGCGTGCTTTGACTCAAGCGGAAGACATCTGTGTCGTTGTTAAGTAAGCTCCGCCCTTCAATTTTCCGCCATTTTGAGCAGTTTGTAAAACGCGTAAACCCGCTTTTATTCTGGAATTTTCGCGTCACGTGCACAAAACTTTTTTTACGTGAACTTTGGACCGATATCTAAAGATCTGTCAGATCGGATTTCTTTAACATTGAAACATGCTTTTTTAAATAATTCAAACAATATTGCATTTTTATGCAAATTATTCTTCTGCCTCTAAAACATACATGCAAAGTCACATTTTCATGACAAAATAGTGTAGAGGGTTAGTTCAAATATCACTGAAACCAATCTTACCCCAAATGGCCAAAGGGGGGCGCTATATAATTTTGAGCAGTTTGTAAAACGCTTAAACCCGTTTTTATTCTAGGATTTTTTTTTGCAATTTGCATGAAACATTCTACACGCAATCTAAGGACCTTTATCTAACATGCCTATGAAGTGCACACAAAAAAATTATAAAATAATAATAATAAATATAGCTGCAAGCAGCGATAAAGTGTCCAAAGCCAAAAACACCTCAAATCATGAACACAGCCTGGGATGTGCGTGAAATCTTGCAAGCACATTCCCAATAGGTCAAGGAACAGATACCAACCTTCTCACATTGGCCTGTTATAGCGCCACCAGCGGGTCAACTTTTGCACAACACATTTTTGGAACAAAATGGACCAATCTTTGACGTCAGTAACGTCAAAGAGAGCACTGCCTGCGATCTTGACATTTTGTGCTTTTATAGCCATTGTTTTCCGGCTTGAAGCGAGCCCACTATTGTTTCGAAGGAACAATATTTTTCTAGTTTATCTATCAGACATATCAAGTTCTCCTCAATACTTTGTCCGCTTTCAACTCCTACATACTTAGTGAGAAAATGAAAATAAAAACATCAATGTGTTCAGCCTACAGTGGCGACGTGTGCTATTATTTTATACAGCAATCGGCCAAATGGTGGCGCTGTTGGAAGCCTTCGAAAGTGCGAACTTTGAACAGGTATAGCTCATGCTGTGTTTGAGGTAAAACCATGAAACCTGTATACACTTATGCGTCTCCTCATGCCGAACAACTTTTACCCTCTAACTTTTGACCTCTGACCTTTAGGTCTCCCACAATTCGGAATTATATGAAAAACAGTAAAAATCTATCTCCTCCTGGGATTTTCGCGTCAAGTGCACAAAACTTTTTTCACATGAACTTTGGACCAATACGGTCAGATTGATCAACCAGATTTTTTTTAAAGTGAAATATAATTTTTTAATAGTTCAATCAATATTGCGGTTTTATGCAAATTATTCTTCGGCCTCTAAATCATACATGCAAAGTTACACGTTCATGGCATTTGGCAAAGATGTGGAGCGTTAGTCAAAGTATCACTGAAACCAATTTTATTCCAATCGGCCAAAGGGGGGCGCTATACGAAGCGTCTGAAAATTCAAACTTCAAACGGGCATAAGTCATGACTCGTTTCGTTTGAAGACATGCAACTTGTTACACGCGTGCTTTGACTCAAGCGGAAGACATCTGTGTCGTTGTTAAGTAAGCTCCGCCCTTCAATTTTCCGCCATTTTGAGCAGTTTGTAAAACGCGTAAACCCGCTTTTATTCTGGAATTTTCGCGTCACGTGCACAAAACTTTTTTTACGTGAACTTTGGACCGATATCTAAAGATCTGTCAGATCGGATTTCTTTAACATTGAAACATGCTTTTTTAAATAATTCAAACAATATTGCATTTTTATGCAAATTATTCTTCTGCCTCTAAAACATACATGCAAAGTCACATTTTCATGACAAAATAGTGTAGAGGGTTAGTTCAAATATCACTGAAACCAATCTTACCCCAAATGGCCAAAGGGGGGCGCTATATAATTTTGAGCAGTTTGTAAAACGCTTAAACCCGTTTTTGTTCTAGGATTTTTTTTGCAATTTGCATGAAACATTCTACACGCAATCTAAGGACCTTTATCTAACATGCCTATGAAGTGCACACAACAAAAATTATAAAATAATAATAATAAATATAGCTGCAAGCAGCGATAAAGTGTCCAAAGCCAAAAACACCTCAAATCATGAACACAGCCTGGGATGTGCGTGAAATCTTGCAAGCACATTCCCAATAGGTCAAGGAACAGATACCAACCTTCTCACATTGGCCTGTTATAGCGCCACCAGCGGGTCAACTTTTGCACAACACATTTTTGGAACAAAATGGACCAATCTTTGACATCAGTAACGTCAAAGAGAGCACTGCCTGCGATCTTGACATTTTGTGCTTTTATAGCCATTGTTTTCTGGCTTGAAGCGAGCCCACAATTGTTTCGAAGGAACAATATTTTTCTAGTTATTGTGGGCTCGCCTATAAGGCGAGCACACTTTAGATATTGTCATTAGTGTGGTTGCCCTTACAGGGCAACACACTATAGTTCTAGGGAAACTTTATTATTAAGTGTGCCTGCTATGCAATAGCAAAACACTTATTGTAATCCGCCATACTTAATTAATTAAGTCTTTCGCCACGAATTTCTGCACGTAATAACTGCCGCACAATTTACGCCACCGCCGCAATATATACATCAAAACGTGCGGCTCGGCCGGGAATGGTGTGCTATTACTTTTCTTTCCGATCCGCGTTACCATTGCGACGTAATTCGCAAAAAACGACGCCAAAAAACCCCATTGACTTAGAATGGGGGAAACTTCGGCACGTAATAACTGCCGCACGATTTACGCCACCCCCGCAATATATACATCAAAATGTGCGGCTCGGCCGGGAATGGTGTGCTATTACTTTTCTTTCTGATCCGCTTTACGATTGCGATGTAATTCGCAAAAAACAACGCCCAAAAACTCCATTGACTTTGAATGGGGGACTCCGAAAAAAACCCAGAAACTTTGGCGCCACATAACTCTGCCATACTTTTGCCTAGCAACGTCATTTAAAATGTAAAATGCTCACACAACTTTGGTCTTTTTCCGACCAATAGGGATGAGCTGTAATTGATTAAGCCTCGCCCCCTCTTTAACAGGAAGTGCCCTTCACCAAACAGGAAGTGCCTCTATAACTCATGAACCGTTTGTCGTACAGACTTGCGGCTGGTGTCATACCTTTTCTTTTTTTCTCAATTTTTTTTTCTCAATTTTTTTTTTCTCAAATTTTTTTTTTCTCAAATTTTTTTTTCTCAAATTTTTTTTCTCAAATTTTTTTTTTTCTCAAAAAATTTTTTTCTCAAATTTTTTTTTCTCAAATTTTTTTTTCTCAAAAAAAATTTTTCTCAGCTTTTTTTTCTCAAAAATTTTTTTTCTCCAAATTTTTTTTTCTCAATTTTTTTTTCTCAATTTTTTTTTCTCAAAAATTTTTTTTCTCAATTTTTTACTCAAAATTTATTTTTCTCAAAAAAAAAAATTTCTCAATTTTTTTCTCAAATTTTTTTTCTCAAAAAATTTTTTTCTCAAAATTGTTTTCTCAAAATTATTTTTTTCTCAACATTTTTTTTTCTCACATTTTTTTTTCTCAAGATTTTTTTTTCTCACAATTTTTTTTTCAAAATTTCTTTTTCTCAAAAAAGTTTTTTTCTCAAATTTTTTTTCTCACAAAACAATTTTTTCTCAAAAAACTGTCGTTAAAGTGCGACCCGTGATAACGGCCAAAAATGCTCCAAAACGCCACTAATTAGTCGAAATGGCTGACTTCCTGTTTGGTTTCTGATTGGCTGCTGGCCTTGTGACGTGGGTAGAGCTGCGAGGGCCTGGTCATCGCTGCTTGCAGCTTTAATTCATTAATCGTCCATGACCTTAATTGGGGCCTATTTCGCCAAACAGGAAGTGCCCCTCACCAAACAGGAAGTGACCCTTGATCTTGTGAACCGTTTGTCATACAGACACGCGGGTTGCGTCAAATGAAATAACGCTAATGCTAACACCAACCGCTACACAAGGTTGCACAGACTTAGCGAGCTGCAGGCACACTTAAAATTTCTTAGAAATTTTCTCTTCTAGTTAGTGTGGTTGCCCTTACAGGGCAACACACTATAGTTCTAGGGAAACTTTATTCTTTATTCTTTATTCTTCTAGATAAACTTTTTTTCGGCGCGTTTCACAGCCCACAGTTTTTGCGCCACACACTCGCGCCATATGTCAAATCGACCGGGTTCATCGGGAATCGAGTGCTTATATTTTGCTAAGAGAAAAGTTGTATCGTTTAATTGATATGAATTTATTAGTGAATTAATTTTCCCCATTGACTTGAATGGGAAAATGCAAAAACTCACATTCAAATATTTTTCTCTCGCAAACCATAGGAGCTACAGTTTCAAAACTTGGAGAGGAGATTCATAATTATGGCAAGGATTATTGAAAAAATAAATACATCACTTGGCCTCATGGTGGCGCTATAACAGCCCACCTTACGTTTCGGCCTGTAACTCTTGAACCGTAGGTCGGAAAATAAAAAATATTTTTTCCCTGGATTCCTTGGGTCATGACGCATCTCCCCATATAGGCCACGCCCATTTGCGTCAGGATAGATTTTCCACCATTTTGAATTCTCTTCAAAACACACTTTTTGCTCCTTTTCCCACATATTTACTCCAAATGTCACAAAAATCGGTACAAAAGATCTCTGAACCCACGCGATAAACATATTCAAGCGATATTTCAATAGTCCATACCGTTCGTCCGGAACACGCTTCCGAAGTTAGCGAGAGGGGCCCGTTTTGCCAAAAATAGACATAAATCATAAACGAAACATCCAGTCAACACCAAATTTAAACCACAAGTTGCGGGTGGGATATTCAACAAATCCCCAAAAGCATTTCCACTTCGACCCTTAGGGGGCGCCAAAAACGCACAAAACGTAACCGTTTCAGGCCAAAACGCGTTTTTCAGGGGGAACAACCCTCTCAAAACGAAACACAAACGATCTCGGGAGCGACGTGACAACATAATCGTCTTGCAAAACTCGTGGGAGGGGGGCGGGGCGAGCAACCACACTCGCAATTTCCCAAATTGCACATTTTCTAGTTATTCTTCGTTTCTAGTGTAACCAAAAGTTTGCCGCGAATCTCCTCCCACAGTTTTTGCGCCACACACTCGCGCCATATGTCAAATCGACCGGCTTAATCGGGAATCGTGTGCTATTACTTTTCTAAGAGAAAGGTTCTATAGTTTAATTGATAGTAATTTATTAGTGAATTAATTTTCCCCATTGACTTATAATGGGAATCACAAAAACTCACATTCATGTATTTTTCTCTCGCAAACCATAGGGTCTACAGTTTCAAAACTTGGAGAGGTGATTCATAATAATTTTAAGAATTAATCAAAAAATAATTACATCAGTCGGCCACATGGTGGCGCTATAACACCCCACTTTACGTTTTGCCCTATAACTCTTGAACCGTAGGTCGGAAAATTAAAATTATTTTTTCCCTGGATTCCTTGGGTCATGACGCATCTCCCCATATAGGCCACGCCCATTTGCGTCAGGATAGATTTTCCGCCATTTTGAATTTTCTTCAAAACACACTTTTTGCTCCTTTTCCCACATATTTTCTCCAAATGTCACAAAAATCGGTACAGATGATCTCTGGACCCATGCGATAAACATATTCAAGCGATATTTCGATAGTCCATACCGTTCGTCCGTAACAGCCTTCCAAAGTTAGCGGGAGGGGCCCGTTTAGCAAAAAATAGCCATAAATCCGGAACGAAACATCCAGTCAACACCACATTTTAACCACTAGTCGGGGGTGGTATACTCAACAAATCCCCAAAAGCATTTCCATTTCGACCAAACTGGGGCGGGGCGGGCAACCACACTCGCAATTTCCCAAATTGCACATTTTCTAGTTAGTGTGGTTGCCCTTACAGGGCAACACACTATAGTTCTAGGGAAACTTTATTTATTAGTGTGGTTGCCCTAACAGGGCAACACACTATAGTTCTAGGGAAACTTTATTTATTTATTATTCTTTGGGGGATAAACTTTTTTTCGGCGCGTTTCACCGCCCACAGTTTTTGCGCCACACACTCGCGCCATATGTCAAATCGACCGGCTTCATCGGGAATCGTGTGCTATCATTTTTCTAAGAGAAAGGTTGTATCGTTTAATTGATATGAATTTATTAGTGAATTAATTTCCCCCATTGACTTATAATGGGAATAGCAAAAACTCACATTCAATTATTTTCTCTCTCTTAAACCATAGGGTCTAAAGTTTCAAAACTTGGAGAGGAGATTCATAATAATTTTAAGAATTAATTAAAAAATAATTACATCATTCGGCCACATGGTGGCGCTATAACACCCCACTTTACGTTTTGCCCTATAACTCTTGAACCGTAGGTCGGAAAATTAAAATTATTTTTTCCCTGGATTCCTTGGGTCATGACGCATCTCCCCATATAGGCCACGCCCATTTGCGTCAGGATAGATTTTCCGCCATTTTGAATTTTCTTCAAAACACACTTTTTGCTCCTTTTCCCACATATTTTCTCCAAACGTCACAAAAAACGGTACACAAGATCTCTGAACCCACGCGATAAACATAACCAAGCGATATTTCGATAGTCCATACCGTTCGTCCGGAACACGCTTCCGAAGTTAGCGAGAGGGGCCCGTTTTTCCAAAAATAGCCATAAATCATAAACGAAACATCCAGTCAACACCAAATTTTAACCACAAGTCACGGGTGGGATATTCAACGAATCCCCAAAAGCATTTCCTCTTCGACCCATAGGGGGCGCCACAAATGCGCAAAACGTAACCATTTCATGCCAAAACGCGTTTTTCAGGGTGGACGACACTCGCGCCATAATAGATATAGATACACCATAAAAATGCTAATATACAGCATATGATTTGTGCTGAGCTGGTTAAACATGTTGCCTCATGCTAGATGCAGAATAGATATGCCTCATGCTAGATGCAGAATAGATATAGATACACCATAAAAATGCTAATATACAGCATATGATTTGTGAAAGTGACAAACGGGCTTCACAGTTATGTCAGGTCTATTCATATGCTAATGGTGATGCGATTACACACACACACACACACACACACACACACACACACACACACACACACACACACACACACACACACACACACAGAGCTGGTTAAACACTCATGCTAGATGCAGAATAGATATGCCTCATGCTAGATGCAGAATAGATATAGATACACCATAAAAATGCTAATATACAGCATATGATTTGTGCTGAGCTGGTTAAACATGTTGCCTCATGCTAGATGCAGAATAGATATGCCTCATGCTAGATGCAGAATAGATATAGATACACCATAAAAATGCTAATGTACAGCATATGATTTGTGAAAGTGACAAACGGGCTTCACAGTTATGTCAGGTCTATTCATATGCTAATGGTGATGCGATTACACACACACACACACACACACACACACACACACACACACACACACACACACACACACACACACACACACACACACACACACACACACACACACAGAGCTGGTTAAACATGTTGCCTCATGCTAGTTAGTGTGGTTGCCCTTACAGGGCAACACACTATAGTCCTAGGGAAACTTTATTTATTCTAGATAAGACTTTTTTCGGCGCGTTTCACGGCCCACAGTTTTTGCGCCACACACTCGCGCCATATGTCAAATCGACCGGCTTCATCGGGAATCGAGTGCTATTATTGCGATAAGAGAAAAGTTGTATCGTTGAATTGATATGAATTTATTAGTGAATTAATTTCCCCCATTGACTTATAATGGGAATAGCAAAAACTCACATTCAATTATTTTCTCTCTCTTAAACCATAGGGTCTACAGTTTCAAAACTTGGAGAGGAGATTCATAATAATTTTAAGAATTAATTAAAAAATAATTACATCAGTCGGCCACATGGTGGCGCTATAACACCCCACTTTACGTTTTGCCCTATAACTCTTGAACCGTAGGTCGGAAAATTAAAATTATTTTTTCCCTGGATTCCTTGGGTCATGACGCATCTCCCCATATAGGCCACGCCCATTTGCGTCAGGATAGATTTTCCGCCATTTTGAATTTTCTTCAAAACACACTTTTTGCTCCTTTTCCTACATATTTTCTCCAAATGTCACAAAAATCGGTACACATGATCTCTGGACCCATGCGATGAACATACTCAAGCGATATTTCGATAGTCCATACCGTTCGTCCGTAACAGGCTTGCAAATTTAGCGGGAGGGGCCCGTTTTGCAAGCAATACCCATAAATCACGAACTAAACGTCCAGTCAACATCAAATTTTAACCACAAGTCGCGGGTGGGATATTCAACAAATCCCCAAAAGCATTTCCACTTCGACCCATAGGGGGCGCCACAAACCTGCAAAACGTAACCGTTTCGTGCCAAAACGTGTTTTTTTCAGGGGGAACGACCCTCCCAAAACGAAACACAAGCAATCTCAGGAGTGAACCGTTTCGTGCCGGGGCGGGTCGGGCAACCACACTCGCAATTTCCCAAATTGCACATTTTCTAGTTAGTGTGGTTGCCCTTACAGGGCAACACACTATAGTCCTCGGGAAACTTTATTTATTCCTTATTTCTTTCTAGATAAACTTTTTTTCGGCGCGTTTCACGGCCCGCAGTTTTTGCGCCACACACTCGCGCCATATGTCAAATCGACCGGCTTCATCGGGAATCGAGTGCTATTATTGCGATAAGAGAAAAGTTGTATCGTTTAATTGATATGAATTTATTAGTTAATTAATTTCCCCCATTGACTTATAATGGGAATAGCAAAAACTCACATTCAATTATTTTCTCTCTCTTAAACCATAGGGTCTAAAGTTTCAAAACTTGGAGAGGAGATTCATAATAATTTTAAGAATTAATTAAAAAATAATTACATCATTCGGCCACATGGTGGCGCTATAACACCCCACTTTACGTTTTGCCCTATAACTCTTGAACCGTAGGTCGGAAAATTAAAATTATTTTTTCCCTGGATTCCTTGGGTCATGACGCATCTCCCCATATAGGCCACGCCCATTTGCGTCAGGATAGATTTTCCGCCATTTTGAATTGTCTTCAAAACACACTTTTTGCTCCTTTTCCTACATATTTTCTCCAAATGTCACAAAAATCGGTACACATGATCTCTGGACCCATGCGATAAACAAAGTCAAGCGATATGTTGATAGTCCGTACCGTTTGTCCGTAACAGGGTTCCAAAGTTAGCGGGAGGGGCCCGTTTTGCAATAAATAGCCATAAATCACAAACGAAACATACAGTCAACGCCAAATTTTAACCACAAGTGCCGGGTGGTATACTGAACGAATCCCCAAAAACATTTCCACTTCGACCCATAGGGGGCGCCACAACCATGCAAAACGTAACCGTTTCGGTCCAAAACGCGTTTTTCAGGGTGGACGACCCTCTCAAAACGAAACACAAACGTTCTCAGAGAGGCGCGTCACCCGCCGCTCGTGCCGGGGCGGGGCGGCAACCACACTCGCAATTTCCCAAATTGCACATTTTCTAGTTAGTGTGGTTGCCCTTACAGGGCAACACACTATAGTCCTAGGGAAACTTTATTTATTCCTTATTTCTTTCTAGATAAACTTTTTTTCGGCGCGTTTCACGGCCCGCAGTTTTTGCGCCACACACTCGCGCCATATGTCAAATCGACCGGCTTCATCGGGAATCGAGTGCTATTATTGCGATAAGAGAAAAGTTGTATCGTTTAATTGATATGAATTTATTAGTGAATTAATTTCCCCCATTGACTTATAATGGGAATAGCAAAAACTCACATTCAATTATTTTCTCTCTCTTAAACCATAGGGTCTAAAGTTTCAAAACTTGGAGAGGAGATTCATAATAATTTTAAGAATTAATTAAAAAATAATTACATCATTCGGCCACATGGTGGCGCTATAACACCCCACTTTACGTTTTGCCCTATAACTCTTGAACCGTAGGTCGGAAAATTAAAATTATTTTTTCCCTGGATTCCTTGGGTCATGACGCATCTCCCCATATAGGCCATGCCCATTTGCGTCAGGATAGATTTTCCGCCATTTTGAATTTTCTTCAAAACACACTTTTTGCTCCTTTTCCTACATTTTTCCTCCAAATGTCACAAAAATCGGTACACATGATCTCTGGACCCATGCGCTAAATATATTCAAGCGATATGTCGATAGTCCATACCGTTCGTCCGTAACAAGATTCCAAAATTAGCGGGAGGGGCCCGTTTTGCCAAAAATAGCCATAAATCACAAACGAAACATCCAGTCAACACCAAATTTTAACCACAAGTCACGGGTCGGATATTCAACAAATCCCCAAAAGCATTTCCACTTCGACCCATAGGGGGCGGCAGGGCAGGCAACCACACTCGCAATTTCCCAAATTGCACATTTTCTAGTTAGTGTGGTTGCCCTAACAGGGCAACACACTATAGTCCTAGGGAAACTTTATTTATTATTAGTGTGGTTGCCCTTACAGGGCAACACACTATAGTCCTCGGGAAACTTTATTTATTCTTCTAGATAAACTTTTATTTCGGCGCGTTTCACCGCCCAGAGTTTTTGCGCCACACACTCGCGCCATATGTCAAATCGACCGGCTTCATCGGGAATCGTGTGCTATTATTTCGCTAAGAGAAAAGTTGTATCGTTTAATTGATATTAATTTATTAGTGAATTAATTTTCCCCATTGACTTATAATGGGGATCGCAAAAACTCACATTCAATTATTTTCTTTCTCGCAAACCATAGGGGCTACAGTTTCAAAACTTGGAGAGGAGATTCATAATAATTGTAAGAATTAATAAAAAAAAAAATTACAGCAGTCGGCCACATGGTGGCGCTATAACACCCCACTTTACGTTTTGCCCTATAACTCTTGAACCGTAGGTCGGAAAATTAAAATTCCTTTTCCCCTGGATTCCTTGGGTGAAGACGCATCTCCCGATATAGGCCCCGCCCATTTGCGTCAGGATAGATTTTCTGCCATTTTGAATTTTCTTCAAAACACACTTTTTGCTCCTTTTCCTACATATTTACTCCAAATGTCACAGAAATCAGTACACATGATCTCTGGACCCATGCGATGAACATATTCAAGCGATATTTCGATAGTCCATACCGTTCGTCCGTAACAGGCTTCCAAAGTTAGCGGGAGGGTCTCGTTTCGCAAAAAATAGCTATAAATCACGAACGAAACATCCAGTCAACACCACATTTTAACCACTAGTCGGGCGTGGTATACTCAACAAATCCCCAAAAGCATTTCCATTTCGACCTATAGGGGGCGCCACAAACGCGCAAAACGTAACCGTTTCAGGCCAAAACGCGTTTTTCAGGGGGAACGACCCTCTCAAAACGAAACACAAACGATCTCGGGAGCGACGTGACAACGCAATCGCCTGGCGAAACTCGTGGGAGGAGCCTATTTCTTAAAAACAAGACGCCGTATCCTTACATAACAAACACAGGATCCGAACGGCACCTTTTCGAATCGCGCGTCGCACGGCCCCGACGCTATCCATCCCGACGTCGTCTCCCTCAGACCCCCGCGTTTTGCTCAGGGTCCCGGCGGCGCATCCCCGCGACTCGCGCCGGGGCAGGGAAGGCAACCACACTCGCAATTTCCCAAATTGCACATTTTCTAGTTAGTGTGGTTGCCCTAACAGGGCAACACACTATAGTTCTAGGGAAACTTTATTTATTATTATTATTATTCTTTGGGGGATAAACTTTTTTTCGGCGCGTTTCACCGCCCACAGTTTTTGCGCCACACACTCGCGCCATATGTCAAATCGACCGGCTTCATCGGGAATCGTGTGCTATCATTTTTCTAAGAGAAAGGTTGTATCGTTTAATTGATATGAATTTATTAGTGAATTAATTTCCCCCATTGACTTATAATGGGAATAGCAAAAACTCACATTCAATTATTTTCTCTCTCTTAAACCATAGGGTCTAAAGTTTCAAAACTTGGAGAGGAGATTCATAATAATTTTAAGAATTAATTAAAAAATAATTACATCATTCGGCCACATGGTGGCGCTATAACACCCCACTTTACGTTTTGCCCTATAACTCTTGAACCGTAGGTCGGAAAATTAAAATTATTTTTTCCCTGGATTCCTTGGGTCATGACGCATCTCCCCATATAGGCCACGCCCATTTGCGTCAGGATAGATTTTCCGCCATTTTGAATTTTCTTCAAAACACACTTTTTGCTCCTTTTCCCACATATTTTCTCCAAACGTCACAAAAAACGGTACACAAGATCTCTGAACCCACGCGATAAACATAACCAAGCGATATTTCGATAGTCCATACCGTTCGTCCGGAACACGCTTCCGAAGTTAGCGAGAGGGGCCCGTTTTTCCAAAAATAGCCATAAATCATAAACGAAACATCCAGTCAACACCAAATTTTAACCACAAGTCACGGGTGGGATATTCAACGAATCCCCAAAAGCATTTCCTCTTCGACCCATAGGGGGCGCCACAAACGCGCAAAACGTAACCATTTCATGCCAAAACGCGTTTTTCAGGGTGGACGACCCTCTCAAAACGAAACACAAACGTTCTCAGGGAGGCGCGTCACCCGCCGCTCGCGCCGGGGCGGGGCGGCAACCACACTCGCAATTTCCCAAATTGCACATTTTCTAGTTCTTCCTTATTCCTCTAGATAAACTTTTATTTCGGCGCGTTTCACGGACCACAGTTTTTGCGCCACACACTCGCGCCATATGTCAAATCGACCGGCTTCATCGGGAATCGTGTGCTATCATTTTGCTAAGAGAAAGGTTGTATCGTTTAATTGATATGAATTTATTAGTGAATTAATTTTCCCCATTGACTTATAATGGGGATCGCAAAAACTCACATTCAATTATTTTCTTTCTCGTAAACCATAGGGGCTACAGTTTCAAAACTTGGAGAGGTGATTCATAATAATTTTAAGAATTAATCAAAAAATAATTACATCATTCGGCCACATGGTGGCGCTATAACACCCCACTTTACGTTTTGCCCTATAACTCTTGAACCGTAGGTCGGAAAATTAAAATTATTTTTTCCCTGGATTCCTTGGGTCATGACGCATCTCCCTATATAGGCCACGCCCATTTGCGTCAGGATAGATTTTCCGCCATTTTGAATTTTCTTCAAACACACTTTTTGCTCCTTTTCCTACATATTTTCTCCAAATGTCACAAAAATTGGTACACAGGATCTCTGGACCCATGCAATAAACATATTCAAGCGATATTTCGATAGTCCATACCGTTCGTCCGGAACAGGCTTACGAAGTTAGCAAGAGGGGCCCGTTTCGCCAAAAATAGTCATAAATCAGAAACGAAACATCCAGTCAACACCAAATTTTAACCACAAGTTGCGGGTGGGATATTCAACAAATCCCCAGAAGCATTTCCACTTCGACCCTTAGGGGGCGCCACAAATGCGCAAAACGTAACCGTTTCAGACCAAACCCATTGACTTATAATGGGAATAGCAAAAACTCACATTCAATTATTTTTTTTTCTCGCAAACCATAGAGGCTACAGTTTCAAAACTTGGAGAGGAGATGCATAATTAGTTCAAGGAATAAATAAAAAATAATATTGTCAGTCAGCCTCATGGTGGCGCTATAACAGCCCACTTTACGTTTCGGCCTGTAACTCTTGAACCGTAGGTCGGAAAATTTAAATTATTTTTTCCCTGGATTCCTTGGGTCATGACGCATCTCCCCATATAGGCCACGCCCATTTGCGTCAGGATAGATTTTCCGCCATTTTGAATTTTCTTCAAAACACACTTTTTGCTCCTTTTCCTACATATTTACTCCAAATGTCACAAAAATCAGTACACATGATCTCTGGACCCATGCGATGAACATATTCAAGCGATATTTTGATAGTCCATACCGTTCGTCCGTAACATGCTTCCAAAGTTAGCGGGAGGGGCCCGTTTCTCAAGAAATAGCCATAAATCACGAACGAAACATCCAGTCAACACCACATTTCAACCACTAGTCGCGGGTGGTATACTCAGCAAATCCCCAAAAGCATTTCCATTTCGACCCATAGGGGGCGCCACAAACGCGCAAAACGTAACCGTTTCGTGCCAAAACACGTTTTTCAGCAGTGACGTCAATACGTGCGCGTCCCGCGTCTCTGACGCATTCACGTTGCCTAGAGACGCATTCACGTCATTGTTCTGGGGTCCCACGGACGCATCGCCTCCATGGACCATTGGTGTCCACGTTAAAATAATTTACCACGTCGCGAAAAAAATAATATTTTAAAAAGTCCACAGACGCCACCATTGTTCATGGGTGAAGGCATGTGTGGCAGGACGGGCGTGTGTTCCCACGGCCCCTCCTCCACCTATCAGTGAACTAACCTGTACCAGTATTAAAGCGGTGCATTTCCGGCCCGCGTTAGCTGTCTGTCTCTCCGTCTGCTGTGGGTGCCACGCCACGCTGGCCTCTGTGTTTGAATTAAAGTTTGGCTTTCCGAACTGGGCTGACCCGTTGGGTTACAGCCCATGTTCACTCTGCTTCAGCGCAGCTACGGCTACAAACGCTCTTGTTGAGCTTCCTGCACTAGTGTGTGAGGATAACTCACCACGCACACTAGTTTCCTCCTACCTGGTCTCCGCCGCGGTGAGCATTATAACCGGCGCCGTGAGCTCGGCGCTCAACAACGTGGGCCAGCGACACAGTCTGCTGTTTTGTCCGGGTGTTTCACCCTCCTGATACAGTGCCCATTCTGAAGTGCCACACACAACTCACGTCTCCCACCCACTGTCGGTGTGGACGGCACTCTCCTCTCGCTCTCGGCCGTTGCGTGCACCTAGCCTACTAGGGCTGCAAACGGCTGTTGCCCAATGGTCTGTTTATTGTTTTATATTTGCTTCAGCTTACAATTGTTTGGCGTCACTGGGCACCTATAGCCTGCCCTTTTGTCCAGTGCCCATCACCCTGACTACTGCAAATAATAACGGTTTTACTACATTATATTGATGTACTTGGTTTAGCTTATAGTACTCCAACAGGTTAAATACTGAGAGTTCTCTGTTGGGATGTGGTGGCGGCCACCTAGGGTATGGTAACCCCCCTTTTCTGTATTTTGGTTTTGCTTTATTCATTTGTTATTTACTTATTTTGAGTGTTTTGAGTTTGCTGTGTCTTAAGTTGGGGACCATTATCCCGGGTTGATTGGCCAGCCCAACTCTCCTTCCCTCCTAGTGTTGGCCTGTCTGTATATCTATATCTCTAATCTATTTGTGCTCAATGTGATGATTGACTTTTAAACCAGCGAATGCATTCCTTATTATTGTTGCTATGATGATGATTTTGATAACACTAGACTAATTAAATAAAGCTTTTGTACTTGTTTAAACCACGTTTCTGCCCTACTTTATACAATGTGAACGAACCTGGCGGGGAGTAACTATATTGTACATGGTGTAGTTGAATTAGATACTTCCATAATTAACTATTTCCTGGGGCGTAATCCCCCAGGTGGCGTTGTCTGGCGACTAGTAGCTACCACCCTGTTACAAATTGACGTGGGTCGGCAGGAGACACAAAACGAAAAAAAAAGGCAGAGACGTGGTCATTTTTTTCCTTTGTTTTCTTTTTTTTCTTCCCCCTTGTCCTTATATTATTTGGTTATTGGTATTATTATTATCACTATTATTACTATTATTGTTCTATTAGACCAGTTGGTTAGTTAAAAAAAAAAAAAAAAAAAGAAAAAAAGAAGAGGAGTTGTGGTGTTGTGTATTTTGGATAATTTGTTATCTTCTTTATTTGAAACAAAGCAGCAGTCTGTGTCAGTGGACGTGTGAGTACCCATTGGTCAACTAACTTGGATCCCTGGTCTCCGCCTCAGGTCCTGGAGGTACTTCGCAAATTGGTCGTAAGTCTTGAAACTTTTCAGTGTTTGCTATGGAGGAGGAGCTACAACAGCTCAGAGAGCTGGTAGCTCAGCTAAAAGCAGACAATTGTTCATTGAGACAAGAGCAGAGAGAAGTAGAACCAGGTACTAGTATAGTTACCTCTAATGTGCCCGTCCCACCTCCTACACCCTCTTTGGGTGGTGCTAGTGCTATACCCGAGAGACTGGTCTTTGTCCCGAGAGATAGGAAGTGCCCGTACTTCGGCGGCAAGTCGGGTGTTAGTATCAACGAGTGGGTTGAGGAAGCACAGGCTTGCATGCGCGCTCGATATCTCTCGGCCATAGACCAATCTTTTTTTCTATTTGATCACCTGGAGAGGGAGGATCCCAAGAAAATCATTTCCATTTTGAGAGACCTTTATGGGTGTTCACAGTCCTACGTAGCTTTGCAGGAGGCATTTTTCTGCAGGAAACAGCAAGACGGAGAGACACTGCAAGAATTTTCTCTTGCTCTCATGAGCTTAATGGAGAGAGTCAGACAGCGCGCGCCGGCCGGCATGTCCAATGCCGAGGTCTTATTGCGTGATCAGTTCACTGAACACGTCTTGGACAGCTCCCTTCGTCGGGAACTGAAGCAACTGGTACGTCGTCGCCCCACCAGTACTTTGTTGGAGGTTCGAGAGGAAGCCATTCGGTGGGAACGAGAGGGCATGCCAGGGGGTGCGAGGGGTCGTAGCTATTCCGTTCCTTCGGCACATGGTCTTCAGTACGCTGTTCATGGCACCGCGCGTTCATCGGACAGTAACTCACCACAGCGCTCAGAATTCACAGAGTTGAAAGAGATGCTTAAAAGACAACAGGAGCAGTTGAACCAGCTCACACAGACGGTGGCGCTCCTACATGGCACTCAACCGCCTAGTCATCCACCCAGTGGTGGACCGGTGATTTGTCGGAAGTGTCAGCAGCCTGGACACTATGCGAACCAGTGTAGGTCCCAATGGCGTCCCCCCTATCCTCAGCCTCCCCCTAATGGGGGTAGGCAGTCTCGTCCACGTGACCAGGCGGAAAACTGACACCCCCCGAACTGCAGAGCCACAGTTCGGGTGGGGACCCTACCGGCTCCAAAGTTATTACTGATGCAGGGATGATATCAAGCTTGATGTCATCTTGTCCACACCTGGATGTTTGTATGGGTGGGGTAGGGGTTCCTTGCTTGATCGACACTGGGTCCATGGTGTCTACAATAACCGAGTCCTTCTTTCTCCAGCACTTTGAACCATTGGGTCAGGACCGTCTTCGATCTTGTCACTGGTTGCGGCTGAGCGCCGCGAATGGCCTTCCTATCCCCTACGTTGGCTACATAGAACTGGATGTTGAGCTTTGTGGGAAGTCTGTACCACAGTGCGGGGTGTTAATCGTCAAAGATCCCCCAACTACTCTCACTTCTCAGGCACCTGGAGTTCTGGGGATGAATGTCTTGGTCCGGCGCTATCGGGAGCTCTTTGGGCAACATGGGACTGCGCTATTTAAAACGCGTTCTGTCTTACAGGCCCCTAGTCCCATTGTAGATGCTTTACAACAATGCCATCGGGCTGAAACACAACCTACTGTCGTTGGCCTTGGGAGAGTGATGGTCCGTGGCAAGCGTGCGTGCCGCATCCCTGGGGGCACGATGAAGCTGGTTGCCGCAACGTGCACCGAGCAACAAACTCCCACCTCTGTTCTCTTTGAGCCCCCCGAGTCGGGTCTACCTGCTGGCTTGTTGGCTTCCCCAGCACTGCTTAGGGTCACTCGAGGCACAGTCTACGTCCCAGTAGTCAACGTAGGGACTGTAGACGTGCTGCTGTATCCACGGACTATTGTGGGCCACGTGAGTAATACTCAGGTGGTCACCCTGCCTTCAGGCATTACCGAGGTCGGATTGGTCACAGCTACGATCTCTTCTCAAACCATGTCGACTTCCATTTCGGAACAGATTGAGGCACTTGACTTGGGAGCTCTATCGAGTGAAGACCAAGGTCCAGCCAGAGACCTTCTTCAAAGGTACAGTGGAGTCTTCTCAACTCACGAAGGCGATTTGGGTTGCACTGACTTGATCTCCCACGAGATACCATTACTTGATGATGCTCCTGTTCGACAGCGGTACCGGCGCATTCCTCCCTCTGAATATGAGTTAGCTAAAGCACACATCAACCAGTTACTTGAGTCACACATCATCCGTGAGAGTTGCAGTCCTTATGCGTCCCCCATCGTATTGGTAAAGAAGAAAGATGGGAGTCTCCGCATGTGTGTGGACTACCGGGGTCTTAATGGCAAGACTAGGAAGGACGCATTCCCGTTGCCTCGTATCGAGGAGTCCCTGGACTCCCTAG
Source organism: Nannobrachium achirus (assembly GCF_963921795.1). Taxonomy (NCBI): domain Eukaryota; kingdom Metazoa; phylum Chordata; class Actinopteri; order Myctophiformes; family Myctophidae; genus Nannobrachium; species Nannobrachium achirus. The sequence continues at coordinate 76,011,087 of NC_137810.1, read as the reverse complement.
CCGGAGCTCGTTGGTTCTCGGCTATGGATCTAGCCAGCGGTTATAATCAGGTTCCAGTGGCTGAGAAGGACCGAGCGAAGACCGCTTTCTGCACCCCATTCGGCCTCTTTGAGTGGAATCGCATGCCGTTTGGGCTCTGTAATGCTCCTGGGACTTTTCAGCGACTCATGCAACGCTTGTTCGGGGACCAGCAATGTCAAACCTTACTACTCTACCTTGATGACATTGTGATCTTTTCATCCACCGTAGCTCAGCATCTGGAACGGATGGAAATCGTTCTTGGTCGTTTGCAGCGGGAAGGTTTGAAAGCAAAGCTGTCAAAGTGTGCGTTTTTCCAACGCGAAGTTCATTATTTGGGCCATGTCATTTCCAGCAAGGGAGTCGCCACCGACCCCAGTAAAATAGAGGCGGTTGCTGACTGGCGTCAACCGGCCACGGTGGCTGATTTGCGTTCTTTCTTGGGCTTCGCAAGCTACTACCGTCGGTTTGTGGAGGGGTTTGCCAAGATGGCCGCCCCCCTGCATGCTCTGGTAGCCGAGCTGGCAGGGACTAAGGCTAAGAGGGCCTCCCTTAGAACCTCTGAAAGAAAATTTCCTTCTTTATGGTCCAAGCAGTGTCAATCCAGCTTTGAGGCTTTGAAGAAGAAGCTTACATCCGCCCCTGTTCTTGCGTACGCAGATTTCTCTTTACCCTTCATTCTGGAAGTGGACGCAAGCCACAGCGGGTTGGGCGCTGTCCTCTCCCAGGAGCAGGAAGGCGAGGTGCGCCCGGTAGCTTTCGCTAGCCGTGGTCTTCGTCCCACTGAGCGCAACATGTCAAACTACAGTTCTATGAAGTTGGAGTTTGTGGCGCTCAAGTGGGCCATGACTGAAAAGTTCCGCGAATACTTACTGGGACATCGGTGTGTCATCTATACCGACAACAATCCACTCGCTCACCTGTCTTCGGCCAAACTTGGTGCGATAGAACAGCGCTGGGCCAGCGAACTGGCGCAATTCGACTTCGAGCTTAAGTACCGTTCAGGCAAGAGTAACCGAAATGCAGATGCCCTTTCCCGACAGCACCCATTTGGGCCTACGGACCTGCAGGGGTTGATGCCGGGTACAGTCCTTCCAACTGCGCTACAGCTGGTGGTGCCACCGGAGCAAGTAGCGCTGGCTACCCAGGCTACGATGACAGCCTTACCTGGCCAGAGCGTGTCTGACTTACGGGGCTTACAGATGGCGGATGTGGTCATTCAGGAGGTTCTGGGATACTGGAGGCAGGGGACCCGTCCAGGTCCTAAGGAGCGCAAACAATTGTCGAAGTCAACGTCGACACTGCTTGATCAATGGGACCGTTTCGTGGAGAGAGAAGGGGTGCTTCATCGTAAGGTCTTTCGTCCAGACGGACGGGAGGAGTGGTTTCAGTTGGTCTTGCCTGCTGTTCTGCGGGATGATGTCCTGACTCAGCTACACCAGGAACATGGGCATCAAGGTGTCGAGCGCACCACCGAGCTGGTCCGCCAGCGGTGTTATTGGCCGGGGATGTCTAAGGATATCGCCCGCTGGTGCCTGGAATGCGAGCGGTGTCAAGTGGCAAAGGACACCCGACCTGCTGCACGAAGCTTTATGGGTCACCTACTCGCTTCCCGGCCCAACGAGATCATCGCCATCGACTTTACTATCTTGGAACCGTCTCGGACGGGAGTGGAGAACGTCTTGGTTATAACTGACGTGTTCAGCAAATACACTATAGCCATTCCCACTAGGGACCAACGGTCATCCACTGTCGCTCAGGTGCTTGTGAACGAATGGTTCTACAAACTGGGAGTCCCTGGCCGTATTCATTCGGATCAGGGCCGGAACTTTGAGGCGTCCCTCATCCAACAGCTCTGCAGTTTATACGGGATTCAGAAATCTCGCACTACTCCGTACCACCCTGAGGGTAACGGACAGTGCGAGAGATTCAATAGAACATTACACAATCTCCTACGCACATTGCCCTCCTCCCGTAAGAGGGACTGGGTGGACTGTCTTCCGCAGAAGCTCTTCTGCTATAACACCACCCCCCATCAGGCCACAGGCGAAACACCTTACTACTTGATGTTCGGTCAGGAACCACGTCTACCTGTGGACTTCCTGTTGGGGAGGGTCCCGGAACCAGTGGCAGGTAGTGTGAATGACTGGGTCACTGAACACCAGACCAGACTTCAGATAGCCTTTGAGGGGGCCCAGGATCGGTTGAAGCTTGCGGCTGAACGTCGAAAAGCGCGTCATGACCCCAAAGTCTGTGACCCGGCCTTGGTGGAGGGTCAGTTAGTTTATCTTCGTGACTTTGGTGTTAGAGGACGCCACAAAATCCACGACCTGTGGCACTCCGAAGTGTATAGGGTAGTTAGAGCTCCTGGGCCTGGCGGGGCAGTGTACACCATCGCACCAGAGAAGGAACCCAGTCGAGTGAAGCATGTTCATCGCACCCTCCTTAAACAACGGATTGGGGGAGAGTCTCCGGTCAGCGACTCCCCAAGTGACCAACGGACCGAGAGGTCATCCCCTTTGGTAGACGAAGATCGCAATGATGGGGACTGGTTCCTTCTGAACTCCGAAATACCGCAGACCCATCTACCTTTGCCTGCGGATCCACTTCCAGCAGGGGCCCCCTTGGGTCCTTCTGGCCAGGAAGACCATATCTTGGCTGAGCCTGACGACAGGGAGCACTCTACGGCGCAGGCAACATTAGCCTCCGAACCACCCAGTTCTCAGGACGAACCACTCGAACGTAGAGACAGTGATCAACAGGTGAGTCCAGAGCAGGGGGAATCTTACGATGGAGATTCGATCCCCACTGCTCTGGGGGCGATCGAACCACCTGCGGTTGTGACTGTGGACTCGAATGTAGTAGAGTCCAACAGTTCACTTCCACTCCCTAGATCACTGGACAATACAGCTGGTAGTAGCGAGGCTGGACAACGGAGAACGTTGAGGTCCACAGCTGGACAACACTCAAATCCTTACCATCTTCCACAGACAGTGGATAGAGGTCCGGTTCCTAATTCCGTGTCCGCATCAAATGCGGTCTCCGCTTTATACAGACCCTGGAATTAGGGGTAGTCAAGTCATCGTCGGGGCGACGATGCAGTTGTCGGGGGTGGATTGTGGCAGGACGGGCGTGTGTTCCCACGGCCCCTCCTCCACCTATCAGTGAACTAACCTGTACCAGTATTAAAGCGGTGCATTTCCGGCCCGCGTTAGCTGTCTGTCTCTCCGTCTGCTGTGGGTGCCACGCCACGCTGGCCTCTGTGTTTGAATTAAAGTTTGGCTTTCCGAACTGGGCTGACCCGTTGGGTTACAGCCCATGTTCACTCTGCTTCAGCGCAGCTACGGCTACAAACGCTCTTGTTGAGCTTCCTGCACTAGTGTGTGAGGATAACTCACCACGCACACTAGTTTCCTCCTACCTGGTCTCCGCCGCGGTGAGCATTATAACCGGCGCCGTGAGCTCGGCGCTCAACAACGTGGGCCAGCGACACAGTCTGCTGTTTTGTCCGGGTGTTTCACCCTCCTGATACAGTGCCCATTCTGAAGTGCCACACACAACTCACGTCTCCCACCCACTGTCGGTGTGGACGGCACTCTCCTCTCGCTCTCGGCCGTTGCGTGCACCTAGCCTACTAGGGCTGCAAACGGCTGTTGCCCAATGGTCTGTTTATTGTTTTATATTTGCTTCAGCTTACAATTGTTTGGCGTCACTGGGCACCTATAGCCTGCCCTTTTGTCCAGTGCCCATCACCCTGACTACTGCAAATAATAACGGTTTTACTACATTATATTGATGTACTTGGTTTAGCTTATAGTACTCCAACAGGTTAAATACTGAGAGTTCTCTGTTGGGATGTGGTGGCGGCCACCTAGGGTATGGTAACCCCCCTTTTCTGTATTTTGGTTTTGCTTTATTCATTTGTTATTTACTTATTTTGAGTGTTTTGAGTTTGCTGTGTCTTAAGTTGGGGACCATTATCCCGGGTTGATTGGCCAGCCCAACTCTCCTTCCCTCCTAGTGTTGGCCTGTCTGTATATCTATATCTCTAATCTATTTGTGCTCAATGTGATGATTGACTTTTAAACCAGCGAATGCATTCCTTATTATTGTTGCTATGATGATGATTTTGATAACACTAGACTAATTAAATAAAGCTTTTGTACTTGTTTAAACCACGTTTCTGCCCTACTTTATACAATGTGAACGAACCTGGCGGGGAGTAACTATATTGTACATGGTGTAGTTGAATTAGATACTTCCATAATTAACTATTTCCTGGGGCGTAATCCCCCAGGTGGCGTTGTCTGGCGACTAGTAGCTACCACCCTGTTACACATGCTACTTGACCCTACGTTAACACAAATGAAATCCGCGTAGAAAGTCTTAAAACAGACGATAGAACTAAGACTGTGTGTGTTTTGAATCCACGACGCCATTTTGTGCGACTGCGCTTGGTCACAGAATTCAATGGGTGCCTGAGTTTTAGCGTAGCACCGGGCCGCTCTCTGACCATAGTGGCACAGCTTAGGTGATACACCGAAAAGGGTTCCCCCACAGAACGTGTAGCACGGCGCAGAAACGTGACGTCACGTCTCTACACTGCAGCTCACTGCTCAGACAGCGACCCGCCTCCTTTCCCCTTCATTCAATAACAACTGGCTATACAGTACACGCGCTATTGTTTATAGATGTGGTGGACATTGGACAACGTGTTAGAAGCCACACAGGTCTTCATTGCGTCTTTACAACAATAGCGACGATTAACGTCGTGGTGAACATGGTCAAATAACCTTTATTGGCTCAACTACAACACGGAGGAAGCAAGCTAGCCTAGCATGTATGCTATCTGAGACAGTCTATGTATGTAGCCTAGGCTGCCTAACTGTTTGATTGATTATAGCGTTTTCGTGGCAGCGCCGTCCATTTGGTGGTCCGCCGGGGCAGCGTACCACCGCGGCCGCCTGTGCCTTGCCCTCCCGCATCCATAGAGGGGTGGCACGTCCCTCTAGGATCAACCGTTCAAAACAAAAGTAGCCGATCTACAAGCAACCCAATCCACTGTTTTTGACCCAGTCCACTGGTTCTCTGTACAGCAGAGCAAACACAAGCACGCCATTCCATAGAAGCAGTAACAGTACAAACAGGAGACATCATCTCACTGAGAAGATCCATATATTATCGATGTATATAAAATAACAGGTGGCTGTTGATTATGAAGACTCGGTAAAAGCTTCTATCTGCGCCCCCAAGTGGTCAACATCCGATATTACCGGTTCGGTATAAAAAAAATCAAACCGTCACATGACTATTTGGAAGTATTAAAATTGTAAGATTTGGAATTGTGGTTCATTTCTTTCAGACACATTTCTACGTAACATGAACATAACCATATAATAACCAATTCAAGTTAAATGCTGCACTTTGTCAAAAATGACATGACGCGTTGAATTTTTGTGGGACCCATAAAATATCCCTGGGACTCATCCGAAAGACCCTTCGTGGGTCCTGGGGACTCATTACATTAAAAACCTATTAACATCACTGTTTCAGGGGGCACGACCCTCTCAAAACGAAACACAAACGATATCGGGAGCCACGCGACAACGCAATCGCCTGGCGAAACTCGTGGGAGGAGCCTATTTCTTAAAAACAAGACGCCGTATCCTTACATAACAAACACAGGATCGAACGGCACCTTTTCGAATCGCGCATCGCGCGGCCCCGACGGTATCCGTCCCGACGTCGTCTCCCTCGGGCCCCGGCGTTTTCCTCTGGGTCCCGGCGGCACGTCCCCGCGGCTCGCGCCGGGGCGGGGCAGGCAACCACACTCGCAATTTCCCAAATTGCAAATTTTCTAGTTATTTCTATACTAGGCAGTCAGTGCAAGTATCAAAAAACTTCGGTTCCTTTCTACTCCTACATACTTAGTGAGAAAATGAAAATAAAAACATCAATGTGTTCAGTTTACAGTGGCGAAGTGTGCTATTATTTTTTATAGCAATCGGCCAAATGGTGGCGCTGTAGGAAGCCTTCGAAAGTGCGAACTTTGAACAGGTATAGCTCATGCTGTGTTATACATACAGCCATGAAACCTGTATACACTTATGCGTCTCCTCATGCCGAACAACTTTTACCCTCTAACTTTTGACCTCTGACCTTTAGGTCTCCCACAATTCGGAATTATATGAAAAACAGTAAAAATCTATCTCCTCCTGGGATTTTCGCGTCAAGTGCACAAAACTTTTTTCACATGAACTTTGGACCAATACGGTCAGATTGATCAACCAGATTTTTTTTAAAGTGAAATATAATTTTTTAATAATTTAATCAATATTGCGGTTTTATGCAAATTATTCTTTGGCCTCTAAATCATACATGCAAAGTTACACGTTCATGGCATTTGGCAAAGATGTGGAGGGTTAGTCAAAGTATCACTGAAACCAATTTTATTCCAATCGGCCAAAGGGGGGCGCTATACGAAGCGTTTGAAAATTCAAACTTCAAACGGGCATAAGTCATGACTCGTTTCGTTTGAAGACATGCAACTTGTTACACGCGTGCTTTGACTCGAGCGGAAGACATCTGCGTCGTTGTTAAGTAAGCTCCGCCCTTTGATTTTCCGCCATTTTGAGCAGTTTGTAAAACGCGTAAACCCGCTTTTATTCTGGAATTTTCGCTCCACGTGCACAAAACTTTTTTTACGTGAACTTTGGACCGATATCTAAAGATCTGTCAGATCGGATTTCTTTAAAATTGAAACATGCTTTTTAAAATTAATTCAATGAATATTGCAGTTTTATGCAAATTATTCTTCTGCCTCTAAATCATACATGCAAAGTAACATGTTCATGGCATTTGGCAAAGATGTAGAGTGTTAGTCCAAATATCACTAAAACCAATCTTACCCCAATTGGCCAAAGGGGGGCACTATATCATTTTGAGCAGTTTGTGAAACGCTTAAACCCGTTAGGATTTTCTTTTGCAATTTGCATGAAACATTCTACACACAATCTAAGGACCTTTATCTAATATGCCTATGAAGTGCACACACACAAAAAAAAAAAAAAAAAAAAAAATGAATATAGCTGCAAGCAGCGATAAAGTGGCCAAAGCCAAAAACACCTCAAATCATGAACACAGCCTGCAATGTGCGTGAAATCTTGCAAGCACATTCCCAATAGGTCAAGGTACAGATACCACCCTTCTTACATTGGCCTGTTATAGCGCCACCAGCGGGTCAATTTTTGCACAACACATTTTTGGAACAAAATGGACCAATCTTTGACGTCAGTAACGTCAAAGAGAGCACTGCCTGCGATCTTGACATTTTGTACTTTTATAGCCATTGTTTTCTGGCTTGAAGCGAGCCCACAATTGTTTCGAAGGAACAATATTTTTCTAGTTGTGGGCTCGCCTATAAGGCGAGCACACTCTAGATATTGTCATTATTTATCTATCAGACATATCAAGTTCTCCTCAATACTTTGTCCGCTTTCAACTCCTACATACTTAGTGAGAAAATGAAAATAAAAACATCAATGTGTTCAGCTTACTGTGGCGACGTGTGCTATTACTTTTTGAAGCAATCGGCCAAATGGTGGCGCTGTAGGAAGCCTTCGAAAGTGCGAACTTTGAACAGGTATAGCTCATGCTCTGTTATACGTACAGCCATGAAACCTGTATACACTTATGCGTCTCCTCATGCCGAACAACTTTTACCCTCTAACTTTTGACCTCTGACCTTTAGGTCTCCCACAATTCGGAATTATATGAAAAACAGTAAAAATCTATCTCCTCCTGGGATTTTCGCGTCAAGTGCACAAAACGTTTTTCACATGAACGTTGGACCAATACGGTCAGATTGATCAACCAGATTTTTTTTAAAGTGAAATATAATTTTTTAATAATTCAATCAATATTGCGGTTTTATGCAAATTATTCTTTTGCCTCTAAATCATACATGCAAAGTCACACGTTCATGGCATTTGGCAAAGATGTAGAGGGTTAGTCAAAATATCACTGAAACCAATCTTATTCCAATTGGCCAAAGGGTGGCGCTATACGAAGCGTTTGAAAATTCAAACTTCAAACAGGCATAAGTCATGACTCGTTTCGTTTGAAGACATGCAACTTGTTACACGCGTGCTTTGACTCGAGCGGAAGACATCTGTGTCGTTGTTAAGTAAGCTCCGCCCTTCGATTTTCCGCCATTTTGAGCAGTTTGTAAAACGCGTAAACCCGCTTTTATTCTGGAATTTTCGCTCCACGTGCACAAAACTTATTTTACGTGAACTTTGGACCGATATCTAAAGATCTGTCAGATCGGATTTCTTTAAAATTGAAACATGCTTTTTTAAATAAATTCAATGAATATTGCAGTTTTATGCAAATTATTCTTCTGCCTCTAAATCATACATGCAAAGTAACATGTTCATGGCATTTGGCAAAGATGTAGAGTGTTAGTCCAAATATCACTAAAACCAATCTTACCCCAATTGGCCAAAGGGGGGCGCTATATCATTTTGAGCAGTTTGTGAAACGCTTAAACCCGTTAGGATTTTTTTTTTGCAATTTGCATGAAACATTCTACACACAATCTAAGGACCTTTATCTAATATGCCTATGAAGTGCACACACACAAAAAAAATGAATATAGCTGCAAGCAGCGATAAAGTGGCCAAAGCCAAAAACACCTCAAATCATGAACACAGCCTGCAATGTGCGTGAAATCTTGCAAGCACATTCCCAATAGGTCAAGGAACAGATACCACCCTTCTTACATTGGCCTGTTATAGCGCCACCAGCGGGTCAACAACACATTTTTGGAACAAAATGGACCAATCTTTGACGTCAGTAACGTCAAAGAGAGCACTGCCTGCGATCTTGACATTTTGTACATTTATAGCCATTGTTTTCTGGCTTGAAGCGAGCCCACAATTGTTTCGAAGGAACAATATTTTCTAGTATGCAATTATGCTCGCCTGCACACAATATTTTTCGTCAATTAATGTCCGCCCCCATCATGTCTCATATGCATAGTACTGTATGTATGTATGTTGACGTGTTTCTTTTGCCTTTTTTTCTTTTTTTTAAAAATCTTTAGCTAAGTCTAAATGGTCGAATCAGCTGGTGCGCCTGCGGTCGCTACTCGACCTTAGGGTGAGTAGTGTGTTACTTGTTTATATTTGGTTGCAGATTCCCATCTGAAGACTTTGTGGCTTACAGAACATTTTCATGAAATAAATCTACATGCTTACAATACATGATTGAAGAGCTTTTAGATGACACAATTTTCATTTTCATTGTAATCTTAAATTCTCTTATCTTGTGTGCAGCACCTACGGTCAAGCACCAGCTTGAGTTGATGCAGCTCAAGCTGGAGGCTGAGCGAGACCTTGGGCGTCTGAGGGAGGAAACCATTGCCATCCTGAAGTCTGACAAGCTACGCGTAGCAAGTTTAGCAACAGGTTTTTGATGCCTATAATATCTACTGAGCGAATGAAGAAATCCTTTGTTCCTGCTGCTGTTAGATTCCTTAACGTTAACGTACATCGCTAGCTTGTTTTTGGGAGGGTGTCATGTAATTTGTAAAGTCTGTTATTGTTACTTGGTAAATGGTAAATGGTGCATTTATATAGCGCTTTTATCCAAAGCGCTTTACAGAGATTGTGCATTACATTCACCCATTCACGCACACATTCATACACCGGTGGCGGAGGAAACCATGCAAGGCACCAACCTGCTCACCGGGAGCAATGTGGGGTTCAGAGTCTTGCCCAAGGACCCTTCGACATTAACTCAGGGGGAGCCCGGATTTGAACTGGGAACCCTTCGTGCTCTAATAACGGTTTCTCTACCCCTGAGCTATGCCGCCCTACTTGTTGTGTATTTGTATGTTGGTTATATGTTGTCATTGATTTTGTGTATTTGTATTCGCTCTGGTGGCAAAACATGTTTCCCTTTGGGGACTAAGCAATAAACCCATACCATACCATACCATACCATACCATACCATACCATACCATACCATACACCTCCAGGAGGAGCTTGCCCCAAAAGACGACTTGGTGCGGGACCTAATGAAGAACCAGTCTCTGGACCCGCCATCCAGTTCAGGTGACCCACCATCCAGTTCAGGTGATTAAGGCAGATCCTGCAAATGTCTTCTAAATCCTAACATTCTTTCTGAAAAACGTATGTTGCTATAATAGTGTTCATGTCAAGGACCCCCCAAAAGGTGCCCAAGACCGTGGCCCCACACCACCAAGCCAGTCGGGTTCGTGGTGAGTTTGCTGTGATGAGTAAAGAAAAGTAGCTGATGTACAAGCTCACAGTGCCCCATACTGTGAGCTTGTAGATTGGCTATTTTTGGTGAATTTGCAGTAATCTCAGGCCAGTTGTCCATACTGTGAGCTTGTAGATTGGCTATTTTTGGTGGATTTGCAGTCATCTTAGGCCAGTGGTTCTCAAAGGGTATTCCAGGGACTCACAAGCCCCCAGAACGGCTTGTAAATATTGAAGCAGCCGCCCTACTGGCCAAAGCTGGAATTTCAGGCGGGGTGAAACATACATGCACGAGCATAAGAGCGTGGCGCTGGGGTCTACAATAGGGTTCAATGGACGTCGACGTCGTTCGTGACGTCATTCGTGACGTTTGGCTCCACTGCGTAGTGGAGCCATTCCCCAGAATGCACCTGGATTAGCCACATGCTAGCACGTAGCCGTTGCTTCAAAACGCCACTGAGCACTTGCATTGAAATGATAGTGGGGGCGGGGCTCGTCCGCTCTCTATTTTATATATACTCTATGGGGACTCACTGTGTTCCTTTAGGGAGGTCTAAATTTTCCCATACACGTATACATACTCTGCCAGTATACAAATGTAACCATTTGGTTCAATTTGTACTGTCAGAGTATCTTCAAATAAAGTTTGAGAAACACTTTGTTAGGCTTTCAGTGGTCTGTGATGATTATCCATTCTTTAAAGTTATACCATGTAACTTTCTTTATAAAACAAATCTTAAAATTGTCCTAACTCTTAAATCGCTAAAGTTTTAGAACACCCACTCCGTTATTTTCAGCTTCTGAAGCCTTCTCTTTATATGTTTTCTATGAGCCGTGAGGGGGGTAGAATTTCGCGGCAAAATTACGTAATCTGCATCATCTGTATACGTTGTGTATACGTTGGCCAATCACATCGCAGATCATACACACATGATACACTACCGGCCAATTACAGTGCATCTTGCGTCTTTTCAGGATATAGCTTGCTTCAACAGCTTTGTTTACGCTGGTCTAAAAGTCTAGCATGTAACTCCCCAACCGCTGCTTGTAGAGGGACACGGGAGACCTCATCTGAAGGCCCGGTCCGCGGCGAAAAACGGACACTAGTTGAGCAACTTACACAGTATAGCTTTAAGTAGGTAGAGCAGGGGTGGGCAATTTTGATAATGGAGAGGGCCACTATATTTCCACCTTCACTCCAGAGGGCCACATTGCATATTGCTACCTACTACTTTGTCATTCTAGTTTCTCATACAAAAGAAGCCAAAATAGCTGATCAAAACGCATCGCGCTGCGATGCGTTTTGAGCTTGTAGATGTGTTTGAGCTTGTAGATATGTTGGTTTTAACACATTTAGTGATATACTTATGTTAACTTTATGTCATATGTTAGTCATTAAGCTACCAATATAGACTGACAGAATTAAAGCAGGTCATGTTTGGAATTATAACAGCCGAAATCAATAATATAGCAGTATTCCGGTATTAACCTGCAGGCCACATTAAGTGAAGGTGGCCTCCGGGCCGCCAGTTGCCCATGTATGAGGTAGACTGACATTCTGACTTGGCATGGAAAAACATTTGGTTCATTATTTGTCTTTCAGTGAAAAACTGCAAAGGCATAATAATCCGCCGATACCTTGCTGTCCTGGAAGTCTTCAATGAGGTGCAGTCTATGAAGGCAGCCTTTGAGGATGTCGGCGTGGACCGCAACACCATTGCCAGGACGGCAGCAGTTGCGGAGCTCCACATAGCTGCCCCTGAAGCTTACAAAGCCGTCGGCGAATGGAACGAGAAGACCGAGAAGCTGACCGTCCACGTCCAGAGGTGTCGCGATGCGATCACGCCAGAGATTAGGGCCAGGATCAACGACATGAAGGAGAACGGAGAACTATTGCCCATGTCTTAAATCCACAGCCTTGGGGCACGGTCGCACCACACCCTCTACAGTATTCTACCTGTGAGGGTGGATTCTGCAAATCAGTTTCAATGGGAATTTGCAGATTTCTGCAAAACAACTCAATTCCCATTGAACTGCATTGGCAGAATCTGCCCTCATAGCTAGAATAGAAGTGTTTTGTTGATGGTACAGGTGTCTTGAGGACATCACCAGGTACCATTAAGATGGTATTTGTTTATGTTTTTTTGTTTAATAAATAAAATTTCTAGGTGATAGCTATAAAACTACAGGGGCATTTTGAGGTACAGGGTTTTCTTTATTTTATTGCTGTCCCTTAATTACACTACACATTTTGTTGTATGTAGCTCCCTGTGTGCCAAATATTGGTATGAGACTGTTTGGGATAGTTGTCTCCCATTGTACCATTAGGATGGTAGCAGCAGAGAATGGTTTGAGGTCAGCTCTGGTTCTAGAAGTGAAGTCTTGACATTGGTAGTGTTTAAGTTACCTCTCGCTTTAAGTTACCCCTCGCTTTCAACTCGGTATGAGGTTGGTCAGGTGGTTGATACTATGGTCATGTGGTTGATACTGTTATTAAGAAAAGAAAAACCAAGTGTAATTACTCTTATAAATGACTACTAGCATGTGTCAAAGACACATTACTCTTGTCTCTGTTCCTTTTTTAATATTGAATGTCACTTAACTCTGATGCTATTATAATCATACACTGGCCAATAACCAGTCATTGATGTTGCCACTTTACTTAAAGGTCACTATGTTGAGCTATAAGGTATTATAGTATGTTACAATTATTAATAACCGTTAATAAATGTCGTCACTTTACTTAAAGGTCTAAAGTCATGCTATAGCATATTATAGGTGATTATTATATTTAATAAACACATAAGTTATAATGCATTCTTGACACATTATAGCACTTCACTATGTTCCTTTATAAGTAAGTTATGGTAGTTATGTGCTGTTCCACTTTGCATTATAACGCATTATAACCAGCACTTAATAATGCGTTATACAGGTGCTTAAAAACTGTTAACATTTATAACGAGTGTTATAATGCCTTATAAGCGTGTTAGTGCATTATAAATGAGCTTATAATGCATTATAATGCATCATAAAGGCATCCTTAATATAAAGTGTTACCATAATTTCAGCATAGCCTAAAATAATAGCTCTTTCTCTGCCACCAACAACGCCAACACCAACACACACACACAAATTCATGGTGAGTTGTTTGGGGGTGAACTATTATCCTTTTGAACACGTGTTAACATGTCGTTATGAAAAATGTGTAAATATATCAATATGTCTATTATACATGCATACTGACATGCTGTATGATATATTCAGACTGTGACAAAGAAGCTATTTCTTAGAAATATTTAATAAAGTCATGGAGAAGACAGTAATGTAATAAATACACTTTTGAGTTTGGTTATTGTGACAGAATGTTCTAGTAAACAGGAAAGAAAACAGTTGGGTCAGGTTGACCTAAAATGGAGTAACTCATCATGAGGTTTTGTGTGCCAAGATGTAGGACCACAAGAAGTATACAAATATGCCCACAATCCTATTTCATCAGTCCTGGCTGCATATGGCTACGTTGATATGAATATCCTGCTAATATCTCTGCTTTTCTATCCACCTCCCTACCAACATACAGGTGTTTCATTTGATCCTCTCAAAAAATCTAAAAAAAAAAGGAGATAAGATATAATCTTCACGGATCCACATTGTCTCATTATTGGAGATCTAAGCGCATTCCACGGGGACTTCGAGTTGATAAAGAGCCTACCCTGGGTAGAAATAACAAAGACTTTTGTAAAAAATGGTGCGAAGTGCTCAACAAATGCTCACTCGACTTAATGCTGCTTATTATTTCATTTCATTTCATTTCAACCTTTATTTTCTCGGTAACAGACTGAGGGCTGGTACCCTCTTTTTCAGCAGTGCCGAGATTACAATACATTTACAGATTACAATGCATTTACAGATTACAATACATTTCACAAAATTATCAAAATAATTCCATCCCATACATTTCTGTAATTTTCAACCTCAGGTAAAACAAGTACAATTTAGATTGACCAAGGTTGATATGTCTGATTTAAAACGGCTTAGTGGAACAAGGGATTTATATTTAAGTGAAACCTGTAAGGTATTCCATGAATGTGAAGCACAACATTTGAAAGCTGTCTTTCCAAACTCAGTCGAGGGATGTGAAGGCTCAAGCATCAAATAATCCTGCGATCGTGTTTGGTGGCTAATAATTCTCCACTGCAAAAGAGAATTTAAATAAGAAGGTAAACTCCCAAGTAGGGCTTTATAAATAAATAAAAACCAATGCTGATCTCTCCTTGTCGCAAGTGAGGGCCAGCCTACCTTATTGTACAGTATGCAATGGTGAGTATTATAGCTATCACCTGTTATAAATCTGAGTGAAGAGTGATAAACTGAGTCAAGGGTTTTTAGTGTGGTAGCAGATGCATTTCGATATACTATGTCTCCATAATCCAGAGCAGAGAGGAACAATGCCTCAATAAGCCTCTTTCTGGTCGGCCATGGAAAACATGATCTATTTCGATAGAAAAAGCCAAGCTTCATTCTTAGATTCTTTGTTAAGAACTCAATGTGTGTGTTAAAAGTACGTTTTTCGTCCAACCAAATCCCTAGATATTTGTAGTGGGGGACTCGTTCAATAGGGGTGCCATTAGTGGTGAAAAGGTGAGGATCATTTTCATTAAAAGCTCTCCCCTTTGTGAACAACATAAATTTGGTCTTATCAGCATTTAAAACTAATTTTAGATCCAGCAGTGATTTCTGGAAAACATCAAAGGCAAGTTGTAGCATATAAACAGCTTTCTGAACGGAGTCTGAAAAACAATATAAAATCGTGTCATCTGCATATAAATGTATATTACAGGTCTGTAATGTGTTTACAACATTATTAATATAAATAATAAATAGTATGGGACCCAAAATTGAGCCTTGGGGAACGCCTTTAGAGATGTGAAGAAACTCAGATTTTACAGGTCCAACTTTGACACATTGATGTCTGTCAGACAGATAATTCTCAAACCATTTACACGCAATAGGATTAAAACCAATATAAGATAATCTTTGTAAAAGTAATATGTGATCCACCGTATCGAAAGCCTTAGATAAATCAATAAAAAGTGCAGCACAAAATAGCTTGTTATCCAGGGCAGAAATAATATTATTTAAAACTAACGAGGTAGCAGATATTGTACTGTGCTTGGCCCGAAAACCAGACTGATGAGGACTTAAAACAGAGTAACTATTTAAAAATACTTTTAGCTGGTTATTCACAAGTGATTCAAGAATTTTTGCGAGACATGATAACTTGGATATTGGACGGTAATTATTTGGGTCTTTTTTATCGTGTCCTTTATGCAAAGGTACAACGTGAGCAGTTTTCCAAACTTGGGGTATGATACCAGTTGAGATAGATAGATTAAAAATATAACAGATGGATTCTGTGATTAAAGGAGTAGAAACCTTCAAAAGGAAAGGATCCAAGTTATCCTCCCCGACTGATTTTTTGGGGTCTATGGTGGATAAAGCCTGGAATACCTCATTTGCATTAAAAGGCTTGAAAGAAAAAAGGGTTTCTGAGGTTCTAACAGAGGGTTCTTCACTAGTAGTGACATCAGCATTGTCTATGTGCAAATTATTTGTAGCAGCAGCATTGTTTATGTGCAAGTTGTCAAAGACGTGGCCTGCAGCAGCAAAATGGTTGTTAAAAGCTGAACATATTTCCTTTTCATCAGTTAAAACATTATTCCCGAGATTAAGGTGAATGAATAGTTTTATTTTCGGTGCCATTAAATCCTTACAAACACAAAACATCACTTTGCACACATTTTGAGGGCTCCGAAAAAAGGCGTAGGGCTGAAGCCGAAGCTTGTTGTGCCTACCCTTTCAAGGACAAAAACAACACAAAACAAACAAAGAAACAAAACAAACAAACAAAAAACAAACAAAACCAATAACAATAACAAAAACAAAACATGAAACAGTCACCAAAATGTAACTTCTCATTATACATTAGATAATTGATAGAATCAATGACAATTTACAATATTGTCCTATACATGTTAAGTACATCATAAGGTGAGTGGGGACAGTACTGGAATTTTGCTTTCTAGTGGAGTTTATAACCTTCCAGAACTTATTAGGGTTAGAGTAAGTACAGCTGTCTCCAAGTAAATGTACATAATAACAGCTACGCAACAAATGCACTGAGCTTGTAAGAAAATTACAAGCTCAGTGCATTTGTTGCGTAGCTGTCTAAAGGTTAGCCAGTGAGAGGGGTCACCTGAGCGTCTGGCTAGGGCCCAGGCTTTGTTTCTTGAATGAAATAATGATGATAATTCATCCGTAAACCATTTGTTAGATCTGTCTTTTACTCTAAATTTTTTAAATGGGGCATGTTTATCCACTAAAGAATTGAAACAATTAATAAAGAAATTAAGTGCCGATTCAGCATTTGTTATGTGGAAAATATTGGACAAGTAACTACAATGAAGATCATCTAAAAATGCTTGTGCATTAAAATTTCGAAGATTTCGCCTTACTAAAATTTTGGGATCAGATTTCTGTAGCCTATCATTTCTGACACAGGCAACAGGACAATGGTCACTAACGCCAAGAGGAAACACACCACTGGAGGTGTATTTATCTGGTCTATTTGTAAAAATAAGGTCAATAAGAGTGGAGTTTCTGGGGTTTTTTAAGTTTGGTCTGGTTGGCTCAGAGATCAGTTGTGTTAATTTTAAGTCCATACTGATGTCCTTTAACTCATACAGTGCCAGGCGACTTTTAGAGCAACTTTCTCACTATGGGCTTCCCTGCCAAGCGACTTTGGGCGACTTTTACTTAGAAAAAAAACAAAAAAAAAATTTTTTTTCAAAAAAAAATTTTTTTTCAAAAAGATTTTTTGGACCCCAAAAAATGTAGTAGGCATGATAGAAATCGCGAAATTGCATGTTTAACCCCCATAGCAACCCCATCTATCAAACATGGCAGCCATCTTTGTTTACATTATAGGAAAACATAATGGCTATTATCTCAAGAATGCCTGAACGGATTTCCAATCTTTTTTTTTTGTTTGAAAGCTGTGAACAGCCTGCACAAACATGGTGCATGATCTGTGCATGGGTGTGCATGATCTGTGCACTACAAATTACATGGAAGTCTATGGAGAGGGCTGGCACTAATGCCACTCGAGGGCATTTTTAATTGGCAGTAAGTGAGTTAAGTTTTGTGATACATCAGATAGATAATTTAAATTTAGATCTCCTGTAATTAAAATTTCTGAGTTTAAATAGGGGGAGAGAAGTTCAGTCAATAGGTGTAGTGAGTCTGGGGGGGCAGCAGGGGGCATATATATCCCCACAACTATTACAGAAAACCCAGTTTGACCCAGATCCAGTTTTAATGCAATAAATTCAAAATGTTTGGGGATTGAAACAGATTTAAGCAGAGAAACAGCAAACCTGGTTTTTACATAGATGGCTACACCACCCGCCCTACCAGCTCTGTCAGTTCTATATATACTATACCCATTTAAAGCAATGTCAGAATCAGGTAGGGTGACCATATTCTAAAAATCCAAAAAGAGGACACTCTACCCGGCATATATGTATATATATATATATATATGTATATATATATATATATACACATTTATTATTTTCCCCCAAAATAATTTCTATTATAGTTTACAGCTCAATTATGCCCTATACCACTAATAGCCTATTATTAGTTATGTATTCATTTTTTAGGGGGTACCAATTGGACCCTTTACAAATCTATTAATAGGCTAGAGAGATCCACTGATAAAGTATGCCTTTTGACTCCTGTATGAACGTTCTGCTTTATAACTAAATAAAAGAGAGGTAGCCCATTATTCAAACCGCCGTATCTTCTGCTTTACAAGGTTGTACAAAAGATTCTGTCAATTTAGTTAGCAGAAGAGCTCTCACCTCGCACAGACTGTCTTGTAGGCTACTTTGCAGTGTTGATATGGGCTTGAAGCAGAAGAACTTTTATTTGTAAATGCCTAAATGGACACAGAAGAGTACCAGCTTTGCTGACAGAACGCTCTGCTTCTCAATGTTGGTCACTGGCACTTTTTGTGCATTTCATCAGTGAAACAGCATTAATTGCGTTTGCAGTTCGTTCGTTTGGCTTGAGCAGCGCAAGCTGCTGCCGAGCTCGCGCTGCTCTGCCTCTGATCTGAAAGCGAGACAGGCTGAGGGAGGGAGGGATCGCAGCGCAGGCAGAGAGTAGTATGAATAATACACGTTCCGGGGTTAGGGGTGAAACCCGCCTCTCACAGTGTGTTTCCAAACGAACCATTGAACGTGCATTGTAAATGCCCGTGCTTTAACTGTGATATGCGCGAAACCCCGGACATTTGAAGGAATTTATAAACCCCCCCCGGACAGGCCGGACAGCCCCCTAAAAGAGGACATGTCCGGGGGAAAGAGGACGTATGGTCACCCTAGAATCAGGGATATATTGTTTAAGCCATGTTTCAGTGAGGACAAAAATGTCAGGATCAGCCTGAGATGCTAATATTTTTATACGATCAAGTTTCCCAGTCTTGCATAAACTTCTAATATTATAATGTAGTAAGCCCAAACCTTTCCTTAATTTAAAAGTTGCAGGGTTGCAAGTGGAGACAGGATTTATAATGTGATTTTGTTGAACAGCACGGATTGGATTTGTAATCTGCACTTCAATGAGATTCCTATAAACTATGCTTGCTGTGCTAGATGGTAATTTTCTCAGAGGTCTATGATTAAATACCACTGGAATACAGGATGGACATTTGATGAATCCATCTGGCCATAAGAGGGAGCTAGCGTGATTATGGGTGAGACGGGAGAGACGTGTTGGTTGCTGTGACCCAGAAGTATTTTGCAGAGGACCGGAAATAATCAAATCTGCAGTGTAAACAGACTTGTCTAGTGGAGTAAGCAGTCAATGTAGTGGTCGCGACTGTACAGTAACAGAGCGATGCATATTGAGTGAAAGCATTTGGGATCCAGTTATACTTGGGTGCAGGCCATCTGACATATAATAAGAGGAGCGGTCCCAAAATAAAAAGAAATTTGAGACGTAGCTTATGTTATGGGACTGACTGTGGCATGTAGATTGTAACCAGTAGTGTAGTGATAATAGCCGACTAAAACGTACATTTCCATGGTATGGCATGGTAGGCAGGGGACCAGAGATGTAAATGGTTTTTCCACAGCTACTGTGCAAGTCAAAAATAATTTTAAAGCTCGACCTTGCTATTTCGGAGTACTTATCATTTGCTCATGAATGTAAAACAATTTTAGTGATGGACGGTGGGAGAGAACTTATAATTTCGGGCATCTTTTCAAGAAGTTTGGCTGTGGTTATTCCAGGAAAACAATGGACTACTGCATTGGCGAATTTGACCCTTTTTATAATTGAATCGCCGATAACTGCCGTGGATGGAGCGATCAATGGAGTGGACATGTATGGGGGGGTACGCTTCAGGAGTGGAGGATGAGAGATGGGACTCGCCGATCGGCGTTGGACAGCCAGTTTTAAAAGTTTGTGGCGGTCGTTTCCCTGTCTGGAGGAGGCAGCTAGCCTGGATTTCCCAGCGATCGGAGCCGGGCCACTACGCGCTGCGCCAGGATCCTCTCGGGGGGTGCGATGTATAATAGCTTGGGGGGGTTCGTTTACCCGGAGGGGTGGGGGTGACGAAGCACCATCAAGCAGCAATGGAGGGATATTATGGGGATTCAGTGGGGGGTAATCCGAATTGTTTAAAGCAGTGAATGTATTGCTTGTAATGAGCGGGGGGGCTTTGTATATCTTAGATGTTTTGTGTTTTTTGGCGTATTTTTTGCCGTGTTTGTGCCGAACAACTTCTGTCCAGGGAGTGGAACTAGACCTCGGCTCCAGCCTAGGTCTAGCACCCTCCTTTTCCCACCGGCTAGAGACATCCAGTCGCGGGGGATTCGGAGCCAACCTGTCCATCACAGCGGGGACAGTTTCGTCCAGGTCGCGCCTCGCGACAGGAGCAGCCAGGGCCGTCCTCTTCACCACGGCAGGGACAGTATCGTCCAGATTACCTGCCGTAGCAAGGCCAACGTGAGGATCCATGGAGGTCTCAGCGTCGGGTGATTCGGGTTGGAGCATTGAAGCGGCGGCGAGATCATCGAGGAACGTCTCGCCGTCCTTAATCTGGTACAGCATGGAGATCCTTCCTTCCAGTTCGAGCACTTTCTGGGTGAGATGATGACAGCTATCGCAGCTTGATGTGAAGGTAAGTGACATGATGGTGGTAGCTGAGGGAAGAAAAAGAAGACTTTGGCCAGTAAAAGTGTATTGTGATGGGGAGAGTTTGGCAGGTTTGTAGCAGCAATGTTGTTGTAGTAGGTCTACAGACTGGTAGTAGTAGTGACTGTGACAGGACAATACATACAAGCGAGGGCACCTCAACGGTGCCCACGGAGTAGAGTAGACCTTAGCGTCACAACCAGAGTAGAATTTTGGCGCCAACACTAGAACACGGTACACACTGAAAGTTACCGGCAAAGGCCCAGTGACTGGGCCTATTGCGGTGGAAAGGCGTTCAGTATGCCCGGTAGAGATGATGTGTCATCCTGGGTTGATGTTCTTCAATAGCCCTGTGGACTAGGGCTGCTGTGTTGTTTCTTATATACCGTATGAGAGAAATAAAACTGGTCGGATTAAAAAATATATTTAAAATAATAAAACACTAAGAACCAGAGCAGTCATTTAAAAAGCCAGTCATTTAAAAGCCAGTTGTTTAGGCGGTTTAGCTAGCGCTGCTCTGCTGCTGCTCTGCTGCTGCTCTGCTGCTGCTCTGCTGCTGCGACAATATTGTTGTTTTTGACCCTACTATTATAGATCATGTCAACGGTGAATTGACGACGACCCGAGAAGAAGTCTCACAGCTGGAGAAAGACTTCAAAACCAAGTTCGGAGCCCAACAACTCAAAGAGATGGACCAACAATGCGACGCCATACTGAAAAGCTACCAGAAAGAACTACAAGAGATGAAGTTACACAAATACCGCCAAGTAGCACTTGACTACAAAGACGACAGAGTCTACAGATGGATGTCCGGAGGTGAAGCAGTACGGCGACCATACAGATCGAGACAATGGGGAGCAGACGCCCCCCGCTCCAGCCACACTTCCTCAGACGAGTCGGGAGCTGAGATCGCAGCCAACAGGCAGCGTTTTTTGGCTCCACGTTACACCGGGACGAGATCAAGAAAAAAAGACCCACAAGACGTGGAGGTAAGAGACACAGGCGGGTCCAAAAGACCTACCTAGATGTCTCCAACGTTATTAACTTGTCTAGTCGGCAATTAAATGCTGAAGAAAAGACTGTTCTATGTAAAGGGTTGTCATACGTGCCGTCAGAAAAGGCGGACCCATTCACTACTAAAGTTGAACTTTTCAAATTTTTTAGAAGCATCAAATTAAAAGCCTTCTTCCATAAAGACATGGCTATTGACAACCCGCCCCTCTCGCCTCAGTTGAGGAGAACCGAGGAGCCTGTAACATTCAAAGACAGTCACGAGTTAAAGAAATTCAAACCCAAGAGTGTGTTTGTTCCTCCTACTTTGAATCACTCAGTGAACACTTTTTGTAGACTAGTAGATCAAGATGTGACTTCATTGTTTTCTCCGAATGAGCCTATTAACTTTTGCCACTCTAACCTATCTGTTCTAGAAAGAAAAGCTCTGAAAGAACTATCCAGTGATCAATCTATCGTTATTCGTAGAGCCGATAAAGGAGGCACAATTGTTTTACAAGATAAAGAATCCTATACAACTGAAATAAAAAGACAATTGGGGAACTCAGAATTGTATACTTTATTGTCGTTTGACCCTACTATTAATCTCGCTAAAGAAATAAGAACTACCTTAGATAAAGCTTTGTTGGATCAATTTATAACCAAAGATGAGTATAACTTCATGGTAAATGTTAATCCTGTGCGCCCCATACTTTACACTTTACCCAAAATACATAAGAGTTGCGTTGCACCTGTTCCAGGGCGCCCCATAGTGGCGGGTAATGGCTCTCTTACAGAACCTCTCTCTCAGTTTGTAGATGCTCATATTAAAAATGTGGTACACAAGTTACCCTCTTATGTGAGAGATACTACTGATTTTCTTAACAAATTATACTCTATTGGTAACTTAGTAGAATCAGACCTCCTCTGTACT
The DNA here is from genome assembly GCF_963921795.1 of Nannobrachium achirus. Classification (NCBI taxonomy): domain Eukaryota; kingdom Metazoa; phylum Chordata; class Actinopteri; order Myctophiformes; family Myctophidae; genus Nannobrachium; species Nannobrachium achirus. Next base: position 75,988,592 of record NC_137810.1, on the reverse strand, counting down.
ATGGATGTAACCAGTCTTTATACAAATGTGCCTCACAAAGAAGGCCTAGAAGCAGTTCAGTCACCTTGTACTGACTTGATTATGGCTTTAGCCAGAGAGATACTCACAAAAAATTATTTTAAATTTGATAATGACTTTTACCTTCAGAAACAAGGTGTCTCTATGGGCAGCCACTTCTCCCCTAACTATGCCAATTTATTTATGGGAAAATTTGAAGACGACCATGTATATAATAATAACCCTTTCATTGCCTCTATAAAAGGTTGGTTCAGGTATATTGATGACATTTTTTTCATTTTTACTGGTACATTGGATGCTCTGAATGAATTCACTACTTACCTTAACTCTAGACTTCCCTCTATCACTTTTACCCTGGAAGCTAACATGGAATCTGTATCTTTTCTAGACGTTTGGGTTAAAAAAAAACTGCTGAAGGTACTCAAACCACAGTATTTAGAAAACCTACTGATAGAAATAATTACCTGCACTATTCTAGTTACCATTCTCCCAGCCTAAAAAGAGGGTTGCCCTATAATAGTCAAATGTTAAGACTGAAAAGAATTTGCAGTACAGAATCTGATTTTGAGAGGCAAGCCTCAGAAATGAGAGACAGGTTCAAAGCTAGAGGGTACGATAATGTCACTTTGAACACATGTTTGTCCAGAATAGAGCCTCTTAAGAGAGCAGACCTTCTCACCCCGAAATCCTCTCAAGTCCCTACAGGGCAGTCCATTATTTTATCGACCACATTTTCTCCTCTCTCTCAGCATATTAAACAAATAGTAAAAAAGTACTGGTATATATTATCTAGTGATCCTACTATAGGTAGAGCTTTCATTACTCCTCCCATTTGTGCTAATAAAAGGTCTAAGAACCTCACAGATACTTTGGTCAAGAATGACATTCATATTCAATCTGTACACTTTTTATCTGATATTCCTCCAGGCATGCGCGCAGGAGATAGGAGGGGACGGGGGGGATTAACACCTCCACTTTTTTTGGGTGGAGGGGATATCCCCCCCAGTCAAAAAGTCTGGATTAAAACTCTTTTTCCCCCAATAATAATAATTATTATTATTATGTTTATTGTGTCTAAAAACTTAAAATTACTGCTGGAATAAAACCAATGAGCGATACAATTTAAATAATTGAGGGTACCTATATTATATACTCACCCCTTATAAAGCTAAAATGGTTTCTCCTGCTTTCACGTTGTTTTGAGACCTATAGTAGCTTTGCGGTTTGTGTGTCCGCTTGCATCATGTTATGGTTGTGAAACTTAGGTGTGCTATAAAGGATAATTATGATCATCTGAAGTAAATGGAAAAGTCTTTTCATTGGTCCTGCAAACATAATATCAACTCTCAGGTCCCACCCTCCCCCGGTCCTGACTGTAAAGCAGCTTCTTCAGCACACAACAGCATGCATTGAACAGAGACAGGGAGAAAAACAAAAAAAAAGACTGCAAACATAAGATCAACTTTCAGGTTCTGTTCGCTCCACCCTCCCCCGGCTTCTTCCACACACAACACGCATTGAACAGAGACAGGGAGAGAGAGAAAAAAAGACGTAATGTAACATAGAGCAGCATGTTTCATTACTGTAAACTGAGAGGAGAGCTTGACTGTTTACACTCAAGGAAGCAGCTGATGTCTGTGGGTAAGCATGCAACAGAAAATCTTCTCCCCTCTTCCTTCTTCCTTCTTTATCCAACACCATTAAGCAATAAGCATGGATAACGTTTTAAGCACAAACGCAAGTGTTTCGAACGAAACACCTGTTTGCTAAGTTCTGGAAGGAAGCACTCCCAAACTAGTGACATGATCAGTTGATCACAATCACATCACGTTATGAATGTATGTAGGTTCCCAAATTGTGAAAAGTGAAAAATGGTTTGGTTTATTGCAACAATGACTAGTTATCTAAAGTATGGTAATAGTGTCAAGTAGTGTGAGGATTAATGTTAGAGTGTTTGTGTTTGAGCGCCTCATTGTGGCCGCTGCAGAGTTCATGTGCAACCTCTTCCAGAGAGATAGATGGAGATACTAGAAACTAAACTGCTGGATGTCCCTAGTAATAACAATAATTGTATAATATCCCATCATCTATCTAGTAGTCATATGATTATGTCATACAAAATTAACAATCTAGGCATCACAATATTTTTGTTTCAGTCAGTCACAGTATTATTGTTTTGTGAACTCCCAAAATGTTCACAGGATCTTGCTGTAGATTAAACGCACTGACTGACTTTGCTGTTAAAACAATGTATGTGCATACACACAGTACACACAAGAATGTCATGTTATGCCATTCTCATATAGCCTTATATGATCTAGCCTGTTATACAGTAGATGTATTCTCAGATCATTATAGCCAACCCTTGTTTTCCATAGCTTAGCTAACTAGCCAAAGTTCTGATTGCATGCAGACTCATTTTTGCATGTAGGCTAATCATTTTCATACTTCACCCAATCTGAATAGTCCTATACTGCTTATTTTTCCTCCTATTCTATTTCCTATGTATAGCCTATATGCTTCACTCCTCATGTGCATTTGCTTGAGCACTGCTGCTATTGATTAGTGATTGTATATTCTGCACAACACCTGCACATATTTAAGCTGCTACTAAAAATACAATGTAGTGTTTTATTGTTATACTGTTTTATATTGGCTTGCATGGGAGGCTGGGCTCAAGTCAGAGTTCTGGTGTCTCATTCACTTGCTGGTGATGATGGTGGTCTGCACTTTTTATTATACTGCATTAATAATACAGTAGCTGTATCTGAGTGTGCATGTAATGGATGATTATGTGTAGTGATCATGGTTAGATCAAGCTAGAATTCCTGGACTTTGTTTCAAGAGCTAGCATTGTCAAATTGTTACACCAGACACCACATTTTTGTTTATAGCCTGCTTAGGCTACAATAGTAAAACTAAAAGAGTGAGAAAAAATGGTAAATGGTGTTACAATTTGACAAATAAGGTGAACATGATTGCTGAGGCGATCACGGCTACCGTATCATTGTGAGACATGTCATTCAAACAGTAACAAAGTGTTCCCGGTTGGCCGGTTCTCCGCTTGCATGGGGGGGCCCATACAGATTTCTGGCCTAGAGGCCCAGAATTGCTAGTGAGACGCCCCTGCCCCCAGTGTTCAGGTCCAAGAAAAAGCCGCAAATATGATCAATTATACTGTACACACTGAGTAGTTCTCATTTCAAGGCGTATTACTGCCCTCTAGAGGCACAGTCCCACCAGTGCAGTGCAGTCGGCAGCTCAGCTCAGCTGTTCTGAATGAGTTTAATTAATGCGACGCGATAGTGACAAGCAGGCAGGCAGTGGCCTGCCTGCCTTGAAATCTGCGTAAAACAACTGTGTAATTCAGCTCAAGTGGAGGGGATATGTCCCCCCCTCCTCGGGGCAAAAGTGGGGGGGATATCACCAAAAGTGGGGGGGATACCCCAACATTTTTCGCGCGCGCTATGCGCGCGCACATACCTCCCAGATATGTCCCCTTCACTTTTAAAATGCCTCCTGCGCCCCTGCCTCCAGGTAATTACGCATGTAAAGGTTGTCTGAACTGTAACGCTATGATTAAAGGCCAATACTTTTTACACCCTCATACGGGCAAGAAAACTAAAGTTAAAGGAAGAATCACCTGTAGATCAAAATATGTAGTTTATCTTATTAAATGCCCATGTGGCTTTTGCTACATTGGAAAGACAAAAAGAGAGCTGAGAACTAGAATAACGGAACATAAAAGTAATATTAGAACTAAAGATGAAAAATCCCCTATTGCTAGACACTTCAACAGCATAGGACATGACATTTGCACTTTAAAATTCCAAGGTATAGAACTAGTCAATCCCCTAAAAAGAGGAGGGGATAGGGACCGTCTGCTGCTACAAAGAGGCATTTTGGATCCACACTCTGAATACTGTTTACCCTAAAGGACTTAATGAAGAATTGGTGTTGAACTGTTTCCTTTAAATGCTGTTGTAGTATATTGTGTCAGGTAATTTGTATATAATTATTTGTATTTTTGTTTATTGTTTTTTCATTTTATTATTGAAGTCTTTTGTAAATGCACTCAGCTGTTGGCATTTTGTAATCTGTCACTACCTATATACGTCACTTCCTGCCTGTAACCACTCAGTTACACTGATGATGGCGTAGCCGAAACGCGTCTGTGATATCTGCTGCTGCTGAAATAAAAAAAGACTCTTAAAAAGTGAGTGCGGGTTATACCCTTCCTTCATTTGATCCTCCCAGTGAACTATTTTATAGTAGAATGTTTGTTTCCCTTGGTTCACACCAAGGGAAACAAGGGAAAACTGGTGTCTTTTTAAATGACTACGACAACTGAAACTCGTGTCACAATGTGTAACACCGTAAAGGTTATTCTCTCCAGTGTGGAATGTGGATACGCTGTCGTGCCTTCAGACTACTTGACACAATGAAACACTTGTTACACTGGTGACATCAATCAGGTTTTTTCTCCAGTATGAACAAGCTGGTGTCTCTTCAGGTTAGATGAGTTACTGAAACTCTTGTCACAATGTTCACAGTGAAAAGGTTTTTCTCCAGTGTGAACAACCTGGTGGTTCTTCAGGTAAGATGAACGACTGAAACTCTTGTCACAATGTTCACAGTGAAAAGGTTTTTCTCCAGTGTGAACAACCTGGTGTTTCTTCAGGCTAGATGACTGACTGAAACTCTTGTCACAATGTTCACAGTGAAAAGGTTTTTCTCCAGTGTGGATACGCTGGTGGTACTTCAGGCTAGATGAGACACTGAAACTCTTGTCACAATGTTCACAGTGAAAAGGTTTTTCTCCAGTGTGGACACGCTGGTGTTCCTTCAGGTAAGATGAGGTACTGAAACTCTTGTCACAATGTTCACAGTGAAAAGGGTTTTCTCCAGTGTGGACACGCTGGTGGATCTTCAGGACAGATGAATGACTGAAACTCTTGTCACAATGTTCACAGTGAAAAGGTTTTTCTCCAGTGTGAACACGCTGGTGGTCCTTCAGGTTAGATGACTGACTGAAACTCTTGTCACAATGTTCACAGTGAAAAGGTTTTTCTCCAGTGTGGACATGCTGGTGTCTCTTCAGGTGAGATGAATGACTGAAACTCTTGTCACAATGTTTACAGTGAAAAGGTTTTTCTCCAGTGTGAACACGCTGGTGGCTCTTAAGATTAGATAACTGACTGAAACTCTTGTCACATCCTTTACAGTGAAAAGGTTTTTCTCCAGTGTGAACACGCTGGTGTCCCTTCAGTTCAGATGGGTTTTTGAAACTCTTGTCACAATGTTTACAGTGAAAAGATTTTTCTCCAGTGTCTCCTTAGAGAGAGAGAGAGAGAGAGAGAGAGAGAGAGAGAGAGAGAGAGAGAGAGAGAGAGTAGGGACAGAGGGGAAAGAGAGGAGAGAAGGGGAGAGGCAGGTTAAACTGGTGAGTATACAATGATGGGAAATTACGGCTTAGCTGTTCATATATATTTGTAATCAACCTCTTTTATATTATAACAACTCTCAGTTTATTTCCCCCACACATACAAGTCCTGTCCCAGTGTCTAACACTGACTGACCTCCACTGGTCTCCTCCCAATCGTCACTGTCTTCAGTGACTTCAGAGTCAGATTCAAGCTCCACTTCAACTTCAGAACGGTGCAAAGAGATGTCTTCATCATGGACTTCACTTTTCACTGCTGGTAACACCGACGTTGACCCCTCAGGCTCCTCTGGTCTTTGAAGTTTCTCCTCCTGTTCCTCTTTAATGTGTGGAGGCTCTGGTTCCTCCTGTTCCTCTTTAATATGTGGAGGCTCTGGTTCTTCCTGTTCCTCCTTAATGTGTGGAGGCTCTGGTTCCTCCTGTTCCTCTTTAATGTGTGGAGGCTCTGGTTCCTCCTGTTCCTCCTTAATGTGTGGAGGCTCTGGTCCCTCCTGTTCCTCCTTAATGTGTGAAGGCTCTGGTTCCTCCTGGAGCAGACTGGATCTCCTCTCCTGATCAGGAGAATCCTCCTCTTTACACACAACCATGTGCAGGATGTCTAGGAGCAGAAAAACAACATGATAAGATTCATTCTCTAACACAGAGAACTAGGGCATTCACCAAATATTCGAATATCAAAGTCACTATTTGACGTTGTTCACTGAAGTCGAATATTTGCTTATTTAAATTTTTTTCTAGTTTTCACTTTAAAAAATATATAGTTTATAAAGCTTGGCGAGATAGGAAGGAAGTCATAAGAATGCATTGGCAATGCCCCTGGTGGATGCATTTGTTAAAGGACAACTTTGTTTTTTTACAACAAGGGTTCATATTTTAGATTGTAATTAGAGAAAAGAAAAAGTGAGTGTTAAAATGTTTTCATTCGCTTCGTTCTATTGTTTTATCGCGTTTAGTGTGCTAAAATGTGGGGCATATGTACGCAATGGGGCATGTGTACAAGTGGCTAAATATGTATTTTTGACACAATAAGCCAGCAGTTTCTTTATTGCTATTTACAGTAACACTTCTAGACCCCATAAGTCACATCCAACCATGAAAGGTTGCATTGTATCTTGGGAATTAGGGGTGTGCGATATTATCGATATGGCAATACATCGCGATCATGTATTTGGCGATACTGTATCAATCATTCAGGCCGTCCTATCGCGATACTTTTGGAGAAAAAAAAAGAACATAACATGCGGTAATCAATGGGCTCTAATCCTCGCTCTGTGTGTGTGTGTGTGAGAGAGAGAGAGAGAGAGAGAGAGAGAGAGAGAGAGAGAGAGAGAAAGAGAGTGGAATCAGTGGAGGGAGGAGTGTGTGTGTGTGTGTGTGTGTGTGTGTGTGTGTGTGTGTGTGTGTGTGTGTGTGTGTGTGTGTGTGTGTGTGTGTGTGCGCGCGCGCGCGTGTGAGTGACTCACGTCTCACGTTGAACAAGAACAACAAACGATAATTCCAAATAAAGTCCATGGCCATGGGAGTAGTAGATATGGACAACACTTGTTGAACCTGGCACTTGTTGTCCAGGATAGCAGTTTTAGTTCCCTTAAAACGACAAGTTCTACCGGAGCTAGCTTAGCATTAGCCTGACTGACGGTAGAAGGGAAGGGACAGGGAGTAGTCCAGTAATTTTAGGCCAAAATTAGGCTAAACCTAAAACAAATTGCAAACAAAAGTAGCAAACTCAACTGATTTTGTATCCTCATTATGTCCTTAGTGAGAGAAAAAAGTCCTTGGGACTTTTCTTCCCTCACTAAGGACATAATGAGGATACAGAATTTTTTAATTTTTTTTGCTACTATTGCAATTTGTTTTAGGTTTTTTCATATAATGACTGGACTAGAGGGAGTGTTGCCTTTCTTGCGAGAGAAACAAGCAAACAGAGCAAAAGTGTTGCCTTTCTTGCGAGAGAAACAAGCAAACAGGTATATAAAACAAAAACATCTTTGGCAGCCACTAATACATTTCTTGACTCTCTTCTCCTCCAAATTAATTTGCCTAAATTAAATAGGCCTATTATTGCGACCGTAGGTCGCATTTACTACAGAAACCTCCACAGGCTTTCTGTCTGTCAGTCAGTCACACGTCACACTTTTTCCCTGCTCATATCTCCGCAACCGTTGACCCGATCCATGCCAGATTTTGCACACACACTCCTTGACAACCTCCAAGGAACCCCGGAGCCCCAGGGACCCTCAGGTCCCTGGGGGACCCCCAGGTGTAAAAAATGACCAAATGTGCAAAAATGACCAAATGACCACTGCTCCAGAACGGATGCAAAAGTGCTGGCGCCCCCAGTGGAGGACCCCCTGCCACTGCAGCGCACATAAAATGCCATAACTCGGGCTAGGAGCGTCCGGGAGAGCCGGGGCCGGTACCTATTCGTCCGCCAAGGCAACGCGGACACCCCACCCCTCATTTCTCACATGGCCCTATTCTAGCGCCACCTTCAGGCCGATTTTTAAAACACATTTTTGGACACTGCTCCTACAGTTTTTGCCCTAAAATCACGAATATCACTACACAGCATGTCTACACTCATGTCATCAACATGGATCAGGAAGATTTTGGAAAAACAAATGTTTGCCCTATTTGTGGAGATAAGCCACCTAAGGTCGCTTATCTCCCGATTAGGGAGTCTTACTGGTTGAATATAATTGAAAGAGAGTGACATGGTGTGTGTTTTGCCTTGAAAATATTCAATGGCAATATTGCCTGTCTGAATGGCAAACTTTTTTTTCATTAGGAGGAATTTCCAATGTTCAGTTAAATCAATGTATGTATTTTAAGCTCTACAAAATTAGTTTTAATTCTTTTGAATTTTGCAATATATCGCAATAGTATCGTATCGCAATAGTATCGCAATGTATCGTGATGTATTGTATCGTGAACCAAGTATCGTGATGAGTATTGCATCGCGAGATTCTTGCCAATATCCACCCCTATTGGGAATGGGCTTATTCTGTGTAAAATGACATATTTAGCCACTTGTACGCATGCCCCCAACCACTGAAATAAGAATCTCTAAAACAATAGAAAGAAGTAAATGAAATAATTTTAACACTCATCTTTTATTTTCTTTAATTACAATCTAAAATATGAACCCTTGTAGTAAAAAACTAAAGTTGTCCTTTAATGCTCTATACCAAAGTTCTCCAAACCTTTTTAGGCCGTGACCCCCAAAATAAACATATTTGAACTGGGGACCCCCACCCTGACAAGCACTTGGAATTGTAGGTATTACATTTATTGTGACTCGGTTCCGCAGATAAATATTGTGAAAATAGCAGATCTACAGGCATGTAGATCGGCTATTTTCACAATGTTCGCCTTGCTTACTTAATATTTGACAGTTTGGCCAGACCTGTGGAATAATCGACAATTCGAATACTTTGAGGTTGAATAATTCGAATAATTCTGCCCATTTAAAATATATGTACCCAATCGTGACTCTTAGTTACATTGATAAGGTCCATGTGAACTAGTTTGTTGAAGCTTATTCATTATGATGAGCGTGATCGCTATCACCTACCGCGGCCGTACCGGGCGAATGCCGTGTCGCGCAGAGCGGACAGTTGTTGAAAGCCACATTCAACATTCTCCACTGCACAAACTCCACCCCCGATAGCAAAAAGTGAATGTTTTTTTCTGGTTGGCCAGTCAGGGAGTCTCAGGGACCAATCAGAAGGCTGACAAACGGTGTATTCCAATATCCGAACACACATTACCAAAATACCCACAGATATAAAGAGCTAGATGCCTCGTTCGCCTCTGCAGTTAATTGGAGTGATGTGCAAAAGTTCTAGTCTGGACTTCCTGGAAAAAACTAAGGGAACGCTTTCAGTCAAAGTGACTACTGACCAATCTCAGCGTGTCTTTTCCGTGACTTATCCAAGGACCACAATTCAATTCAACAGAGCTAGTTCCGATGTTGCGCTGCTCAGCTGTTCTTACAGGCTACATACGTAAAGACCAGCCCCCACCTGTCTCTGATTGGCTTACCGACTTCCGTATGTGTGACGCACACGGAAGCAATGAACACGGAAGTGACGAAGATTCCCTTAGATGCTCAATGCATACGCCCCCTAGCCGAAGGAGGCGTCTACCTTTCTATGTCAATGAAAATACCGGCCCCCTGCTGCCTCTGATTGGCCTAGCTAAACCATGCTGACCTGCCGAACTTCCGTTTCTGTGACGCAAGCGGAAGCTGCCCTCCCGCCTCGTGGTGCAGATGCCCCAGACCCAAGGAGGCGTCTACCTTTCTGTGTCTATGGATACACCCCAGACCCAAGGAGGCGTCTACCTTTCTATGTCTATGGATACACCCCAGACCCAAGGAGGCGTCTACCTTTCTATGTCTATGGATACACCCCAGACCCAAGGAGGCGTCTACCTTTCTGTGTCTATGGATACACCCCAGACCCAAGGAGGCGTCTACCTTTCTATGTCTATGGATACACCCCAGACCCAAGGAGGCGTCTACCTTTCTGTGTCTATGGATACACCCCAGACCCAAGGAGGCGTCTACCTTTCTATGTCTATGGATACACCCCAGAGCCTAAGGAGAAGTCTACCTTTCTGTGTCTATGGATACACCCCAGACCCAAGGAGAAGTCTACCTTTCTGTGTCTATGGATACACCCCAGACCCAAGGAGGCGTCTACCTTTCTGTGTCTATGGATACACCCCAGACCCAAGGAGGCGTCTACCTTTCTGTGTCTATGGATACACCCCAGAGCCTAAGGAGAAGTCTACCTTTCTGTGTCTATGGATACACCCCAGACCCAAGGAGGCGTCTACCTTTCTGTGTCTATGGATACACCCCAGACCCAAGGAGGCGTCTACCTTTCTATGTCTATGCAGGAGAACACGTGATCACAAGACTTTCTCCACGTTTACTTCCTGTTTATTAAATTTGGGGAAAAGCCTGTGGGCCCCTTCCATGCCCTATCCCTTATCCCTAAAACTTATTTGCCTTTTTTTTTTATTTTAAAAGGAAGGGTAAGTGATTTCATTCCATTCAAATAATAACAAAATATGTCTATGTTCTGATAGTACTAGTTACTCTAGAGTGTTTGGTCCATATTTGGACTATTTAGAACTGTTTCCTCCAATCAGGATAGAGTGGGGGCGGGCCTTACATGCACCAAGGCCTGCCACTACTTGATCATGATTGGAGGAAGGCCCCCGCCTGTCACCTACATGAAAACTGAAACTTAAAGTTGTACTATGTAACTTTTTTTATAAAACAAATCTTAAAATTCTCCTAACTATTAAATCACAAAAGTTTTAGAAGATCCGCGCCGTGAATTTCAGCCTGTAAAGCCTTCTCTATATATGTAAACTGTGATCCTTGCCGGGGACCGGATCTCGCGCCAAAATTGCGTCATCACACTACCGGCCAATCACAGCGAGGGTTATACAACTGCCGGCCAATCACAGCGCATCTTGAAGTGGGGTCGCTATGGCTGCCATATTTGTTGTCACCCGTTTGTACCATCCCGTCTCTAGGTAATTTCGCCTACCAGGCAGGGTGAAGGAGTCCGTATCTCTGGAATTACTGAACGCACAGGAACAAGGGACCCCTCTAAAGATAGATCTCAGCGAGGTGGAGGCAGACGCTATAGGGCTAATGACCACTAGTTGGGCATCTTACACAGTATAGCTTTAAGTGAAAGGTCACTTACCTTACCTTTCAAACATCAGATCTACAAGCTCACACCGTGTCAATGTAGATTGGCTATTTGAAGTATTTAAAAATGTTTTGCTAAATAGTAAAAAAAGAATATAATAAAGCAAAGATGTTTTTGGAAAAGGCATGGACAAAACAAATGCTCTCTATCTCCTCTCCTGTTCTCTTCCATTTTGGACAGACATGCTATATTCAACAGCCCATAATTAGTTTGTTTTAATTCTTTTTTTTTATCCCAAAATGTTTCACCCAGAGCCAATTAGCCCTTTGCTAAGCCCCTCCCCAACCTGTCCTTGTCCAATACCACGTTAGCAACGAGTTACGAGAGGAGCGCTGGCAAGCCTTGCTTCTCACGCATTGACTTGCAGGTTGCTTTTTCACATGTAAATAATCGATCGTTTCAGCAGGGCTCGAGACTAAGGGAATCCCGACGTCCCAGGGACTTAAAATTATATATTTGGGACGCAAATTATTCTCCCCTGGGACGCAGACGGGACGTAGAGGATTTTTTGAGCAAACGGCGCATATCAATGTCACTGCTCAAACCACGGTGTGCAAACTCGCAGCATGCATAGACTCACAGAAAATGAATATGATGTTAACAGAACGTTTAAGAAGTTACCACAGGCAGTGCCGATCATCATTTTCAGGTAGAACTTATTTTAGTTGCTAAAATGCTACTCTATTTGAACTTTTGAACAGATTAACCAGCAGAATGAGGCAGAGAACAGACTGTCAATCTGGGTTACAACTAGTGGAAAATAGCCGATCTACAAGCTGTGGCTGAGAGATAAATCTTAGCATCCCCGCCCCCTGCTTCGCCAAAGAGTAACGTTATATGATTTGGATTGTGATTATTAATGAAAATGTAAAACGGAACGCGATGTCAACGCACCAAGCACATACACATAGCCTACGTTTAGTGAGCAGTACGAGCAGTTGTCTGAATATAGAAGTAGGACACATTGTAATTAAATCAACGGTTTGTTTAACCTTTGTCATCTCTATAAACCTACAGCCTATTCCCAAATACAAGACGTTATGTTCGTCTACTCTAATCAACTTCATCACAACCAGCCGTGCAAGCTGGCATTCATTTCACAGAGTTCCCGTGCTGTGTGGTGGCTTATTTTCTCCAGTAATCACCTCTTATTTAACTCTCAAAAACAACCGGTCCGCTCATAATAAATAACTCCATTTCGGCTACAGTTCATCTGAACCGCTTGCTGTGAAGCACAACGGACGGTCGGACCCAAAAAGCAGACTGCACTGCACGCGTCTCTCCACTCGATGAAGCATGGATGGCACTGGTTATACTTCTTTCAGTACGACGGTGTTGAGCGGTGCGGTGAGCATATAGACGATCTAAAAGCTCTCAAAGCCCCGAGGATGCGACCAATTGTAGGCTTGTAGATTAACGCGCAACACGTTCGTACGGACAAAGTACAAACCCAGTTTTACCGTAATTCCTCCAACAGTCGTGCATGATTGGTTCTTTAGTTTACCGTATATGACAATCACACCTGCAAACTGGCTGAGGTAAGATTTTTAGAAGTCACAAATGACAGTATAAAAATAGAAAGGATTGTCAAGCCAATTTCACCAGCAACAACAACAACAATATAATAACAACAATAACAATAATAATAAATATTATTATAATAGTAATACTAATAGACCTGCAATAATTTTTAATTTTTTTATTATTCTTTGGGATGGATTACATTCATTTGGGGACGGTTCAATTTGTATTTTGGGACGGTCCCGGGACGTAGGTGAAAAAAGTTAGTCTGGAGCCCTGCGTTTCAGGAGGAAAAGCTTCAGAAGTTTTTTGATTCATTGATTGATTGAAGAATTTATTATAAGTTTTGCAATAGAAAAAAGTACAGTTTCATGACAGCACAAATCACTTGTACAATGTCAACTAAAAGGTGATCCTAGAAAGCTTTCGGCTCATTTCCACAGGAACCCCACTTTATGTATCTCATATAACATTGAAAGACAGACGGATAGAACATAGTACTTTAGCTAGGATAACATCAATTTCAAAAGCAGAACAAGCATAATATCAAATACAAAAGCAGACAAAAGGGGGGTGGGAGCATGGGGGCTTAGTCTATTTACAAGTCATGAGTAGCAGCCGCCAGAAGGTGACTTTTCATACCAATTTTGAAGGAGGCTTTGCTCTCCTTTAAGGCTTGCGGAAGGGCGTTCCACATGTTGGTGGTATAGCAGGAGAACGAATTAGAGCCTTGTTTAGTGTTAAATCTATGTTGAACATGATTGGTGGAGCTGCCTCTGGTGTTGTGATCGTGGACATCCTTGACCTTTAAGAAGTAGTTTGTCAGGTGCATGGGTATCTCGGAGGTGTAGTACATCTTGTACACCAGGCCCATTGCAAGATGCTGTACTCTGTCAGCTACTTTGAGCCATCCCACGCTTTCGTGGTGATGATCGTTAAGGAGGGCCCGAGGTGGAAGACCAAGCACGACACTAATTAGTTTGTTCTGGGCTGTTTGGAGCTTTAACTTTAAGGCAACTGGGGCATTGTGATACCAAACTGGGGCATTGTGATACCAAACGAGTATTCCATAATCATAATGTTGTTCTCCTAAATCTAGTCAACAAGGCCTGTAGAAGGCTATGCACTGGAAAATGTGCATGACATTATTTCAATAAACTAAAAACACTGGGAAATGTTAAATAGCCCTGAAACACTTCAGTCGTATCTCACGACCATCATGGATCGACCTCAACCTGGTGTGGAGCAGTTTATTCAAATTGCCACGTAGTCACGTACGACTCACGGATGTCACAATATGGTACACAATTACCCGTATCATCCGTATGGTTTAATAAGAAGCATTTTAATCCGATCGGCGGCCATGTTCTCACATTTTTCTCACTACAAGACCCCATCGGTTGGGAGGTGTACTGCACTCTGATACATTCAAACTTTTTTTAGAAAACGGCGACCAATCGGATTAAAATGCCTTCGTATTCCTATTCTTTCTATTGTTGCAAACTGTGTGTGAGTTGGTGAAATAACATTGACAGCTATGACGGCTGATGGAAGCTTGCCATCGCAAGCTGCCAGTTAAGCTAGTTTTGGACAATCGCTTTTGGGGAGGGGCTTAGCAAAGGGCTAATTGCCTAAGCTGTAATCCTGGGCTCTGCTCTCCCTCTGCCAACCTGAGGAGAGCCCTGAACTGAGCTCATTCTTCCTTCAGTGCATGAGGAGTGACAGGCCGCTTCTTATAACCTGACAGGGGGCGCCACGTTATTCCAACCAGTTCCTTTCCCCTCCATCAGGCACCCCGGCTGGTCATGGGGAGGCATTAAACACTGCATGTTTTTGTGAGGGTATCTACCCTAGGAGACACGGGGAAAACATGCAAGCTCCACACAACCCCACCTTGGGGCACTGATGGTGGTGTGGGCACTGATGACATGGAAGAGAGAACACGCCCCCCACGCGAACCCAGGACCTTCTAGCTGTGAGGCGACAGAGCTACTGACTGCAGCCCATAACTTTTTAATATTTTTAAACACATTTTAAAAAACTTCAAATAGCCAAACTACATGGACAGTTTGTGAGCTTTTAGATCAGATATTTAAAGAATTATTAATGTTATTTTTCTTTCAAAATAGAAATGCTATAGTCAACGGCCCATGGTGAATAAGCTACACCGAAGCTACATCGCGCTTAGTTGGCACCGCTTGAATCAACACCATCTTTAGGATGATTTTGAAACTAAATGCATGTGTTGTTACAGCCAATATTTAATTTTCAATTATGAAATAATATTGAAACATAATACTCGACAATAGGGGTGGATATTGGCAAGAATCTTGCAATGCAATACATATCACGATACTTCGGTCACGATGCAATAGTATCAAGATATTTTGCGATACTATTGTGATACTATTGTGATGTATCAGCTTTATAATCTGAAGGCGCTGCTCTAATGTTGTTGTTTTCGTCATTCGCAGCAATTTTCTCGAGAGACCTCACTCACTGAACCATGAGAAGGGGAAGTAGCTACTATATTACAGCGACATCTAGAGGCAGCGGAGTGTCAGGACGGGATTTCTACCATTGTTTCCTATGCATGGGAACATATCATATTTTCCTCAAAGTATTGCGATACTACAGCCTGAAGTATCAATACAGTATTGGCAAATAAACTATCGCAATGTATTGCCATATCGATTATATTGCCCACCCCTACTCGACAAGTTGTGAGCTTGTCGATCCACCATTTTCAGCACATGTTCCCCCTGCATACAGCGATGCTAGGGTTCAAGTGGTTAAACTTACTGAAGTGTGGCTGATCTTCAGGTTCCTCCTGTTTAATAGAAACGGCCCTGGCTGAGTCTGGAGAGTTCATCTTCACCTGCAGTCTGGACTCCACACTCTGGTCTGAAATGAAGCAATTCAACAAGGACTTTAATAACCTCTCACTTGTTGAATGTGTCATAATGTGAATGAGGTGAAAGTAGCCAATCTGCTATTAATGTTTCTGCAAACATGCTTCCTTCTATGACCAACCCCACCAACAATTATACCCTCCACCCTTTACCTTTACGCACAGACTTTGATGTGTCATGCATTTTAGAAATGGGTTCATGTAAAACAGAGGAAGCGTAAGATACGATTGATTGTGGGTTCAAAAACTGGGCTGTGATACAAAATACATCCCCAAACTAACAAGTGAGGATGAGAGATGGTAATTGATCGCATACTGTAAGCAGCCTTTGTTGACCTGGGTGAGGGGAGTGATCAAAGTAGGGCTGAAAAATATATAATTATTTTACATCTGTGCATTTTCACTCACTAAAAAAGCCTAAAAAGCCAAACTCAATCTCAGTTAACCTGTGAGATGTTTAGTTCTGATCTGAGCCAAGATGATGGAAAGAGAGTCTTTTGGTCAACAACAAAGATATAAAACCACTCCATTGTGTTTGTCAACAATTTGGTTTCAAGGAGTAAATAATCAGATTGACCAAAAATAATTGTGTTCCATTCATGCCATAATGGAGCAGCCCTTCATTATTTTGACCTGATGGTGGCGCTAGAAGATCAAGGTCATTGGAACACTTGGTTTAGGGTTCATCTCCCAGGAAACATGAATGCATTGATCAAGTTTCCATTACGTTTTGATCTTGTGTCCAAGTCTCCTTTTGCACAAAGTAGTGCATTATATGGGCATTATATGGTGCATTATAAAACCTTATATGGACCCTTTCCTTTCTGTAGAAATGTGTTTCTGGAGGAAGATGTCAGACATCAAAGCAATCACTACCTGATTATAGAGATATTAAAACATTTATATACTTTAAGAGATTATCCTAGATTAAATGGCATTTCCTCTGGCGCCATCTTTTGGCCAAACTCTCCACTTCTCCTTTTGCACAAACCAAGTGCAATGCAAGATAGAGGGCGCCAGATCCCTTTTAGTCACACCCTACCACTACTTCCTGTTCATCAACACAGCATTGATTCTAGTTGTTTTCTCCATTAGATTTTTGACCTACTCTGGATTGGATACGTTTTAGTACCATGTTTAGTACCACTTTCACACTACCAGGGGTGAGATGCCGTGGGCTCGGTTGGGCTCGGCGAGCCCACTTTTATCAAGCTGTACGCACGCGCGCCCGACATGCACGCACACGCGCGTGCACACACGTGACGTCATCAAGTTGTGTGACGGCTCGGTCAACACTTCACTTCAATCCCCTACCTGTCTGCTTTGCATAACAATACTCTGGTAGGCAGGCTCATATACACTTGTATATGCGGCCAGCATATAGCCTACGCTCGCCTAGCATTCTTTGCAGACTTTTAGCTCCTTTCGGAACCTCTCCCTCCGCTATGCAGCTCCTCACTCTTCATATCATGAGTTTAAATCACTCATTTTGTCAGAGCTGCATAGCGGAGGGACTCGGGAGAGGTTCCGAAAGGAGCTAGCAGACTTTACTGTGTGTGGGTGAGTCTATAAAGTCTGTAAAGTTATTTTATATAAAACCTAAAGGAAAATACATTAATTGAAACTGCATAGCTGAAGCTGCATAGCGGAGGGACCGAAAGGAGCTAGCAGACTTTACTGTGTGTGGGTGAGTCTATAAAGTCTATGTAAAGGAAAATACATTAATTGAAACTAAAATAAAAACAACAAATTAACAATGTAACTAAATAAGAAATATAATTAGATTAAACATGTTGTGTTATAGAGTATTAGCACCGAGCGGAACCACTTCTAAAATCCATATCACACCACTGCACACCACTCTACCCAGGTCCTTATAGTGGAAAACTTGGCACAAGTGGGCGGTGTGGAGTGGTGTGGTGTTGGACCATGTCAGTGGAAAAGGGGCTTTTGCATGGTAACTGTCCTGGGTCCTGGGTGGGGTTCGGCTGGCGCCGGTTTAACATTCAGGCAAAGTCCAGGATGACATGGAGATCTGTGCTAATCTTTTGACTAATACATTTGAAAACTTTAGGCCTAAACATCTTTAGGCCAAACTCTCCACTTGGACACAAGATGAGTCAAAATGTAATGGACTTTGGTCTTAACCAAAACATGCAACTTACAGCGGTGGTTTCCAAACCTTTCAGCCAAAGAACCCAAAAGAAGAATTACACGTTTGCCACTTTGCCCAGGACCCATACTAGTGAAAATAGCCGATCTACAAGCTCACAAAGTGGCAAGAAGCGATGCCTCGTGAGCTTGTAGATCTGCTAATTTTACTATGTCTTAATTATATATTTTTAAGATGGGTTTACTTTGTTTACCATGTAATGAATTACATTCATAACCTTGTTCGATTGATCCAAGACTTCATAGAGCATCGCAGTGAGGTGTCGGAAGCAAGCTGGCCATTCATATTTACCATAGGGTTTTTCATTATCAGCCACAAACTCGTAGCAATTCAATGTACACTTACCACTAGGCTGGTGGTTGTAAAATGGTTCCATAGCTCCTGTAGAACTCCCGAGTATGTGTGCAATCACTCTAGTTTTAGTAAAAACACGTTTTAATCAAGATCGCACGGAGAAGAACTGCATTTCCCATACTGCTAAACGTAAAAACGACGTCTGTGATTGGTCTAGCTTCTTCTTCTTTCAAATAATTTGCGGTTACCGCGGAAGTAGCTTACTGCACCCTGTCTGCCCGGCAGATTATTGCACATCAACAGAACTCCGTGAGCGAATACTTTCTTTTACAAATATGATGCACTGTGTTAAAGATGACGATAAGAGAGTCCACAGGGATGATAATCATATGCTGGCCTGGATAACTAAACTGAGCGTGATTTAACGGCTATATTTCAGGAAACAACAACAACATTCGCTATGCATTCTGGGAGTGTAGTTTCCACAATTTTAAAAATAATGATGTACACAGTCTTGTACCCTGCCCTTTTTTTCAGCTTTCGAATTAATCTTTGCATTCAAAAGAATGTGAATATTATCATGATTCCTCTCCAGCCGAGGTGGCTTTGTTCAAGGTTTAAAAACGTTTAAATAAATACTTTATGAAATGTCTATGCAAGAAATGAATGGAGAAAACGCTTCCGACACCAGAGTGAGGACGGGGTGGGGCTTCAACTGCGATGCTCTATTGGAGGTTTGCATAAGAAAAGGTACAGTTTCATGAATGTACAGTTCACTGGTACAAGGTCAACTAAAATGATCGACAACTGCAACCAGAGTTAAAACCAACAAAGGGTCAAACTCTTTTTTCTGCTATACCACCAAAATGTGGAAAGCCTTACCGAAGGCCATAAAGGAGTGTGGATCACTAGCATCCTTTAAAATTACCCTGAAAAACCACTTACAGGCAGCAGCCGTTCGCAACTGGTAAAAAAAAAAACTAACCTAGCCCAACCCTACCCTCCCCTGCCCCTTCTTTGTATATACTATAGTAAGTCTAAACTTTGTTTAGACTTACTGTTTTCTTCTTTTTTTTTTGTTCTCTCATTTTCCTTTCTTTACATATCTACTGCATAGTACTGTGTTCTATTCGTCTGTCATTCAATGTTATATGAGATACTTTAATGGTTTCCTGTGGAAATAAGCTTAGTCTTTTCATGGATCTGCTTTTAGTAGACCTTGTACCAGTGAACTGTACCGTCATGAAACTGTACCTTTTCCTATGCAAACTTCTAATAAAGTCTTCGATCAATCAATCAAACTCAAAATGCCCCCCCTTTACTCATATTAGCCTACAATATAAAGGTCTGCACGTGAAGGTAAGGACAGGCTTTGTTCTCATTTACCAGTTTAGAGTAGCAGCCTCGAGGTGACTTTTCAGAACCGATATATATTTTCAGTGCCAATTTAAACAACAACAACAACAACGACGACATACCTTCTCTAAGAATGTCTCCTGGTAGAAAACACACTCTTTCCACAGCCTGTTGTGCAACGACGCTCTCTCCGACACAAAGGTTTGTGAGTGAAAAGCTCTATTATTGTATTTATAACTCAGTGGTCGTTCAGTCTCTCTGCTCTGTTTACGCTACGAGAGAGAGGGACGGACCCATGGGCTCAGTGGACACGGTTCCCGTCCTCCCCTCTATCTGGTCCGGGTGGAAACACGGTGCACTACCCCGGACTGGAGTTCCGCTGATGAGTATGCAGTTGTCAGTGGTGTACAGTAACTAGTACATTTACATAAACTACTGTACTTAAGTACAGTTTTGGTATTTGTACTTTACTTGCGTATCTCCAGTTTTCAATACTTTTTACTTTTACTCCACTACATCTCAGAGGCAAATATTGTACTTTTACTCCACTGCAATTATTTGAAAACTACTACTAGTTACTTTTCAGATATAAATTATAATATTATAAAACATACATTAATCTACTTTAGCCGTATTTTATACCAAGACTATTTGAAAATAGACGATCTACAAGCTCGAGCTTGTAGATCTGCTATTTTCAAACATTGTGTACACTTACTTTTGGTACTTTAATTGAATATTTTGATGGCAATACTTTCGTACTTTTACTCAAGTACATTTTTAATTCCAGACTTTTACTTATAAGTATTTCTATTGCAGTATTGATACTTTTACTTAAGTAAAACATCAAACATGTGAGTACTTTTTTCCACCATCAGGCTTTTATGAACACCTTGAACAGTTTTTATTTTTATTTTTTTTATTTGCTTGATTCAATATTTAGATATTTGATGTGAAGGTTATCAGTCTTCCTCCAGGAGGAGGGCCCCATACACACCCATTGTAACTTCAAACTCTATTTTAACCACGACATTTTCATTAAAACACCTATTAGCTTTTTTTTCATGTATTTATTTATTATGCTCAAATTTGTTTCCATTTTCCAAAATAGATGATGATAAAATGACAACAGTTATTTTGATAGTAATATCCCTTAAGTAAATATGTAGAAATTAAGTAAAAGTCCAGAATTCAATATGTACTTGAGGTGAAGTATGAAAGTGTTGGCCTCCAAATGTGTTTAAAGGGGAGAACCACCATTTTCAATATTGAACCGTCATTAATATACCTTGAGTTATGTGGAAATAAGATTTTGTTGTCATGTGTAGGCTATAGCCTATAATCTGTTGCTAAATAGCCAAATCGTCTTCATTGTCTTATTGATAGCCATGAATACAAGAAGAGGTGCTGTGGGTGGGAAACCGGATCTGGTGGTCCCAATTCATGATGAGACTTCGGATGAAGATGGAGGTATCATTTTAATTCCTGTTGCTATTTTTACTGGAAGTGTTTAAAAACAATGTTTTAATTTTAAACAAGTCTTTAGTTAAAATGGAAGTTCAATGGGTTTAGGGGCGGCCATGCTCGGTGAACAGCCAACTGTCAGGTGTGCACACAAGCAGACTTCTAAAATGTAGCCATCAAAAGCTATGCTGATAGTGCTTTCCCTATTATCCATCCATACAAGAGCTGCTGCACCACCCGCTCCACCCAGGGGGAAGGGGAAAGCTGCTCCACCTCCACCTGACCAACCTCATACCGCAGGAGTTGAAAGGGAGGGTATGTGTTCATTTGTGTTGCTATTTTTAGGTGGTTTCGACCACTGGCAGCAGTTAAGTGTGAAAACCTGCAGCAACTGTGTCACGCTGAAACTCTTTTGTGTAATGCTGTAACTCTGTAACCGTGTTAAGCCTGTTCAGTTGTGGTAGATCACCTCAATTGATGTCCAGCACACCTGAAACTCTGATTAGTTTGGTTGAGTGTCTCAAAGTGTACAGATCTCCTCTGCCCTTTTCCTCCTCACGTGTGCTTTGAAGAGCCTTTGCTTGTAAGTTTACAATGCAATTATGCTCGCCTGCACGCAATATTTATTGTCAATTAACCATGCCCCCACCGCGACCGAGTATTTCCCGGTGAATCTGTGCGCAAAGGTGGGGGCCGATGGGCAAGGAGGGTTGCGAGCTTATGAGAAACAACTAAAATAAGACCTTAAAACCTGGCGAAAACAGTTGCGTGCATTAGCGCAAGATGACGATAAAGGAAATCATTAAATGGAAAACATTAAATTAACTTCTGAAAAGCCTACACAGCCTTTAAACAGCCTGCATACGGTGCATTAATTAGCGCAAGATTAGATGAGGATAAAGGAAATAATTAAATGGAAAACATTAAATTAACTTCTGAAAAGGCTTCTTCTAAGACTACACTATAGCCTACTAAAAACGAGTGAATCTTGCCACACGTGAATAATTGTGGTTCAGTGGTTGTAAACAATAACACAGACAATATAAATCCTTAGTCTAGTTGTGGGAAGAAAAGGATATCATCATGGCCCCAAATAACTTTTAAATATCTTGCAATTGGCGACGAGTCTCTTACTAAATCGGCAAGAGTGCCTCTCATTTTCAATACATAAAGGCTAAGCTATAGAACCTCTCCATCATCAGCAATAGTCAGTGGTGCGTGTTCCCCACACTCCCAAGCCCCCACCGTTGCGCACAGATTCACCGGGAAATACTCGGTCGCGCCCCCACCATGTCTCATATGCATATGTATATATTTTTAAAAAATGCATTAATTCCAAATGCCATTAACTCAATGAATGATGTCATGTCTCGTTGATCTGCCTGCTCTCTTTACATATGCCACTGTTGTCCTTCTGTTTGACCTTAAAGATGCTTTGTGTGTTATTGTTTGTTAGTGTTATCTGTTGTTTTATTGTTGTAAATGTATGAGACAAAAGACAAATTTCCACATTGTGGACAATAAAATTAAACTAAACTAAACTATGTCTCATATGCATATGTATATATGTTGACGTGTTTCTTCTGCCTTTTTTTCTTTAAAAAAAAATCTTTAGCTAAGTCTAAATGGTCGAATCAGCTGGTGCGCCTGCGGTCGCTACTCGACCTTAGGTTGAGTAGTGTGTTACTTGTTTATATTTGGTTGCGGATTCCCATCTGAAGACTTTGTGGCTTACAGAACATTTTCATGAAATAAATCTACATGCTTACAATACATGATTGAAGAGCTGTTAGATGACACAATTTTCATTTTCATTTTAATCTTAAATTCTCTTATCTTGTGTGCAGCACCTACGGTCAAGCACCAGCTTGAGTTGATGCAGCTCAAGTTGGAGGCTGAGCGAGACCTTGGGCGTCTGAGGGAGGAAACCATTGCCATCCTGAAGTCTGACAAGTTACGCGTAACAAGTTTAGCAACAGGTTTTTAATGCCTATAATATCTACTGAGCAAATGAAGAAATCCTTTGTTCCCGCTGCTGTTAGATTCCTTAACGTTAACGTACATCGCTAGCTTGTTTTTGGGAGGGTGTCATGTAATTTGTAAAGTCTGTTATTGTTACTTGGTAAATGGTAAATGGTGCATTTATATAGCGCTTTTATCCAAAGCGCTTTACAGAGATTGTGCATTACATTCACGCACACATTCATACACCGGTGGCGGAGGAAACCATGCAAGGCACCAACCTGCTCACCGGGAGCAATGTGGGGTTCAGAGTCTTGCCCAAGGACCCTTCGACATTAACTCAAGGGGAGCCCGGATTCGAACTGGGAACCCTTCGTGCTCTAATAACGGTTTCTCTACCCCTGAGCTATGCCGCCCTACTTGTTGTGTATTTGTATGTTTGTTATATGTTGTCATTGATTTTGTGTATTTGTATTCGCTCTGGTGGCAAAAAAAATGTTTCCCTTTGGGGACTAAGCAATAAACCCATACCATACCATACCATACCATACCATACCATACCATACCAAACCATACCATACCATACCATACCATACACCTCCAGGAGGAGCTTGCCCCAAAAGACCACTTGGTGCGGGACCTAATGAAGAACCAGTCTCTGGACCCACCATCCAGTTCAGGTGACCCGCCATCCAGTTCAGGTGATTAAGGCAGATCCTGCAAATGTCTTCTAAATCCTAACATTCTTTCTGAAAAACGTATGTTGCTATAATAGTGTAAACTAAACTCTGTTTAGATTGGTTGAGTGTCTCAAAGTGTACAGATCTCCTCTGCCCTTTTCCTCTTCATGTGTGCTTTGAAGAGCCTTTGCTTGTAAGTTTACATGCAATTATGCTCGCCTGCACGCAATATTTATCGTCAAGTAATGTCCGCCCCCACCATGTCTCATATGCATATGTATATTATGTTGATGTGTTTCTTTTGCCTTTTTTTCTTTAAAAAAAAAAATCTTTCGCCAAGTCTAAATGGTCAAATCAGCTGGTGCGCCTGCGGTCGCTACTCGACCTTAGGGTGAGTAGTGTGTTACTTGTTTATATTTGGTTGCGGATTCCCATCTGAAGACTTTGTGGCTTACAGAACATTTTCATTAAATAAATCTACATGCTTACAATACATGATTGAAGAGCTTTTAGATTACACAATTTTCATTTTAATCTTAAATTCTCTTATCTTGTGTGCAGCACCTACGGTCAAGCACCAGCTTGAGTTGATGCAGCTCATGTTGGAGGCTGAGCGAGACCTTGGGCGTCTGAGGGAGGAAACCATTGCAGTATTGATTGACATTCTGACTTGGCATGGAAAAACATTTGGTTCATTATTTGTCTTTCAGTGAAAATCTGCAAAGGCATAATAATCCGCCGATACCTTGCTGTCCTGGAAGTCTTCAATGAGGTGCAGTCTATGAAGGCAGCCTTTGAGGATGTCGGCGTGGACCGCAACACCATTGCCAGGACGGCAGCAGTTGCGGAGCTCCACATAGCTGCCCCTGAAGCTTACAAAGCCGCCGGCGAATGGAACGAGAAGACCGAGAAGATGACCGTCCACGTCCAGAGGTGTCGCGATGCGATCACGCCAGAGATTAGGGCCAGGATCAACGACATGAAGGAGAACGGAGAACTATTGCCCATGTCTTAAATCCACAGCCTTGGGGCACGGTCGCACCGCACTTCTATTCTACCTGTGAGGGTGGATTCTGCCTATCAGTTTCAATGGGAATTTGCAGATTTCTGCAAAACAACTCAATTCCCATTGAACTGCATTGGCAGAATCTGCCCTCATAGCTAGAATAGAAGTGTTTTGTTGATGGTACAGGTTTCTTGAGGACATCACCATGTGCCATTAAGATGGTATTTGTTTATGTTTTTTTGTTTAATAACAAAAAATTCTAGGTCATAGCTATAAAACTACCGGGGCATTTTGAGGTACAGGGTTTTCTTTATGTTATTTTATTGCTGTCCCTTAATTACACTACATATCTTGTTGTATGTAGCTCCCTGTGTACCTAATATTGGTATGAGACTGTTTGGGATAGTTGTCTCCCATTGTACCATTAGGATGGTAGCAGCAGAGAATGGTTTGAGGTCAGCTCTGGTTCTAGAAGTGAAGTCTTGACATTGGTAGTGTTTAAGTTACCTCTCGCTTTAAGTTACCCCTCGCTTTCAACTCGGTAAGAGGTTGGTCAGGTGGTTGATACTATGGTCATGTGGTTGATACTGTTATCAAGAAAAGAAAAACAAAGTGTAATTACTCTAATAAATGACTAGCATGTGTCAAAGACACATTACTCTTGTCTCTGTTCCTTTTTAAAATTGAATGTCACTTAACTCTAATGCTATTATAATGATAAACTTGCTAATAACCAGTCATTAATGGTTCATTATAAATGAGCTTATAATGCATTATAACTCAATATAAAGGCATCCTTAATATAAAGTGCTACCATAATTTCTGCATAGCCTATAATAATAGCTCTTTCTTCTCGCCAGTCACCACCAACAACGCCAACACCAAAGCCAGGAGAGTGTTTTCTGCTGGTGATTCAGTCAGAGTGTATCAAAGGGTGAGTTCGTAAATGCGCACCGGGTTAGGGTTAGGGGTTATGGTTATGTTTAGGCATAGTTTTACTGAGGTTAGGGTTAGGGTTAGGCATAGTTTTACTGAGGTTAGAGTTAGTATTAGGGTTAGGCACTCACTACACTGAGCACACACCCGGTGCACATTTCCGAATGCACCCTTTGATACACACCAGCAGAAAACACCATCCCCATCAAAGCCTTAATCATCCTTTTTGTGTCACCAAACAGCTCGCCGTTTTCCCCTTTTTTGACGACGGCCGCTCCACTGCTAAAAAGGACTACACTGGCAACACTGCTGAAAGCAGCGTCTACTTCCACGTCGGCTCACGTCCCGCAAAGCATTGTGGAAAATGTATTCTTTTTTGGAAGAGACTTTGATCCAACTTTGAAAGAGCACGCATCATGCAAAGAGCAAATGTTCTTAATATGTGATTGTGGCCTCAGTAAACCATAGTTTTATGGGGCTGTTTTATAATCCATAAAAACATTAAAAAAATGTATGAAAGGGATAGTTCACCACCATAAAAATATATATATAATTTATTTATACATACGCACACGCACACACACACACACACACACACACACACACACACACACACACACAAACGCACGCACACACAAATTCATGTTGAGTTGTTTGGGGGTGAACTATTATCCTTTTGAACACGTGTTAACATGTCGTTATGAAAAATGTGTAAATATATCAATATGTCTATGATACATGCACACGGACATGCTGTATGATATATTCAGACTGTGACAAAGAAGCTGTTTCATAGAAATATTTAATAAAGTCATGGAGAAGACTGTAATGTATTACACTTTTGAGTTTGGTCATTGTGACAGAATGTTCTAGTAAACAGGAAAAAAAAAACAGTTGGGTCAGGTTGACCTAAAATGGAGTAACTCATCATGAGGTTTTGTGTGCCAAGATGTAGGACCACAAGAAGTATAGAAACACGCCCACAATCCTATTTCATCAGTCCCAGCTGCATATGGATACGTTGATCCTCCCTGTGGCTATTCTATAGTAGAGTTGGTGTGAATAAACTGGTGTCTTTTTAAATGACTACAACAACTGTAAGTCTGTCACAACGTGGAACACTTAAAAGGTTTTTTTTCTCCAGTGTGGAAGGTAGGTAGATACGATAATATGCCTTCAGACTACTTGACACACTGAAACACTGAAACACTTGTTACACTGGTGACATCAATCAGCTTTTTCTCCACTGTGAACACGCTGGTGTCTCTTCAGGTGAGATGAACGACTGAAACTCTTGTCACAATGTTTACAATTAAAAGGTTTTTCTCCAGTGTGAAAAAGCTGGTGTCTCTTCAGGTAAGATGACTGACTGAAACTCTTGTCACAATGTTCACAATTAAAAGGTTTTTCTCCAGTGTGCACACGCTGGTGTCTCTTCAGGTCAGATGGATGACTGAAACTCTTGTCACAATCTTCACAGTGAAAAGGTTTTTCTCCAGTGTGGACACGCTGGTGTTTCTTCAGGCTAGATGACTGACTGAAACTCTTGTCACAATGTGTACAGTGAAAAGGTTTCTCTCCAGTGTGGACACGCTGGTGTTCCTTCAGGTAAGTTGAGGTACTGAAACTCTTGTCACAATGTTCACAGGGAAAAGGTTTTTCTCCAGTGTGGACACGCTGGTGTTCCTTCAGGTTAGATGAGGTACTGAAACTCTTGTCACAATGTTCACAGGGAAAAGGTTTTTCTCCAGTGTGGACACGCTGGTGTCTCTTCAGTTCAGATGGGTGATTGAAACTCTTGTCACAATTTTTACAGTGAAAAGTTTTTTCTCCTATGTCTCCTGAGAGAGAGAGAGAGAGAGAGAGAGAGAGAGAGAGAGAGAGAGAGAGAGAGTAGGGACAGAAGGGAGAGGAAGACTGGTGAGTATAAAATCATGAGTAATTACGGCTCCCCTGTTAATATTTCTGATTTAATTGTATCTTTTATCACCATCATTTATTCCAACTCTCAGTTTATTTTTCCCACACATGCAAGTCCTGTCCCAGTGTCTAACACTGACTGACCTCCACTGGTCTCCTCCCAATCGTCACTGTCTTCAGTGACTTCAGAGTCAGATTCAAGCTCGACTTCAACTTCACAACGGTGCAAAGAGATGTCTTCATCATGGACTTCACTTTTCACTGCTGGTAACGTCGACGTTGACCCCTCAGGCTCCTCTGGTCTTTGAAGTAGCTCATCCTGTTCCTCCTTAATGTGTGGAGGCTCTGGTTCCTCCTGTTCCTCCTTAATGTGTGAAGGCTCTGGTTCCTCCTGAAGCAGACTGGAGCTCCTCTCCTGTTCAGGAGAATCCTCCTCTTTACACACAACCATGTGCAGGATGTCTAGGAGCAGAAAAACAACATGACAGCTTAATTCTCGAACAATCAGAGGCAGGCAGGGGCGGGTCTTTTCGTAAACCAAGGTGCGTTAGAATAAACAAACAACCAGAGTACACACTAGGTATGGAACGATATGAAAATGTCATATCACGATTATTGTGACAAAAGAAATCGCTATTTACGATATTATCGCGATAATCAAAATCCATTATCCTTGGGCGCAACATTTGCCAGTTGGGACGCGTCGTGAGCTGTTGACATTCAATACTTAACCATGGCATTATTTGTTGACTCATGTGGCGTACGTGATGTCAGAGCCTTTTATGAAGTGATGTCACAATGAGTCAGTGGTTGCACCGATTTCCTTCGGAACAGCCTGATGTCAACAATCAGCTCCACATAAGGAGATTCCGAACGTTTTGCACCGGTTCGGGAAAACCGCGCGTCGGGTCGAGGCCCGGCACTGCACTCCGCGCCGCGGCTGGGAACGCGCGTGCCGAATCTGAAGCCGGTGGGATGAACGGTTCTCGAGATACGCGGATTACAGACAGACACGCGCGCAGAGATTTGTCGATTTATAGAAAGATTTCAAAATGTTTTTCAAAATAGTAAAAAAATAAATAATAATAAAGCAAAGATGTTTTTGGATAAGGCATGGACAAAACAAATGCTCTCTATCTCCTCTCCTCTATTCTCTTCCATTTTGGACAGATATGCGTTATTCAACAGCCCATAATTTGTTTGTTTTAATTCTTTTTTTTATCCCACAATTTTTGTAAACAATTCTTTTTTTAACCACATTAGCAACGAGTTAAAAGAGGAGCGCTGGCAAGCTTTGCTTCTCACGCATTGACTTGCAGGTTATATGAGCTTTTTCACATTTCACAATTTTTCGTTTCAGGAGGAAAAGCTTCAGAATTTTATGATTGATTGATTGAAAAATGTATAAGTTTTGCAATAGAAAAAAGTACAGTTTCATGATAGCACAGATCACTGGTACAAGGTCAACTAAAAGGTGATCCTAGAAAGCTTTCGGCTCATTTCCACAGGAATCACACTTTATGTATCTCATATAACTTTGAAAGACAGACGGATAGAACATAGTACTTTATCTAGGATAACATCAATTTAAAAAGCAGAAAAAGCATAACATCAAATACTATAGCAGAAAAAAGGGGGGTATATCAAAAATGGGGGGTCTAATTACAAGTCACGAGAAGCAGCCGCCTGAAGGTCTTTTCATACCAATGTTGAAGGAGGCGGGGATTTGCTCTCCTTTAAGGTTTGTGGAAGGGCGTTCCATAAGTTGGTGATATAGCAGGAGAACGAATTAGAGCCTTGTTTAGCGTTAAATCTATGTTGAACATGATTGGTGGAGCTGCCTCTGGAGTTGTGATCATGGACATCCTTGACCTTTAGGAAGTAGTTTGTCAGGTACATGGGTATCTTGGAGGTGTAGTGTATCTTGTGCACCAGGCCCATTGCAAGATGCTGTACTCTGTCAGCTACTTTGAGCCACCCCATGCTTTCGTGGTGATGATCGTTAAGGAGGGCCCGAGGAGGAAGACCAAGCACAACCCTAATTCGTTTGTTCTGGGCTGTTTGGAGCTTTAACTTTAAGGCAACTGGGGCATCGCGATACCAAACTGGGGCATTGCGATACCAAACGAGTATTCCATAATCATAATGTTGTTCTTCTAAATCTAGTCAACAAGGCCTGTAGTAGGCTATGCACTGGAAAATGTGCATGACATTATTTCAATAAACTAAAAACACTGGGAAATGTTAAATAGCCCTGAAAAACTTCAGTCGTATCTCACGACCATCATGGATCGACCTCAACCTGGTGTGAGCAGTTTAGCCAACTTGCCACGTAAATCTACACAAACGTTCAGATTTCATAAATAAAGTGCTCACTAAAGGCACACGGATGTCACAATATGGTACACAATTACCCGTATCATCCGTATTGTTTAATAAGTACTGCACTCTGATACATAAAAAAAGAAAATAGAACATGGCGACCAATTGGATTAAAATGCCTTTATATTCCTATTCTTTCTATTGTGTTGCAAACTGTGTGTGAGCTGGTGAAATAACATTGACAGCTAGCACTGCTGATGGAAGCTTGCCATCGCAAGCTGCCAGTTAAGCAAGTTTTGGACAATCGCTTTTGGGGAGGGGCTTAGCGAAGGGCTAATTGCCTAAGCTGTAATCCTGGGCTCTGCTCTCCCTCTGCCAACCTGGGGAGAGCCCCGAACTGAGCTCACACTTCCTTCAGTGCATGAAGAGTGAGCATGCCGCTTCTTATCACCTGACAGCTACCCCGGTTGGAACACATAATACCAACCAGTTTCTTTCCCCTCCATCAGGCGACCCGGGCTGGCCAGGTGGAGGCATTATAGAGACCCGGATTACTGCATATTTTTGTGAGGGTATCTACCCTAGGAGACACGGGGAAAACATGCAAACTCCACACAACCCCACCTTGGGGCACTGATGGTGGTGTGGACACTGATCACATGGAAGAGAGAACACACCCCCCACGCGAACCCAGGACCTTCTAGCTGTGAGGCGACAGAGCTACTGACTGCAGCCCATAACTTTTTAATATTTTGAAACACATTTTAAAATACTTCAAATAACCAAACAACATGGACAGTTTGTGAGCTTGTAGATCAGATATTTAAAGAATTATTATTATAATTTTTCTTTAAAAATAGTAAAAAAAATAAAAAAAAAGAGAGAAAAAAAAGGGAAATTCTCCTCTGCCATTTTTGGACAGAAATGCTATATTCAACGGCCCATGGTGAATACCGAAGCTACATCGCGCTTAGTTGACACCGCTTGAATCAACACCACGCTTTAGGATGATTTTGAAACTAAATGCTTGTTGTGTTGTGTTGTTACAGCAAATATTTATTTCAATTATGAAATTATGAAATACTATTGAAACAAAATACTCGACAATAGGGGTGGATATTGGCAAGAATCTCGCAATGCAATACATATCACGATACTTGGGTCACGATGCAATAGTATCAAGATATTTTGCAATACTACTGCGATACTATTGTGATATATCAGCTTTATAATCTGAAGGCGCTGCTCTAATGTTGTTGTTTTCGTCGTTTGCAGCCATTTTCTCGAGAGACCTCACTCACTGAACCGTGAGAAGGGGAAGTAGCTACTATATTACAGCGACATCTAGAGGCAGCGGAGTGTCAGGACGGGATTTCTATGCATGGGAACATATCATATTTTCCTCAAAGTATTGCGATTCTACAGCCTGAAGTATCAATACAGTATTGGCAAATAAACTATCGCAATGTATTGCCATATCGATTATATTGCCCACCCCTACTCGACAAGTTGTGAGCTTGTCGATCCACTATTTGCAGCACATGTTCCCCCTGCATACAGCGATGCTAGGGTTCAAGTGGTTAAACTTACTGAAGTGTGGCTGATCTTCAAGCTCCTCCTGTTTAATAGAAACGGCCCTGGCTGAGTCTGGAGCGTTCATCTTCACCTGCAGTCTGGACTCCACACTCTGGTCTGAAATGAAGCAATTCAACAAGGACTTTAATAACCTCTCACCTAGTGGTGTCATAATGTGAATAAGGTGAAAGTAGACAATCTGCTTTGAATGTTTCTGCAAACATGTTTCCTTCTATGACCAACCCCACCAACAATTATACCCTCCACCCTTTACTGTAGGGCTGCACAGACTTTGATGTGTCATGCATTTTAGAAATGGTTTCATGTAAAACAGAGGAAGCGTAGGATACGATTGATTGTGGGTTCAAAAACTGGGCTGTGATACAAAATACATCCCCAAACTAACAAGTGGGGATGAGAGATGGTAATTGATCACATACTGTAAGCAGCCTTTGTTGACCTGGGTGAGGGGAGTGATCAAAGTATGGCTGTTTTCACTCACTAAAAAACCTAAAAAGCCAAACTCAATCTCAGTTAACCTGTGAGATGTTTAGTTCTGATCTGAGCCAAGATGATGGAAAGAGAGCCTTTTGGTCAACAACAAAGATATAAAACCACTCCATTGTGTTTGTCAACAATTTGGTTTCAAGGAGTAAATAATCATATTGACCGAAAATAATTGTGTTCCATTCATGCCATAATCGAGCAGCCCTTCATTATTTTGACCTGATGGTGGCGCTAGAAGATCAAGGTCATTAGAACACTTGGTTTAGGGTTCATCTCCCAGGAGGCATGAATGCATTGATCAAGTTTCATGACAATCTGTCAGTTACATTTTGACACATCTTGTGTCAAGGTGGAGAGTTTGGCCAAAAGGTGGCGCCAGAGGAAAGGCCATTTAATCTAGGATAATCTCACAACGTATATAAATGTTTTAATATCTCTATAATCAGGTAGAAAGTGCCTTGATGTCTGACGTCTTCCTCCAGAAACACATTGCTACAGAAAGAAAAAGGACCAAAATTGGAACATATAAGGTTTTGTTTGCTATTAGTTCAGGGGTCTTCAACATTTTCAGGCCAAGGACCCCTTAGTTGAGAGAGAGATGAAGCAGGGACCCCCACAACCCATAGATTCCATATCATTTCATTGTTTGACAGCACAATCATCAGTGTATTTTGGATTCATGTCAATTTGTTTTTACTTGAACCGTCAATACTAATAAACTTGACCTTTCACTCTGTACTTGAACTTGTACCTTTTCCCCCCTACACCAAACATCTTTGCCGAAAATAGCAGATCTACAAGCTCAAAACGCCTCACAGTGCGAGGCGTTGTGAGCTTGTAGATCTGCTATTTTTGGCTAAAGGGTTCAAGTGGTTAAAGGAGAAAAAAAGCTTCTATCACACAAAGATTTGGAGGACCCCTGTAGTAACTCTGAGGACCCCCTAGGGGTCCCGGACCCCCTGTTGAAGACCCCTGTGTTAGTTCATTAGTTCCCAGTTAGTTACTGTGAGTGGGGTTTTATTTAAGGACAGGATGGTCCCCAGACTCTGCCTGGGTTTTGGGCTGGTGTCGACTGGGTGCCGCTTGGGACCTGGGAGAGTGACCACACTCTCTGTTAGTGTGGTTGCTGTCCTGGGACAGTGACCACACTCTGTTGAGCCCCTTTTCGACTGCAGCTTTAGCACCACACTACACCGCACCAAACTACACCGCACCACACTACACCGCATCACACCACACCGCACCACACCACACTACACCGCACCACAGTACAACGCACCACTTACAAATATCTACATTTTCCATTACACAAAAGTACCCCGATCGATAAAACAAATTGACCCTTTTAACTGTGATTATAATACAATATACATTTGTATTACAACTATCCTAGTTATAATGCACTATAATGGATTAATAACTGTGATTATAATACACTATAACGTATTAATGTAGTACTATGATAATTATTATAATACACTGACTGTAATAGATCATAACAGTGATTATAACACAATATAATCTATTATCATGTATTACAACTACGTATATCCTGGTGGTCTAAATGAAAAATCAGATCAGTCATTATGAACTGTTTGGCCCTGTTTGACCTGCTCTGTCTGGATTGGATACTTTTTAGTACCACGTTTAATACCACTTTCACACTACCAGGGGTGAGATGCCGTGGGCTCGGTTGGGCTCGGTGAGCCCACTTTTATCAAGCTGTACGTACGCACGCGCGCCCGACATGCACGCACACGCGCATGCACACACGTGACGTCATCAAGTTGTGTGACGGCTCGGTCAACACTTCACTTCAATCCCCTATACCTATCTGCTTTGCATAACAATACTCTGGTAGGCAGGCTCATATACACTTGTATATGCGGCCAGCATATAGCCTATGCTCGCCTAGCATTCTTTGCAGATTTTTAGCTCCTTTCGGAACCTCTCCCTCCGCTATGCAGCTCCTCACTCTTCATATCATGAGTTTAAATCACTCATTTTGTCAGAGCTGCATAGCGGAGGGACTCGGGAGAGGTTCCGAAAGGAGCTAGCAGACTTTACTGTGTGTGGGTGAGTCTATAAAGTCTATGTAAAGTTATTTTATATAAAACCTAAAGGAAAATACATGAATTGAAACAAAAATAAAAACAACAAATTAACAATGTAACTAAATAAGAAATATAATTAGATTAAACATGTTGTGTTATACAGTATTAGCACCGAGCGGCAGGCATGCGTGCACACATGCGTGTGCGTGCGCGCACGCACATGATGTGCATGTGACGTCATGAATTTAGAGGGAAACCACTTATA
Organism: Nannobrachium achirus; assembly: GCF_963921795.1. Lineage (NCBI taxonomy): Eukaryota > Metazoa > Chordata > Actinopteri > Myctophiformes > Myctophidae > Nannobrachium > Nannobrachium achirus. Next base: position 75,954,450 of record NC_137810.1, on the reverse strand, counting down.
AAATCCATATCACACCACTGCACAGCCACACCACTCTACCCAGGTCCTTGTAGTGGAAAACATGGCACAAGTGGGCGGTGTGGAGTGGTGTGGTGTTGGACCATGTCAGTGGAAAAGGGGGTTTTGCGTGGTTACTGACTGTCCTGGCCTGGGTCCTGGTTGGGGTTCGGCTGGCGCCGGTTTAACATTCAGGCAAAGTCCAGGATGACATGGAGATCTGTGCTAATCTTTTGGCTAAAACATTTGAAAACTTTAGGCCTAAACATCTTTAGGCCAAACTCTCCACTTGGACACAAGATGAGTCAGAATGTAATGGACTTTGGTGTTAACCAAAACATGCAACTTACAGCGGTGGTTTCCAAACCTTTCAGCCCAAGAACCCAAAAGAAGAATTAGACGTTTGCCACTTTGCCCAGGACCCATACTAGGGCAAATAGACGATCTACAAGCTCACAAAGTGGCACGAAGCGATGCCTTGTGAGCTTGTAGATCTGCTAATTTCACTATGTCTTAATTATATATTTTTGAGATGGGTTTACTTTGTTTACCATGTAATGAATGTTCCATTCATTACATTCATAACCTTGTTTGATTGATCCAAGACTTCATTGGAGGTTTGCATAAGAAAAGGTACAGTTTCATGAATGTACAGTTCACTGGTACAAGGTCAACTAAAGGGATCGACAACTGCAACCAGAGTTAAAACCAGCAAAGGGTCAAACTCTTTTTTTTCTGCTATACCACCAAAATGTGGAAAGCCTTACCGAAGGCCATAAAGGAGTGTGGATCACTAGCATCCTTTAAAATTGCCCCAAAAAACCACTTACAGGAAGCAGCCGTTCACAACTGGTAAAAAAAACTAACCTAGCCCAACCCTCCCCTCCCCCTTCTTTGTATATATTTACTGTTTGTTTAGACTTACTGTTTTCTTTTTTTTGTTCTCTCATTTTATTTTATTTACATATCTACTGCATAGTACTGTGTTCTATTCGTCTGACATTCAATGTTATATGAGATACTTTAATGGTTTCCTGTGGAAATAAGCTTAGTCTTTTCATGGATCTGCTTTTAGTAGACCTTGTACCAGTGAACTGTACCGTCATGAAACTGTACCTTTTCCTATGCAAACTGACAATAAAGTCTTCGATCAATCAATCTCCCCCCACCAGTAGTGGTGGCTTTTCAGAACCAATATATATTTTCAGTGCCAATTTAAACAACAACAACAACAACAACAACAACAACAACAACAACGTACCTTCTCTAAGAATGTCTCCTGGTAGAAAAGGTTTGCATAAGAAAAGTTACAGTTTCACGAATGTACAGTTCACTGGTACAAGGTCAACTAAAAGGATCGACAACTGCAACCAGAGTTAAAACCAACAAAGGGTCAAACTCTTTTTTCTGCTATACCACCAAAATGTGGAAAGCCTTACCGAAGGCCATAAAGGAGTGTGGATCACTAGCATCCTTTAAAATTACCCTGAAAAACCACTTAAAGGCAGCAGCCGTTCGCAACTGGTAAAAAAACGAACCTAGCCCAACCCTAGCCTCCCCTTCTTTGTACTTACTGTTTGTTTAGACTTACTGTTTTCTTTTGTTTTCTCTCATTTTATTTTATTTACATATCTACTGCATAGTACTGTGTTCTATTCGTCTGTCATTCAAAGTTATATGAGATACTTTAATGGTTTCCTGTGGAAATAAGCTTAGTCTTTTCATGGATCTGCTTTTTACTCATATTAGCCTACAACAGAAAGGTCTGCATGTGAAGGTAAGGACAGGCTTTGTTCTCATTTACCAGTTTCGAGTAGCAGCCTCGAGGTGGCTTTTCAGAACCGATATATATTTTCAGTGCCAATTTAAACAACAACAACAACAACAACAGATTAGATTAAACATGTTGTGTTATACAGTATTAGCACCGAGCGGCAGGCATGCGTGCACACATGCGTGTGCGTGCGCGCACGCACATGATGTGCATGTGACGTCATGAATTTAGAGGGAAACCACTTATAAAATCCATATCACACCACTGCACAGCCACACCACTCTACCCAGGTCCTTGTAGTGGAAAACATGGCACAAGTGGGCGGTGTGGAGTGGTGTGGTGTTGGACCATGTCAGTGGAAAAGGGGGTTTTGCGTGGTTACTGACTGTCCTGGCCTGGGTCCTGGTTGGGGTTCGGCTGGCGCCGGTTTAACATTCAGGCAAAGTCCAGGATGACATGGAGATCTGTGCTAATCTTTTGGCTAAAACATTTGAAAACTTTAGGCCTAAACATCTTTAGGCCAAACTCTCCACTTGGACACAAGATGAGTCAGAATGTAATGGACTTTGGTGTTAACCAAAACATGCAACTTACAGCGGTGGTTTCCAAACCTTTCAGCCCAAGAACCCAAAAGAAGAATTAGACGTTTGCCACTTTGCCCAGGACCCATACTAGGGCAAATAGACGATCTACAAGCTCACAAAGTGGCACGAAGCGATGCCTTGTGAGCTTGTAGATCTGCTAATTTCACTATGTCTTAATTATATATTTTTGAGATGGGTTTACTTTGTTTACCATGTAATGAATGTTCCATTCATTACATTCATAACCTTGTTTGATTGATCCAAGACTTCATTGGAGGTTTGCATAAGAAAAGGTACAGTTTCATGAATGTACAGTTCACTGGTACAAGGTCAACTAAAGGGATCGACAACTGCAACCAGAGTTAAAACCAGCAAAGGGTCAAACTCTTTTTTTTCTGCTATACCACCAAAATGTGGAAAGCCTTACCGAAGGCCATAAAGGAGTGTGGATCACTAGCATCCTTTAAAATTGCCCCAAAAAACCACTTACAGGAAGCAGCCGTTCACAACTGGTAAAAAAAACTAACCTAGCCCAACCCTCCCCTCCCCCTTCTTTGTATATATTTACTGTTTGTTTAGACTTACTGTTTTCTTTTTTTTGTTCTCTCATTTTATTTTATTTACATATCTACTGCATAGTACTGTGTTCTATTCGTCTGACATTCAATGTTATATGAGATACTTTAATGGTTTCCTGTGGAAATAAGCTTAGTCTTTTCATGGATCTGCTTTTAGTAGACCTTGTACCAGTGAACTGTACCGTCATGAAACTGTACCTTTTCCTATGCAAACTGACAATAAAGTCTTCGATCAATCAATCTCCCCCCACCAGTAGTGGTGGCTTTTCAGAACCAATATATATTTTCAGTGCCAATTTAAACAACAACAACAACAACAACAACAACAACAACAACAACAACGTACCTTCTCTAAGAATGTCTCCTGGTAGAAAAGGTTTGCATAAGAAAAGTTACAGTTTCACGAATGTACAGTTCACTGGTACAAGGTCAACTAAAAGGATCGACAACTGCAACCAGAGTTAAAACCAACAAAGGGTCAAACTCTTTTTTCTGCTATACCACCAAAATGTGGAAAGCCTTACCGAAGGCCATAAAGGAGTGTGGATCACTAGCATCCTTTAAAATTACCCTGAAAAACCACTTAAAGGCAGCAGCCGTTCGCAACTGGTAAAAAAACGAACCTAGCCCAACCCTAGCCTCCCCTTCTTTGTACTTACTGTTTGTTTAGACTTACTGTTTTCTTTTGTTTTCTCTCATTTTATTTTATTTACATATCTACTGCATAGTACTGTGTTCTATTCGTCTGTCATTCAAAGTTATATGAGATACTTTAATGGTTTCCTGTGGAAATAAGCTTAGTCTTTTCATGGATCTGCTTTTTACTCATATTAGCCTACAACAGAAAGGTCTGCATGTGAAGGTAAGGACAGGCTTTGTTCTCATTTACCAGTTTCGAGTAGCAGCCTCGAGGTGGCTTTTCAGAACCGATATATATTTTCAGTGCCAATTTAAACAACAACAACAACAACAACAACATACCTTCTCTAAGAATGTCTCCTGGTAGAAAACACACTCTTTCCACAGCCTGTTGTGCAACGACGCTCTCTCCGACACAAAGGTTTGTGAGTGAAAAGCTCTATTATTGTATTTATAACACAGTGGTCGTTCAGTCTCTCTGCTCTGTTTTACGGGCTATGTTCCGTGAACAAATTTAGTGTCAGCAAATATAAGACTTCCGGTGTCGATCTCTTCAGAATAAGAGTACCCCTAACGCCATTGAAAAACGATTAATTTGTATATGATATACACATTAAAAATATAGATTCAGCATTTAATTGAAGCTATACAACGAAAATTATGTTTCTGTGTAAAAATAACGTTTTAATGACAACAAATATATGTACAACTAGATAATTGCTCTTCAATGGAGTGCATAGCCTTTACAAATTGGACACTGGAGAGCAGACGGCTCTTCGTGTCGGCACTTTTGACACACGCACACGTTCACAGAGACCTCCTCTATCACACCCCACACTCCGCTAAGCGGGAGAGGCGGCATTGCAAATTTTGATGGCCGTCCAGTGGGGCCAGGTGCCAAAAAAAGTCCTCAAATGGCACCATTTTCCGACTCTAGTGGGCGCTGAAGAGGAGACGGCTTTTCGTGTCGGCACTTTTGACACACGCACGCGTTCACAGAGTCTGTTTCTCGTAGCGTCTGTTTACGCTACGAGAGAGAGGGGCGGACACGGTTCCCGTCCTCCCCTCTATCTGGTCCGGGTGGAAACACGGTAGAGGTGGTGGGACGTTCCCGAACCAATCGAGTCTTCTGAACGGCTCTTTGAAATTAACGATTGGATCCTGTTCACAGCAGGGAGGGAGCCTGAGCCGTTCCTTGCTAATGAACAGTGGTGGGAAAAGTACCCAGTTGCTTTACTTGAGTAAAATATATCAATAGCCTACTGCAATCAATGTGGAAATACTCTGCCACAAGTAGAAGTTTGGAATGTTAATGAGTAAAAGTACAAACGTATTGGTATCAAAATGTAATTAAAGTAGCCTACAAAGTACTATTAGTAGAAAGTATTAATTATTCAGGTTTTCCAATGAATACAATTTTGAAAAATCATTAGAAAATAGCAGATCTACAAGCTCACAATGCGTTGCAACGCGACGCATTGAGAGCTTGTTGATCGGCTATTTTCAAATGGCAGGTATGTACCTATCCTATGTAGGCCTATGTCAGAAATAAATGTAGGCCTATATAGGCCGGGGTGAAGTATTTTGAACGGCTCTTTGAAAGGAACGGATCCCACAGATCCGGCTCACTTCAAAGGACCATAAATCCCATCGCTAAAACACCGTAGGCTACACCCTATGGCTACACCCAACTTCAGTCTGACGGTTCGCGTCGCGTTGACTTCACCTTGGGGTGGGGATGGCGGACACGGGCGGAGGGGAGAAGGCGGCGGGTCGTTTGAAATCCCGTCACCGGGATCCCTGGGAGATTGAGTGCAACAGACAAGGAGAATTAATGAAAAAGCAACTTGAAGAGAAATTTAAATCCCAAAAGCCCGAGGCGTGGGAGACTGGAGCTGACAAGCTTGACCAAAGCGGAAAGGATGAAGAAGGAGAAATGATATCGGTGGTGAAGGACACAGCCGTGTCTGAAATGGTGTCGGGTTCAGAATCGGACCGAAGTACAGAGGAGGAAGGCAGTGAGGAAAAAGCAGATCGAAAGAGACCGAGAGTTGAGTCAAGCGGGTCGAGAGAGGAACAGTATGTTGTGGGGATGACAGCTGATGTAAAGAAGGACGGGATCTTTAGTGACATGCGTGGGATTGGACAGTTTGTGGAGAAAACGGTTGGGAAGGTGAAGTTGGTGAGGGTAACCAGGACTGGGATGGTAATCATTGAATGCAAGGACAAGGTACAGATGAGGAAAGCATTGAGGATAGTGAAATTTGCAGGGTGCCCAGTGAGGTGCTTTGAGCTGGGAAGAAGAGAAACGAGGTGGGGAGTAGTCAGTGGAGTGCCTCTGACAATGAAGGCTGAGTCATTTCTTGAACTCGATGGGGTATGCCAGGCAAGAAGACTAGTCAGGTACAGAGAAGGGGACCGAGAAGAAACTAAGTCAGTGCGTTTGACTTTTGAAGGACATGATCTGCCAGATAGGATATATTTAGATTATTTAAGCTACAGGGTCAGGCCATTTGAAAGAGGGCCACTTCGGTGTTTCAAATGTCAGGAATATGGACATGTTGCCGCCGTATGTAGGGGAATTCGAAGATGTGGCAGGTGTGGGAAGGACAGTTGTGAGGAGGAGTGCAAAGAGCATGAAGAAAAAGCGAGGTGTCTGCACTGTGGTGGTGAACATTATGCCGGGGCTGCACAGTGCCCGAGGAAAATTACGGAGGTTAAAGTGAAGAAAATGAGAGAGGAATCGAGACGGATGTCATACGCGGAAGCGGTGCAGAGGGTGCAGGAAAGCACACAGGTGGCAGCTCAACAGGAGAACACAGAGAAGCAAAGAGATGACAATAATATAGTCATGGATAAGAGGCAATTTTTGGCATTTATTGCAATGGTGATTAACTGTGCGGCGGACATAAAAACCAAATCTGAGAGGATAAAAATGGTGCTCGATGCAGCAAGGAGGTTTCTTAATGTACTGGATGTGTCTGGAGAAGAACTCGATAATACTCTGAGAGAAGGATTCCTATCCTCTCAGACGAGTGGATCAGGGTGATAGGCATTGAGAAAGAACGTGGGGAATGGGAACACGATGGGACATTTTAACACGGGTGGATAGTAACTTAAATTCAAATGGGATGTGGGTATAAATGTGGTATACTCCCGAACAGTGGAGGGCAGCATTACGCATACTAGCGTACAGCCTGCCGGAAACAAAAAGAAGAAGAAGAAGAACTTCAGTCTGACTGCCAGTAAGGTGGCTCTGGTTGGCCGTGCTTCGGTGGCCCAACCCCCTACCTTCACGGAAGGAAAGAGTTGAATGAAGTTGCGGGAGGAAGAGAGTGGAAAAAAAAAAGACAGGAGCGTGTGGGAAGCCTAAAACGACGTGACCAGCTTTGTCTCGTACCCTCGGCGTGGTGGTGAACAGCGCGAGTTAAGTCCGCGGTCCTCCTCCGTTAATGACCGGGAACAACGAGCATATCGGCTGCCGTGAATGATCGCCTCAGCGGGGACAAGACGGCAGCTAACTTCCAACGTTGTCTTTTGAAGATCCTCTCTCTCCTCTACGGTCTTTTGAAGAGCCTCGCTCTACTCTACTGTCTTTCGAAGATCCTCTCTAACCCTCCGTGAAAAGCAAGTAAGCGGTGCGGTGGCTAGCAGTGCTAACGCTACACACCAACACACACACACGCACACAAACGCACACGCACACACGCGACTGGACACGTCCGTGCTTGAGCTGGGTATCACAAAATCCCGAAGTGGAGTGTGGGTTGGTACGGTGGTGTTCGGCCCCGTTGGTGTTACGGATTACTGTGTGGGAAAAACGTGAACTGAACTGTATGAACTGCCGTGAACAGAATCGAATTTAATACAATCTTTGCAAATGAGTTTTCTGTGTGTTGTGTTTCTTTGAAATGATTTATATGGTTTACTTGTGCACGTGTTGAACCAGGTAGGGTGTTGTATTGCTATACAGTGTCCTTTGTGGTGGGTTTCATTTACAGTACAACTAAAGGGTGAAACCGCTACAATGCACAATGAATACTTTCTAATTTTGGTACTTTACGTTGCACCCCAGTTTGGCCTTGTGCCCCTCCAAAAAATGGCATTACCCGAGGCCACAGTGGCCTTAAAAGAGATATGGGCCTTTTGCAATAAGAGCTCCCACCAAACCTCTCCTGAAACTCACAACCAGTGGTGGGAAAAGTAGGCTACTCTACCCTAACCCTAACCCTTTTTATTTCAAAGTATCAATACCACAATACAGAGACAGAAAAAGACATTGATACACAAATACATTAAAAGCCTCAAATTGCAACTCAAGATTCTTTAATATGTTGAATCTAGAGTTGCAACACCAACCATTGACAGCCCATGCATCTCAAACATGGCAACCTCTTAAAATGCACTGTCCCTTTAAGGGTGGCCATTTTGACTGCAAACAGTTTTGGCCAGAATTTGAGTGTTTGTTGTGTACCTGGAAGCATGAGGTGTTTTGAGTTGATCTCCACCGGGTAGTAATCCAGTGGGAGCCTTGAATATACTGACTGGGTATGTTTTGGTATTTTGTTGTATTTTAGTCATGTTGCTATATTTTGTGTAATGTAATGAATCTGTATTGAGGGCACCAGATGTAGGCTAGTATGCTATCTATTGTAGAAGGACAACTAACCAACCTAACCTAGCCTACAACTTTTCACTGTTTTTCCAACCTTGCCCATAGTAGACCTATATATTGGAAACTGGCTTTCATCAGATTGTGTTTGTTGTGCTGAGGGCATATTGCATGGTTTGGATTATGTTTGCTGTAGTTACTTAAATTACTTGAATTACTTTATTTGCTGTTGGTTTTGTGTTATATTTTAATTTGATGAGTTTATTTGCCGTGTTGGTTTAGGTCAGAGCAGTGGTTCTCAACCTGTGGGCACAGGGGTAGTCTCAGATGTGCAGCATTGTTTTCTCTTTCAACAGTAAACAAACCAACATAAAGTTTAAGTGTATGGAGGGTATCTGCACATTTCTAAAGTGACAATTTAAGGGCCCCGGTTAAAATATGATTATTCTGGGGGTCATGGCCTTAAAAGGTTGAGAACCCCTAGTTTAGAGAGGACCCAGTAGTCCCTGAAGCCTTCACATCCACTTTTAGCATCATGATTTCCCACAGATGTAATAAACCCTTTTCCATTCAGTATTTTAACATTCTTTTTCTACATAAACTTGACACTTTTGTTACATCAGCCTCTGGTTCTGTTCATTCTGAGCCCATACCTAATAGTCCAGGGGCCGGAAACCTTTTTGACATGTGACAAGTGCCATGTTTTTGAGCGGTGGTCACACTGTCTCCTATACGTGGCCGTGTGTGTGTGTGTGTGTGTCTGTCTGTCTGTCTGTCTGTCTGTCTGTATGTAGCCTGAGGAATGTGGTGTAGTACCTTTTGTGACCACACATGTTAAGGGAGGGGCGCTGTTTTCAGGCCAGGCACACACACACACACACACACACACACACACACACACACACACACACACACACACACACACACAGGGGGGGGGGGGGGGGTAAACCACCGCTCAGTTCACACGGGTGTGATTTTTATTTTCACGATAGTCAGTGAGCCAAGTCAACATTTAGTTTACTATGATAGTCTGTGTTGCCATCTCAACATTATGTTTAATTATGATAGTCGGTGTGCCATGTCAACATTATGTTTAATTATGATAGTCAGTGTGCCATGTCAACATGTTTAATTATGATAGTCAGTGTGCCATGTCAACATGCCACATCAAAGTGGCATATATCCAATTGACATGTACTCTCTCACACTTCTGCCAGTGTGCCAGTGATCACCCTACCCTGTGCCAATAGCCCCTTTTCCACGGCAATGTGGAACCAGAACTTTCAGGACCCTGAACCTTTTTTTTTGAGTGGTGGTAGCCCGCTCCTATACGTGGCTGTGCGTGTGTCCGTAGCCTTTTTCCTCAGCGTTTTGCCATAGTAAAATGTGTGTGCGTAGCATCATGTTTGTCTAGTGATGATGTCATATGTTGTATGTCTGTAGCCTTTTACCTTAGCGTTTTGCCATAGCAAAATGTGTGTGTGTCCGTGGCTGTGCGTGTGTCTGTAGCCTTTTTCCTCAGCGTTTTGCCATAGTTAAATGTGTGTGTGTAGCATCATGTTTGTTTAGTGATGTCATATGTCGTATGTCTGTAGCCCTTTTCCTCAGCGTTTTGCCATAGCATAACATGTGTGTGTGTAGCATAGCCTGTACATCCTAGACTCAAATCCTAGTCTGAAGATGTTATGCAAGCACGACCACCACTCACTTCACATTGGGTGTGATTTCTTTTTTTCTTTTTTCTTTTTTTTTTCTGGTTTTGTTTGCATTGCGTACGGCCCGGTTCCAGACGAGGTTCCTGGAACCTTTTTTAGGTCCTGCTCCTGAGGTAGAACTAAACTTTAGGTCTGGGAACCTATGGGAGGGGCCAGCAGCGCTGCTGCTCTTTTTTTGGACCTTCCCGGCTAATTCTGGTTATATGGAAACGTAAACGTTCTGGGTTGGCCCTACAGTGGAAATGGGGCTCATGTTGGCACCGTGCCTATATGCACAGCAGCCATTCTGTTGCATGTTGGCTCACTGGAAACACTCTGCTACACCATTGGGTCTCAAAGTGTGGTCCACAGACCCTCATGGTTCCTTGGGGGTCCCAAATGACCCCTTTAAAGGTGTGTAACCCAATTGGACCTGTTTGGTTCCATTTGTACATTCAGTTATTATGGGGGTCCTTGAAATAAAAGGTTTGAGAACCACTGTTGTACATGAAATGGAACAGAGCCTTCATGGATACCATTGGTAACACCTTGGAAGTGAGAAGAGACCCAACATTTCTCCTATATAGGCCAGTCAATCTAAGCTAAAAAAGGGCCTGACCCAAAAGAAATTGCAATAGTAATGGTTCAAGGTTTTTTATGATCCTTAGTCATCCAAATAACATATTAAAAGTTTTGAATTATATATTTACTGGATCAAGGTGAATTCAGGGGGTTCACATTTGGGTCCATTCACTTACTATATAGGAGAAAAAAAGATACCCCAAAAATCTTCTTTAAGTAGCATGTGAGGGGTCTAACTAGGGGTTTTTCATGATTCTGAATTCATTGCAAGCATATTGTTTTGCACAAAAAACATTCCTCAGGCTAAAAACGGACACCACAACGAATGTTTTTTGTGCAAAACAAATGCTTGCAATGGATTCAGAAACATGAAAAAGCCCTAGTCTGACCCCTCACATGCAACTTTTTTCCTGTATAGTAAGTGAAGGGACCCAGACTTGAACCCCCTGAATTTACCTTGATCCACTAAATATATAATTCACAACTTCTAATATGTAATTTGGATGACCCCAAGGATCATAAAAAACCTTGAACCATTACTATTGCAATTTATTTTGGGTCAAACCTTAGATTGACTGGCCTAATATGTCTGCAGTGCACAGAGCCTATCAGGGAACTCTACCTTGTTCAGTTACATTGTCCAGCATAAACTGTGTATGGTTAAAGTTGCACTCCACACATCCAAAGTGTGGTTTAAGTCTCAGAGAAACGAATCTCTGATCAATAAAACTACATGGTGATCATTTTCCCCCACCCCTAAAAATGCCATATCTGTAACCTCGTTTACAAAGCCAGAATCTATTAATATACCACTATATGCCACGCCTCCAGGAACAACCCCTCGTGAATTATGGGATCAAATTTATTTTTTGAATAAGTTATGAATGAATTGCAATGTAAATATTGTTACCCAATTTTGATACAATTTTACGATGTAGGCAGTGATGGAATAAATGTAATTGTGTTCTGTGCAAACTTTTTGAAAAATGACTGCATGTGTTGAAAATCTGCCACATTATGTTTTTAAATTGATCTACAAGCTCACAGTTCTGGCACAATTCCAATGTCCTCCCTAAGCCCTGTTGACTCACTGACTTAAAGCTGCATGAAACCCAAAATCACTTTTTCTATAAATATATATTATATAAATGAGTCACTTGTGATAGGGAGAAATGATAGGGTTCAATTTGCCCATTGGCTTGTAGATTCAGAGCTTTATGCTGTCTCTGTAGCTATTTCTGTGTACTTCCAGTTTCTGGGTAGAAAATAAATATTTGGCGACACTCATTACATATTTGCTCATTGCATTCCACTAGTTCGGCGTGACGTGGCTTATCCAATTGTGGGCTCGCTCAAAGCGAGCCCACAATATATCTTCATTATTTATCTATCAGTCAAGTTCTCCTCAAAATGACAATCTATCAGTCACCTTATCCTAAAATTGACGTAATCTATCAGGCAAGTTCTCCTTCAGGGACATGCTGGGCCCCTGATTCAGCCCGGGAAAAAAGAGTTGTAGAGGCCCTCATTGTGCGCTATAGAAAGAGAGATCTCTCTCTGTAGCGCTGCTGCTGCTCAAAGATTTGCCATTTCAGATCATGACAAGTGACAAGCCAGTGGGCCAATTACATGAGTTATATTTTGTTTGTTTTGTATTTATCATTTAAAAAACATATTTAAACTAGTGAAAACAGCCGATCTACAAGCACACAACGCCTCACGGTGCGAGGCGTTGTGTGCTTGTACATCTGCTGTTTTCACTACTTTTGTTCCCGGCCGGCCGGGAATGAACCGGCCGTTCGGGAGTTGTCCCGCTTTTCCCAATGGCCAGCATGTCCCTGTTCTCCTTACAGTACAAAGGCACGGCCCTTAGCCAATGAGGTGCTGCCAAAGGGTAGATCTTCCTGCCCATACATGGTGTTACATGCGAGCCCACACTGTTTCGTAGGAACAGTATTTCTAGTTTATCTATCAACCAGAGCATATCAAGTTCTCCTCAATACTTTGTCCGCTTTCAACTCCTACATACTTAGTGAGAAAATGAAAATAAAAACATCAATGTGTTCAGCTTACTGTGGCGACGTGTGCTATTACTTTTTACAGCAATCGGCCAAATGGTGGCGCTGTAGGAAGCCTTCGAAAGTGCGAACTTTGAACAGGTATAGCTCATGCTGTGTTTGAGGTCCAGCCATGAAACCTGTATACACGTATGCGTCTCCTCATGCCGAACAACTTTTAGCCTCTGACTTTTGACCTCTGACCTTTAGGTCTCCCACAATTCGGAATTATATGAAAAACAGTAAAAATCTATCTCCTCCTGGGTTTTTTTCGTTACGCGCACGAAACCTTTTTCACATGAACTTTGGACCAATACGGTCAGATTGATCAACCAGATTTTTTTTAAAGTGAAATATAATTTTTTAATAATTTAATCAATATTGCGGTTTTATGCAAATTATTCTTCGGCCTCTAAATCATACATGCAAAGTTACACGTTCATGGCATTTGGCAAAGATGTGGAGGGTTAGTCAAAGTATCACTGAAACCAATTTTATTCCAATCGGCCAAAGGGGGGCGCTATACGAAGCGTCTGAAAATTCAAACTTCAAACGGGCATAAGTCATGACTCGTTTCGTTTGAAGACATGCAACTTGTTACACGCGTGCTTTGACTCAAGCGGAAGACATATGTGTCGTTGTTAAGTAAGCTCCACCCTTCAATTTCCCGCCATTTTGAGCAGTTTGTAAAACGCGTAAACCCGCTTTTATTCTGGAATTTTTGCGTCACGTGCACAAAACTTTTTTTACGTGAACTTTGGACCGATATCTAAAGATCTGTCAGATCGGATTTCTTTAACATTGAAACATGCTTTTTTAAATAATTCAAACAATATTGCATTTTTATGCAAATTATTCTTCTGCCTCTAAAACATACATGCAAAGTCACATTTTCATGACAAAATAGTGTAGAGGGTTAGTTCAAATATCACTGAAACCAATCTTACCCCAAATGGCCAAAGGGGGGCGCTATATAATTTTGAGCAGTTTGTAAAACGCTTAAACCCGTTTTTATTCTAGGATTTTTTTTGCAATTTGCATGAAACATTCTACACGCAATCTAAGGACCTTTATCTAACATGCCTATGAAGTGCACAATTTTTTTTATAAAATAATAATAATAAATATAGCTGCAAGCAGCGATAAAGTGGCCAAAGCCAAAAACACCTCAAATCATGAACACAGCCTGGGATGTGCGTGAAATCTTGCAAGCACATTCCCAATAGGTCAAGGAACAGATACCAACCTTCTCACATTGGCCTGTTATAGCGCCACCAGCGGGTCAACTTTTGAACAACACATTTTTGGAACAAAATGGACCAATCTTTGACGTCAGTAACGTCAAAGAGAGCACTGCCTGCGATCTTGACATTTTGTGCTTTTATAGCCATTGTTTTCTGGCTTGAAGCGAGCCCACAATTGTTTCGAAGGAACAATATTTTTCTAGTTATTTATCTATCAGGCAGGCAATCAGTAGATGGGAACTTCGGTTCCTTTCTACTCCTACATACTTAGTGAGAAAATGAAAATAAAAACATCAATGTGTTCAGTTTACTGTGGCGAAGTGTGCTATTACTTTTTACAGCAATCGGCCAAATGGTGGCGCTGTAGGAAGCCTTCGAAAGTGCGATCTTTGAACAGGTATAGCTCATGCTGTGTTATACATACAGCCATGAAACCTGTATACACTTATGCGTCTCCTCATGCCGAACAACTTTTACCCTCTAACTTTTGACCTCTGACCTTTAGGTCTCCCACAATTCGGAATTATATGAAAAACAGTAAAAATCTATCTCCTCCTGGGATTTTCGCGTCAAGTGCACAAAACTTTTTTCACATGAACTTTGGACCAATACGGTCAGATTGATAAACCAGATTTTTTTTAAAGTGAAATATATTTTTTTAATAATTCAATCAATATTGCGGTTTTATGCAAATTATTCTTCGGCCTCTAAATCATACATGCAACGTTACACGTTCATGGCATTTGGCAAAGATGTGGAGGGTTAGTCAAAGTATCACTGAAACCAATTTTATTCCAATCGGCCAAAGGGGGGCGCTATACGAAGCGTTTGAAAATTCGAACTTCAAACGGGCATAAGTCATGACTCGTTTCGTTTGAAGACATGCAACTTGTTACACGCGTGCTTTGACTCAAGCGGAAGACATCTGTGTCGTTGTTAAGTAAGCTCCGCCCTTCGATTTTCCGCCATTTTGAGCAGTTTGTAAAACGCGTAAACCCGCTTTTATTCTGGAATTTTCGCTCCACGTGCACAAAACTTTTTTAACGTGAACTTTGGACCGATATCTAAAGATCTGTCAGATCGGATTTCTTTAAAATTGAAACATGCTTTTTTAAATAAATTCAATGAATATTGCAGTTTTATGCAAATTATTCTTCTGCCTCTAAATCATACATGCAAAGTAACATGTTCATGGCATTTGGCAAAGATGTAGAGTGTTAGTCCAAATATCACTAAAACCAATCTTACCCCAATTGGCCAAAGGGGGGCGCTATATCATTTTGAGCAGTTTGTGAAACGCTTAAACCCGTTATGATTTTTTTTTGCAATTTGCATGAAACATTCTACACACAATCTAAGGACCTTTATCTAATATGCCTATGAGGTGCACGCACAATTTTTTTTTTATAATAATAAATATAGCTGCAAGCAGCGATAAAGTGGCCAAAGCCAAAAACACCTCAAATCATGAACACAGCCTGCAATGTGCGTGAAATCTTGCAAGCACATTCCCAATAGGTCAAGGAACAGATACCACCCTTCTTACATTGGCCTGTTATAGCGCCACCAGCGGGTCAACTTTTGCACAACACATTTTTGGAACAAAATGGACCAATCTTTGACGTCAGTAACGTCAAAGAGAGCACTGCCTGCGATCTTGACATTTTGTACTTTTATAGCCATTGTTTTCTGGCTTGAAGCGAGCCCACAATTGTTTCGAAGGAACAATATTTTTCTAGTTATTTATCTATCAGGCAGGCAATCAGTAGACGGGATCTTCGGTTCCTTTCTACTCCTACATACTTAGTGAGAAAATGAAAATAAAAACATCAATGTGTTCAGTTTACAGTGGCGAAGTGTGCTATTATTTTTTATAGCAATCGGCCAAATGGTGGCGCTGTAGGAAGCCTTCGAAAGTGCGATCTTTGAACAGGTATAGCTCATGCTGTGTTATACATACAGCCATGAAACCTGTATACACTTATGCGTCTCCTCATGCCGAACAACTTTTACCCTCTAACTTTTGACCTCTGACCTTTAGGTCTCCCACAATTCGGAATTATATGAAAAACAGTAAAAATCTATCTCCTCCTGTGTTTTTTTCGATACGCGCACGAAACTTTTTTCACATGAACTTTGGACCAATACGGTCAGATTGATCAACCAGATTTTTTTTAAAGTGAAATATAATTTTTTAATAATTCAATCAATATTGCGGTTTTATGCAAATTATTCTTCGGCCTCTAAATCATACATGCAAAGTTACACGTTCATGGCATTTGGCAAAGATGTGGAGGGTTAGTCAAAGTATCACTGAAACCAATTTTATTCCAATCGGCCAAAGGGGGGCGCTATACGAAGCGTTTGAAAGTTCAAACTTCAAACGGGCATAAGTCATGACTCGTTTTGTTTGAAGACATGCAACTTGTTACACGCGTGCTTTGACTCAAGCGGAAGACATCTGTGTCGTTGTTAAGTAAGCTCCGCCCTTCAATTTTCCGCCATTTTGAGCAGTTTGTAAAACGCGTAAACCCGCTTTTATTCTGGAATTTTCGCTCCACGTGCACAAAACTTTTTTTACGTGAACTTTGGACCGATATCTAAAGATCTGTCAGATCGGATTTCTTTAAAATTGAAACATGCTTTTTTAAATAAATTCAATGAATATTGCAGTTTTATGCAAATTATTCTTCTGCCTCTAAATCATACATGCAAAGTAACATGTTCATGGCATTTGGCAAAGATGTGTAGAGTGTTAGTCCAAATATCACTAAAACCAATCTTACCCCAATTGGCCAAAGGGGGGCGCTATATCATTTTGAGCAGTTTGTTAAACGCTTAAACCCGTTAGGATTTTTGTTTGCAATTTGCATGAAACATTCTACACACAATCTAAGGACCGTTATCTAATATGCCTATGAAGTGCACACACACACAAAAATAATAATAATGAATATAGCTGCAAGCAGCGATAAAGTGGCCAAAGCCAAAAACACCTCAAATCATGAACACAGCCTGCAATGTGCGTGAAATCTTGCAAGCACATTCCCAATAGGTCAAGGAACAGATACCACCCTTCTTACATTGGCCTGTTATAGCGCCACCAGCGGGTCAACTTTTGCACAACACATTTTTGGAACAAAATGGACCAATCTTTGACGTCAGTAACGTCAAAGAGAGCACTGCCTGCGATCTTGACATTTTGTACATTTATAGCCATTGTTTTCTGGCTTGAAGCGAGCCCACAATTGTTTCGAAGGAACAATATTTTCTAGTTGTGGGCTCGCCTATAAGGCGAGCACACTTTAGATGTTGTCATTATTTCTATACTATACTATATCAAGTTCTCCTCAAAACTTCGGTTCCTTTCTACTCCTACATACTTAGTGAGAAAATGAAAATAAAAACATCAATGTGTTCAGTTTACAGTGGTGAAGTGTGCTATTATTTTCTATAGCAATCGGCCAAATGGTGGCGCTGTAGGAAGCCTTCGAAAGTGCAAACTTTGAACAGGTATAGCTCATGCTGTGTTTGAGGTACAGGCATGAAACCTGTATACACGTATGCGTCTCCTCATGCCGAACAACTTTTACCCTCTAACTTTTGACCTCTGACCTTTAGGTCTCCCACAATTCGGAATTATATGAAAAACAGTAAAAATCTATCTCCTCCTGGGATTTTCGCGTCAAGTGCACACAACTTTTTTCACATGAACTTTGGACCAATACGGTCAGATTGATCAACCAGATTTTTTTTAAAGTGAAATATAATTTTTTAATAATTCAATATATATTGCGGTTTTATGCAAATTATTCTTCTGCCTCTAAATCATACATGCAAAGTTACACGTTCATGGCATTTGGCAAAGATGTGGAGGGTTAGTCAAAGTATCACTGAAACCAATTTTATTCCAATCGGCCAAAGGGGGGCGCTATACGAAGCGTCTGAAAATTCAAACTTCAAACGGGCATAAGTCATGACTCGTTTCGTTTGAAGACATGCAACTTGTTACACGCGTGCTTTGACTCAAGCGGAAGACATCTGTGTCGTTGTTAAGTAAGCTCCGCCCTTCAATTTTCCACCATTTTGAGCAGTTTGTAAAACGCGTAAACCCGCTTTTATTCTGGAATTTTCGCGTCACGTGCACAAAACTTTTTTTACGTGAACTTTGGACCGATATCTAAAGATCTGTCAGATCGGATTTCTTTAACATTGAAACATGCTTTTTTAAATAATTCAAACAATATTGCATTTTTATGCAAATTATTCTTCTGCCTCTAAAACATACATGCAAAGTCACATTTTCATGACAAAATAGTGTAGAGGGTTAGTTCAAATATCACTGAAACCAATCTTATCCCAATGGCCAAAGGGGGGCGCTATATAATTTTGAACAGTTTGTAAAACGCTTAAACCCGTTTTTATTCTAGGATTTTTTTTGCAATTTGCATGAAACATTCTACACGCAATCTAAGGACCTTTATCTAACATGCCTATGAAGTGCACACAAAAAAATTATAAAATAATAATAATAAATATAGCTGCAAGCAGCGATAAAGTGTCCAAAGCCAAAAACACCTCAAATCATGAACAACAATCATGTGCGTGAAATCTTGCAAGCAAATTCCCAATAGGTCAAGGAACATATACCAACCTTCTCACATATAGCGCCACCAGCGGGTCAACTTTTGCACAACACATTTTTGGAACAAAATGGACCAATCTTTGACGTCAGTAACGTCAAAGAGAGCACTGCCTGCGATCTTGACATTTTGTGCTTTTATAGCCATTGTTTTCTGGCTTGAAGCGAGCCCACAATTGTTTCGAAGGAACAATATTTTTCTAGTTGTGGGCTCGCCTATAAGGCGAGCACACTTTAGATATTGTCATTATTTCTTTATTGTGGGCTCGCTGAAGGCGAGTCCAGCTTGTTATACCCCAGTTTATATTTATTTATTTCTAACTTCCAAGGTTCCGTACCCTTTCTTCGTCCGCTTTCAACTCCCTCACACTTTGTGCTACAAACTTCGTTCCAACTTCAACATGTTCAGCTTTCTACAGTGATGTGTGCTTATATTTTTCTTTTCAAAATATTTCATATTTTTGGAAATATTTAACTTTTAAACTTTAATTTTTCCTCCTTATAATGGGAGTCTATGCAAAAAAGTGCCCACTTTTCTGGTGCAAATTCTTTGTGCTCTTATAACTCTTTCATACTTTCACATAAAAACTTCGTTCCAACTTTGAAATGTTCAGCGAGGTTTGAAGTTTCATTGTTGTTTTCGAAATTATTTAAAAGTTTATACTGTTTGAAATATTTAACTTTATTCATAAATCTTTCATCGCATAGAGAATGAATGGGATCTGACTTTCAAATTTTCACTTTTTCACAAAACTTTATAGCCTCATTACTCTGGCATACTTTTACGTAGGAACGCGATTCAAACTTGAAAAACGCTCACGCGCCTTTGGACTTCTTCATGGTTCAAACGGTATTCGAAAACGTCATACCGTTCTTCCACAATCGCAGTCCAAAGGTAGAGTGGTTTGGGGTATTTGGGGGGTATTTTTGGCGGGAAAACCATTCCTAGAGTGTGGCTAGAGTGGAGGAGATTTTTTCTTAAAGTAATGAAGTTCTCTGAACGAATCGTCCTCACGGCCAGAATATTTAAAATGTATGCATGTTTTTTGGCACGTTTGTAGCCACGCTCGTCGTGTTTCGTAAAGTGCAACTAAAATAAAACAGAGACTTACAGAATTTCATCTATGGCCCTCTGAGTGCCGGGTCGCGCCTCAGACGCCCCATTCACCTCAAGTCATTTTTTTTCTGGTTTTCGGAATTTTTTTATTTTCCCCCAAACATTTCTAGCTTGCTCTCATGCGCACATTATTGATCCTTTTAACATCAGAATCGCAATGTTCGTAGAGCCACTCACCGAGCCACTCCCCGAGCAAAGACTATGTGTTTTCAACTTTTCGTGTTTCCGGGAGAGCGATCAGTTCGTACACTTGCGCTCCCTATTCAAACCAATGGATATGGCCCATATCTTGAACAAACAGTTCTACAGCTCAGAAGCAAAGGTGCTCCTTATTAACTTTAATTACAGTGCTGAGTCAGTGGTCTCACATGATTTACAAGCTCACAATAAGTTGCACTGTGTAACTTTGTGAGCTTGTAGATCGGCTATTTATCTGGTTCTCAAAGTGTGGTCCAGGGAACACATGGACGCACGGTCGCACGCACGCATGTATGCACACATACACATGCATACTCACACGCGCACACACACACACACACGCACACACACACACACACACACACACACACACACACACACACACACACACACACACACACACACACACACACACAGTCACTTCCACATGATTGGTAGATCTAATTCTAAAACCAGTCCCATCCCAATGATTTTTAGATCTAATTCCATCGGCAGTTCCAAACCATAATTTGTAGCTCTAAATCCATCACCTGTCACATCCACATGATTTGTAGATCTAATTCTAAAACCAGTCCCATCCCCATGATTTTTAAATCTAATTCCATCGGCAGTTCCATACCATAATTTGTAGCTCTAAATCCATCACCTGTCACATCCACATGATTTGTAGATCTAATTCTAAAACCAGTCACATCCACATGATTTGTAGATCTAATTCTAAAACCAGTCCCATCCCCATGATTTGTAGATCTATTTCAATCGGCAGTTCCATACCATAATTTGTAGCTCTAAATCCATCACCTGTCTCATCCACATGATTTGTAGATCTAATTCTAAAACCAGTCACATCCACACGATTTGTAGATCTAATTCTAAAACCAGTCCCATACCCATGATTTGTAGATCTAATTCCATCGGCACTTCCATACCATATTTTTAGCTCTAAATCCATCACCTGTCACATCCACATGATTTGTAGATCTAATTCTAAAACCAGTCCCATCCCCATGATTTGTAGATCTAATTTGTAGATCTAATTCCATCGGCAGTTCCATACCATAATTTGTAGCTCATCCACATGATTTGTAGATCTAATTCTAAAACCAGTCACATCCACATGATTTGTAGATCTAATTCTAAAACCAGTCCCATCCCCATGATTTGTAGATCTAATTCAATCGGCAGTTCCATACCATAATTTGTAGCTCTAAATCCATCACCTGTCTCATCCACATGATTTGTAGATCTAATTCTAAAATCAGTCACATCCTCATGATTTGTAGATTTGTAGATTTCAAAAAACTTTTTTTTTTCAAAAAACTTTTTTTTCAAAAAACTTTTTTTTTTCAAAAAAAATTTTTTTTTATTTTTTTTTTCAAAAAAAATTTTTTTTTCAAAAAAAGTTTTTTTTTCAAAAAAAATTTTTTTTTCAAAAAAATTTTTTTTTTCAAAAAAATTTTTTTTTTCAAAACTTTTCTTTTCAAAAAAATTTTTTTTTTCTTTTTTTTCAAAAATGTTTTTTTTCAAAAAAAATTTTTTTTTCTTTTTTTTCAAAAATGTTTTTTTTTCAAAAAAAAAAATTTTTCAATTTTTTTTTTTCAAAAATCTTTTTTTTTTCAAAAAACTTTTTTTTACACCCTTGCGCTTAAATGCATTTTCTACTATTACTTCATAACAGTTTCGAGCGAGCCCACGCAGTTTCTGCAGGAACTGCTTTTCTAGTTTATATACTAGTGCAAGTATCAAAAACTTCGGTTCCTTTCTACTCCTACATACTTAGTGAGAAAATGAAAATAAAAACATCAATGTGTTCAGTTTACAGTGGGGAAGTGTGCTATTATTTTCTATAGCAATCGGCCAAATGGTGGCGCTGTAGGAAGCCTTCGAAAGTGCGATCTTTGAACAGGTATAGCTCATGCTGTGTTATACATAAAGCCATGAAACCTGTATACACTTATGTGTCTCCTCATGCCGAACAACTTTTACCCTCTAACTTTTGACCTCTGACCTTTAGGTCTCCCACAATTCGGAATTATATGAAAAACAGTAAAAATCTATCTCCTCCTGGGATTTTCGCGTCAAGTGCACAAAACCTTTTTCACATGAACTTTGGACCAATACGGTCAGATTGATCAACCAGATTTTTTTTAAAGTGAAATATAATTTTTTAATAATTCAATCAATATTGCGGTTTTATGCAAATTATTATTCGGCCTCTAAATCATACATGCAAAGTTACACGTTCATGGCATTTGGCAAAGATGTGGAGGGTTAGTCAAAGTATCACTGAAACCAATTTTATTCCAATCGGCCAAAGGGGGGCGCTATACGAAGCGTCTGAAAATTCAAACTTCAAACGGGCATAAGTCATGACTCGTTTCGTTTGAAGACATGCAACTTGTTACACGCGTGCTTTGACTCAAGCGGAAGACATCTGTGTCGTTGTTAAGTAAGCTCCGCCCTTCAATTTTCCGCCATTTTGAGCAGTTTGTAAAACGCGTAAACCCGCTTTTATTCTTAAATTTTCGCGTCACGTGCACAAAACTTTTTTTACGTGAACTTTGGACCGATATCTAAAGATCTGTCAGATCGGATTTCTTTAACATTGAAACATGCTTTTTTAAATAATTCAAACAATATTGCATTTTTATGCAAATTATTCTTGTGCCTCTAAAACATACATGCAAAGTCACATTTTCATGACAAAATAGTGTAGAGGGTTAGTTCAAATATCACTGAAACCAATCTTACCCCAAATGGCCAAAGGGGGGCGCTATATAATTTTGAGCAGTTTGTAAAACGCTTAAACCCGTTTTTATTCTAGGATTTTTTTTGCAATTTGCATGAAACATTCTACACGCAATCTAAGGACCTTTATCTAACATGCCTATGAAGTGCACACAAAAAAATTATAAAATAATAATAATAAATATAGCTGCAAGCAGCGATAAAGTGTCCAAAGCCAAAAACACCTCAAATCATGAACACAGCCTGGGATGTGCGTGGAATCTTGCAAGCACATTCCCAATAGGTCATGGAACAGATACCAACCTTCTCACATTGGCCTGTTATAGCGCCACCAGCGGGTCAACTTTTGCACAACACATTTTTGGAACAAAATGGACCAATCTTTGACGTCAGTAACGTCAAAGAGAGCACTGCCTGCGATCTTGACATTTTGTGCTTTTATAGCCATTGTTTTCTGGCTTGAAGCGAGCCCACAATTGTTTCGAAGGAACAATATTTTTCTAGTGACAATATCTAACCGTCATATCAAGTTCTCCTCAAAACTTCGGTTCCTTTCTACTCCTACATACTTAGTGAGAAAATGAAAATAAAAACATCAATGTGTTCAGCTTACTGTGGCGACGTGTGCTATTACTTTTTACAGCAATCGGCCAAATGGTGGCGCTGTAGGAAGCCTTCGAAAGTGCGAACTTTGAACAGGTATAGCTCATGCTCTGTTATACGTACGCGTCTCCTCATGCCGAACAATTTTTACGCTCTGACTTTTGACCTCTGATCTTTAGATCCCTCAGAATTTGGAATTATATGAAAAACAGTAAAAATCTATCTCCTCCTGGGATCTTTGCGATACGCGCATGAAACTTTTTTCACATGAACTTTGGACCAATACGGTCAAACTAGTCTCGGCGGATTTCTTTTAAAGTGAAATATATTTTATTAATAATTCAATCAATGTTGCGGTTTTATGCAAATTATTCTTCGGCCTCTAAATCATACATGCAAAGTTACACGTTCATGGCATTTGGCAAAGATGTGGAGGGTTAGTCAAAGTATCACTGAAACCAATTTTATTCCAATCGGCCAAAGGGGGGCGCTATACGAAGCGTTTGAAAATTCAAACTTCAAACGGGCATAAGTCATGACTCGTTTCGTTTGAAGACATGCAACTTGTTACACGCGTGCTTTGACTCGAGCGGAAGACATCTGTGCCGTTGTTAAGTAAGCTCCGCCCCCCGATTTTCCGCCATATTGAGCAGTTTGTAAAACGCGTAAACCCGCTTTTATTCTGGAATTTTCACTCCACGTGCACAAAACTTTTTTTACGTGAACTTTGGACCGATATCTAAAGATCTGTCAGATCGGATTTCTTTAAAATTGAAACATGCTTTTTAAAATAAATTCAATGAATATTGCAGTTTTATGCAAATTATTCTTCTGCCTCTAAATCATACATGCAAAGTAACATGTTCATGGCATTTGGCAAAGATGTAGAGTGTTAGTCCAAATATCACTAAAACCAATCTTACCCCAATTGGCCAAAGGGGGGCGCTATATCATTTTG
This sequence comes from Nannobrachium achirus, assembly GCF_963921795.1. Classification (NCBI taxonomy): domain Eukaryota; kingdom Metazoa; phylum Chordata; class Actinopteri; order Myctophiformes; family Myctophidae; genus Nannobrachium; species Nannobrachium achirus. Next base: position 75,930,423 of record NC_137810.1, on the reverse strand, counting down.
AGCAGTTTGTGAAACGCTTAAACCCGTTAGGATTTATTTTTGCAATTTGCATGAAACATTCTACACACAATCTAAGGACCTTTATCTAATATGCCTATGAAGTGCACACACACAAAAAAAATAATAATAATGAATATAGCTGCAAGCAGCGATAAAGTGGCCAAAGCCAAAAACACCTCAAATCATGAACACAGCCTGCAATGTGCGTGAAATCTTGCAAGCACATTCCCAATAGGTCAAGGAGCAGATACCACCCTTCTTACATTGGCCTGTTATAGCGCCACCAGCGGGTCAACTTTTGCACAACACATTTTTGGAACAAAATGGACCAATCTTTGACGTCAGTAACGTCAAAGAGAGCACTGCCTGCGATCTTGACATTTTGTACTTTTATAGCCATTGTTTTCTGGCTTGAAGCGAGCCCACAATTGTTTCAAAGGAACAATATTTTTCTAGTTGTGGGCTCGCCTATAAGGCGAGCACACTTTAGATATTGTCATTATTTATTTGTTTATTTATCTATCAGTAGACGGGATCTTCGGTTCCTTTCTACTCCTACATACTTAGTGAGAAAATGAAAATAAAAACATCAATGTGTTCAGTTTACAGTGGGGAAGTGTGCTATTATTTTTTATAGCAATCGGCCAAATGGTGGCGCTGTAGGAAGCCTTCGAAAGTGCGATCTTTGAACAGGTATAGCTCATGCTGTGTTATACATACAGCCATGAAACTTGTATACACTTATGCGTCTCCTCATGCCGAACAACTTTTAGCCTCTAACTTTTGACCTCTGACCTTTAGGTCTCCCACAATTCGGAATTATATGAAAAACAGTAAAAATCTATCTCCTCCTGGGATTTTCGCGTCAAGTGCACAAAACTTTTTTCACATGAACTTTGGACCAATACCTATACAGTCTATGTGGTGAGAAGTTTGTATGTTAAACCATTAATTTTTTATAATTCAATTCATATTGCGGTTTTATGCAAAGTATTATTCTGCCTCTAAATCAAACATGCAAAGTGTTACGTTCATGGCATTTGGCAAACATGTAGAGGTTTAGTCCAAATATCACTGAAACCAATCTTATTCCAATTGGCCAAAGGGGGGCGCTATACGAAGCATTTGAAAATTCAAACTTCAAACGGGCATACGTCTTGACTCGTTTCGTTTGAAGACATGCAACTTGTTACACACGTGCTTTGACTCAAGCGGAAGACATCTGTGTCGTTGTTAAGTAAGCTCCGCCCTTAGATTTTCCGCCAATTTGAGCAGTTTGTAAAACGCGTAAACCCGCTTTTATTCTGAAATTTTCGCGTCACGTGCACAAAACTTTTTTTACGTGAACTTTGGACCGATATCTAAAGATCTGTCAGATCGGATTTCTTTAAAATTGAAACATGCTTTTTTAAATAATTCAATGAATATTGCATTTTTATGCAAATTATTCTTCTGCCTCTAAATCATAGATACAAAGTAGCATGTTCATGGCATTTGGCAAAGATGTAGAGTGTTATTCCAAATATCACTAAAACCAATCATACCCCAATTGGCCAAAGGGGGGCGCTATATCATTTTGAGCAGTTTGTGAAACGCTTAAAACCGTTTTTATTCTAGGATTTCTTTTTAGCAATTTGCATGAAACATTCTACACGCAATCTAAGGACCTTTATCTAACATGCATATGAAGTGCATACAATAAAATAATAAAATAATAATAATAAATATAGCTGCAAGCAGCGATAAAGTGGCCAAAGCCAAAAACACCTCAAATCATGAACACAGCCTGGGATGTTCGTGAAATCTTGCAAGCACATTCCCAATAGGTCAAGAAACAGATACCACCCTTCTATCATTGGCCTGTTATAGCGCCACCAGCGGGTCAACTTTTGCATAACATTTTTGGAAAAAATTGACCAATCTTTGACGTCAGTAACGTCAAAGAGCACTGCCTGCGATCTTGACATTTTGTACTTTTATAGCCATTGTTTTCTGGCTAGAAGCGAGCCCACAATTGTTTCGAAGGAACAATATTTTCTAGTGAGAACTTGATATTGTCATATCAAGTTCTCCTCAAAACTTCGGTTCCTTTCTACTCCTACATACTTAGTGAGAAAATGAAAATAAAAACATCAATGTGTTCAGCTTAGAGTGGCGAAGTGTGCTATTATTTTTTACAGCAATCGGCCAAATGGTGGCGCTGTAGGAAGCCTTTGAAAGTGCGAACTTTGAACAGGTAGAGCTCATGCTCTGTTATACGTACAGTCATGAAACCTGTATACACGTATGCGTCTCCTCATGCCGAACAACTTTTACGCTCTGACTTTTGACCTCTGACCTTTAGATCCCCCAGAATTTTGAATTATATGAAAAACAGTAAAAATCTATCTCCTCCTGGGATTTTTGCGTTACTCGCACGAAACTTTTTTCACATGAACTTTGGACCAATACGGTCAGATTGATCAACCAGATTTTTTTTAAAGTGAAACATTATTTTTTAATAATTCACTCAATATTGCACTTTTATGCCAATAATTCTTTTGCCTCTAAATCATACATACAAAGTTACACGTTCATGGCATTTGGCAAAGATGTGGAGGGTTAGTCAAAGTATCACTGAAACCAATTTTATTCCAATCGGCCAAAGGGGGGCGCTATACGAAGCGTTTGAAAATTCAAACTTCAAACGGGCATAAGTCATGGCTCGTTTCGTTTGAAGACATGCAACTTGTTACACGCGTGCTTTGACTCGAGCGGAAGACATCTGTGTTGTTGTTAAGTAAGCTCCGCCCTTCGATTTTCCGCCATATTGAGCAGTTTGTAAAACGAGTAAACCCGCTTTTATTCTGGAATTTTCGCTCCACGTGCACAAAACTTTTTTTACGTGAACTTTGGACCGATATCTAAAGATCTGTCAGATCGGATTTCTTTAAAATTGAAACATGCTTTTTAAAATAAATTCAATGAATATTGCAGTTTTATGCAAATTATTCTTCTGTCTCTAAATCATACATGCAAAATAACATGTTCATGGCATTTGGCAAAGATGTAGAGTGTTAGTCCAAATATCACTAAAACCAATCTTACCCCAATTGGCCAAAGGGGGGCGCTATATCATTTTGAGCAGTTTGTGAAACGCTTAAACCCGTTAAGATTTTTTTTTGCAATTTGCATGAAACATTCTACACACAATCTAAGGACCTTTATCTAATATGCCTATGAAGTGCACACACACAAAAAAATTATAATAATGAATATAGCTGCAAGCAGCGATAAAGTGGCCAAAGCCAAAAACACCTCAAATCATGAACACAGCCTGCAATGTGCGTGAAATCTTGCAAGCACACTCCCAATAGGTCAAGGAACAGATACCACCCTTCTTACATTGGCCTGTTATAGCGCCACCAGCGGGTCAACTTTTGTACAACACATTTTTGGAACAAAATGGACCAATCGTTGACGTCAGTAACGTCAAAGAGAGCACTGCCTGCGATCTTGACATTTTGTACTTTTATAGCCATTGTTTTCCGGCTTGAAGCGAGCCCACAATTGTTTCGAAGGAACAATATTTTTCTAGTTTATCTATCAGTCAGTCAACAGTAGACGGGATCTTCGGTTCCTTTCTACTCCTACATACTTAGTGAGAAAATGAAAATAAAAACATCAATGTGTTCAGCTTACAGTGGCGACGTGTGCTATTACTTTATACAGCAATCGGCCAAATGGTGGCGCTGTAGGAAGCCTTCGAAAGTGTGATCTTTGAACAGGTATAGCTCATGCTGTGTTATACATACAGCCATGAAACCTGTATACACTTATGCGTCTCCTCATGCCGAACAACTTTTACCCTCTAACTTTTGACCTCTGACCTTTAGGTCTCCCACAATTCGGAATTATATGAAAAACAGTAAAAATCTATCTCCTCCTGGGATTTTCGCGTCAAGTGCCCAAAACTTTTTTCACATGAACTTTGGACCAATACGGTCAGATTGATCAACCAGATTTTTTTTAAAGTGAAATATAATTTTTTAATGATTCAATCAATATTGCGGTTTTATGCAAATTATTCTTCGGCCTCTAAATCATACATGCAAAGTTACACGTTCATGGCATTTGGCAAAGATGTGGAGGGTTAGTCAAAGTATCACTGAAACCAATTGTATTCCAATCGGCCAAAGGGGGGCGCTATACGAAGCGTTTGAAAATTCAAACTTCAAACGGGCATTAGTCATGACTCGTTTTGTTTGAAGACATGCAACTTGTTACACGCGTGCTTTGACTCGAGCGGAAGACATCTGTGTCGTTGTTAAGTAAGCTCCGCCCTTCGATTTTCCGCCATATTGAGCAGTTTGTAAAACGCGTAAACCCGCTTTTATTCTGGAATTTTCGCTCCACGTGCACAAAACTTTTTTTACGTGAACTTTGGACCGATATCTAAAGATCTGTCAGATCGGATTTCTTTAAAATTGAAACATGCTTTTTTAAATAAATTCAATGAATATTGCAGTTTTATGCAAATTATTCTTCTGCCTCTAAATCATACATGCAAAGTAACATGTTCATGGCATTTGGCAAAGATGTAGAGTGTTAGTCCAAATATCACTAAAACCAATCTTACCCCAATTGGCCAAAGGGGGGCGCTATATCATTTTGAGCAGTTTGTGAAACGCTTAAACCCGTTAGGATTTTTTTTTTGCAATTTGCATGAAACATTCTACACACAATCTAAGGACCTTTATCTAATATGCCTATGAAGTGCACACACACAAAAAAATTATAATAATGAATATAGCTGCAAGCAGCGATAAAGTGGACAAAGCCAAAAACACCTCAAATCATGAACACAGCCTGCAATGTGCGTGAAATCTTGCAAGCACATTCCCAATAGGTCAAGGAACAGATACCACCCTTCTTACATTGGCCTGTTATAGCGCCACCAGCGGGTCAACTTTTGCACAACACATTTTTGGAACAAAATGGACCAATCATTGACGTCAGTAACGTCAAAGAGAGCACTGCCTGCGATCTTGACATTTTGTACTTTTATAGCCATTGTTTTCCGGCTTGAAGCGAGCCCACAATTGTTTCGAAGGAACAATATTTTTCTAGTTATGATTTGTTTTTCATTTTACTAAAACATTACTCCAGGTTTTTATATGACCCGCCCCTGGTTAAACATGTCTTCATACCTGTTAGTATAAATGACATTTATGATATTTTAAGATGACATAATGTCTGTTAGACAGCACACTGTATGTGTTAAGTGTCAAGGACATTCTGTTTTGGAACAACATGACTGATAGATGTGCTGAGATGTTGTTAACTGCAGGTCTGTGTAAAGGTGGTGAGCACTTGGATAAGGGTTAGGAGAAAGACAAACATGCCCTGGCTACCGACCTTAATTAGCCTTAATGTCTGTTTACAGTTATGACTGATAAAGTATTGTGTTATCCTTTTAGCATGACTGTACCACTGTTTACATTTATGATTAATAAAGTATTGTGTTATCCTTTTAGCCTTAATGTCTGACTGTACCTCTGTTTACAGTTATGACTAATAAAGTTGTGTTATCCTTTTAGCATTAATGTCTGACTGTACCTCTGTTTACATTCATGACTAATAAAGTATTGTTATCCTTTTAGCCTTAAGGTCTGACTGTACCTCTGTTTACATTTATGACTAAAGTATTGTGGTTTTTTAGCCTTAAAGGAGTAGTTCACCCCCAAAATGACTTTTTTTCTATTGATTACTCATGCCATAGAGACTTGAGTTCAATAAGAATTGTTGGTATTTATTGCATTCAAGACAAAAATGTGATTATTGTAAATTTACCCCCATTGATTCCGGATGGGGACCCAAATGCATGGCACTGGATGGGGAAACCATCAGGGTAAATTTACTATAATCAATTTTTTGTCTTAGGAATGCAACAAATAGCAAAAAACGAATAAAGTATTGTGTTTTGCTTTTAGTCTTGATATCTGACTGTACCTCTGTGATTACATTTTTACATTTATAACTAATTCAAGAATTCAATCAATAAATCAATAAATCAGAGAACAGTCAATAGAAGTGTATGACAGACTGTGTAAACGACAATAGAAATGTGTAACCTTCGTGGCAAGGGGGAAATTCAAGGGGCTTGAAAATATAATGGTCACATGACCACAAATGTGTTCCATTGCCTAGATCAGGGGTCTTCAACAGGGGGTCCGGGACCCCTAGGGGGTCCTCAGCGTTACTACAGGGGGTCCTCCAAATCTTTGTGTGATAAACACTTTTCCTCCTTTTTTATATTAACCACTTGAACCCTAGCGTCCATATTCTGAGAACTTTAGCCAAAAAATAGACGATCTACAACTGCGAGGCGTTGTGAGCTTGTAGATCGTCTATTTTCGGCAAATAGCTTTGGTTTAGAGGGGGAAAAGAGCACACTAAATACAGAGTGAAAGGTCAAGTTTATTAAGTGTTGACGGTGGTTAAATATCTGAAAACACATTGACATGAATCCAAAATAAACTGATGATTGGGCTGTCAAACAATGAAACTATATGGAATCTATGAACAGCTTGTGGGGGTCCCTGATTCATCTCTCTCTCAACTAAGGGGTCCTTGGTGTTATCCTTTTAGCCTTAATGTCTGACTGTACCTCTGTTTACATTTATGACTAATAAAGTATTGTGTTATCCTTTTAGCCTTAATGTCTGACTGTACCTCTGTTTACAGTTATGACTAATAAAGTATTGTGTTATCCTTTTAGCCTTAATCTGACTGTACCTCAATTCAATTCAATTATCAATTCAATTCAATTTTATCAGAGTGTCAAATCATAACAAGTTATCTCAAGACACATTCCATTTGTAGCACACTTTATATTTGTGACAGATCTCAAAGTGCTACATTCAAAAGGTCAGAGAAACAAAGCTAAACACATTGAAACGGACTAAAGAAACCTGTATAAGGTAACCTTAGAACAGTGCACAGTTTCACACCTTGTTAAATACAAATCAGAAAGACATTAAAAGCACATAGTGATCACCCATTATTATACAACTCAGAAAGAGTTAAAATGTAAGGCGTTCAAAGAGTCTCTCAAGGCCTTGGAGGGGGGGTGGAGGGGGAGACACGCACACAGGCACCGCACACAGGCACCGCACATGCGGCGAGCGCGAGGGGTGGAGGGGGATGATGCACACGCACACACGAACACACACACACACACACACACACACACACACACACACACACACACACACACACACACACACACACACACACGATCTGTATGTGCGGTGCGTGTGTGTGTGGGTAGGGCAGGAGGGGGAGATGCACACACACACACACACACACACACACACACACACACACACACACACACACACACACACACATAGCCGGAGAGCTACTGTGTCAAAATGAGAGAAGACCTGTGATGTCATAACATACTCCAAATTTTTATTTTCCTATTAACACTTGGGGAGCCAAACGCGTTCAGGGACGAGTTATGGCCACTAGATGTCACCCTGCCACAGGAAGTTATATCGTCGAGGGACGAGTCAACAAATAGTTAACTTTTCGAGACCGCAGCTTCCCTTTGCATGCCCTGAATCCATTACGTCACCCAGCCAGGGCAGGAAGCCCCCTGTCTCTCCCCACACGGAAGGATTTTACATGGCTTTAGATTCTACTTTGAAACATAAGAACGGCTTTATCTGAGAATGAGGTAAAAACAGCCCCATGGAGGCAGAGAGCTGATTGTTTTCACGGCGACACTTTACCGCGAATTTACCGCGATTTTTTTACCGCGAGTTTCGCGAGCGTTTGTAAACAAATGGAGTACCTCCTCAATCTTCTCTGGACACGCACGTGCACACGCACGAAGCTTGCGGGGCTCATCAAAACATAACGTAAGTCAATGGTGGCACCAGCAACAGCTATAAATGTTATAAACCTTGGCCGCCCATGTGTTAACACGTTGCAGTCCGAAATAGAATGGTGGTTGGTAGATTAGCCGTGAAATTTCTATTATTGTATTGTGATCTGAGACATAATATTATGTTTATAAACATGACCCCGCAGCCCCTCCATCTTGAACAGCGCCGCTGTTTTTTCTTTTTTTTTTCCCCCCAGGCCAGTAACTCACCATGATTTTCTCGATCTCCGTTGGGATAGAATGGGGGTTTTGGCCGATCGTCGATGTCCCCGTGCGTTTCGCGTGCGCGATCCTTTCACGTAAATGTCCCCGCAAATAGTCCATGTGTGACTGAAGAACAGAACTGAAAAGTTTCGCTAGCATAGCCCCAAGCATGGCTGCAGGAGGAGCTCGAGTGTGTAGACAGTAAACGGATGGGTGGAAGGTGCCTTGGAGAAGGAGAGGCGCTGACGTCACCTCTGCTTCATGCACGGTCTGCTTGAGCTATCAGTGCACGAGTGGTGACTAGGGAAGGTTAGACGATCGCCGATTTTCGGATCAAAAGCTTTTATTCCGGTTTTAAAGACAAAGTCCGGGAATGTACGACGTGGCTGAGAGTCCCTGGGGGGATGTGCGATATAGTACGGTTTTAACATTAAGGGGCCCCCCTTGGCTTAGAAGGTGTTAATTTGGTCAATAAGGTACACAGAACGAGAGGCCTGCTCTGCCGGAAAAATTGCGAAAAAAAAGTTTCCCATTGACTTCACTATACTGGAAACACAAAAAAGAAAATACGCTTTAAGTAGCATGTGAGGGGTCAAACTAAGGGTTCTTCATGATTCTGAATCCATTGCAAGCATTTGTTTTGCATGAAAAACATTCCTTGGGCTAGATTTCAGCCTCTTAAACCTGTGAGTCATGAGTCATCACTTTTCACCGTTATTTTGGTCCGTTTTCTAGCCCAAGGAATGATTTTCATGCAAAACAAATGCAGCAATGGATTCAGAATCATGAAGAACCCCTAGTTTGACCCCTCACATGCTACTTAAAGCATATTTATTTTGGTGTGTTTTTTCCTGTATAGTGAAGTCTATGGGACAGTGAATATAAATGGCCATAACTTTTTTTTGCAATGTTTCCGACAGAGCAGGCCTCTCATTCTGTGTACCTTAATGACCAAATGAATAGAAAAAACAAAAATAAAAAGTATGTCATGACGTCACAGGTAAAACCCTATTCTTTGAGCTTTTGGGCCTGTGGCTCCCCAGCTAACACACACACGATCTGCCTGTGCGGTCTGTGTGTGCGTGGGAAGGGCAGGAGGGGGGGGGGGGGGGTGGATGCACACACACACACACACACACACACACACACACACACACACACACACACACACAATCTGCATGTGCGGTGCGTGTGTGCGTGGGGAGGGCAGGGGGTGGGCACACGCACACACATACAGAGGTGCTGCATGCGTGTGTGTGTTCCTCTGTTTACGTTCATTTACATTGTGATTATAGTAGCCTAAATTTACCCCCATTGATTCCGGATGGGGACCCAAATGCATGGCCCTGGATGGGAAAACCATCAGGGTAAATTTACTATAATAATTTGTTTGTCTTAGGAATGCAACAAATAGCAAAACATATTATTGAACTCAAGTCTCCATGGCATGAGTAATCAATAGAAACAAGTCATTTTGGGGCTGAACTACTCCTTTAATGTCTGACTCTAACCCTAACCCTTAATGTCTGACTGTACAGTCAATAAACATGTCTAAACAACAATAGAAATGTGTAACACAGACTGCCTAAACAACAACAGGGGAGAACTGACCCCATAATGGTCCCTTCATCTCCAGCTAAAAAGGTTTGGGAACCTGGCCTGTAGAGGGCGGTAGTCGCTGGCTTTCAGACATCCATCCTTCCAGATTAAACCAACAGAAGAAGACAGAGCAGTCTGCCACCAGCGTTGCCATGTCTGCTCATTGTAAGCTACTTTGGGCTTGTTTTTTTACTGTAGAGTTGCTTGCAATTAGTTGCTGGTTGCGTTTTATTGTGCTTGTTTTCTACAGTAGTTATAATAGGCTAATTGATATTATCCTATAGATAAAGTACTATGTTCTATCCGTCTGTCTTTCAATGTTATGAGATAGTGTGGTTAAATAAGCCTAGGATCTCCTTTTAGTTGACCTTGTACCAGCTGATTTGTACAGTCATGAAACTGTACTTTTTTATATTGCATTGATTGATTGATTGATTGATTGATTGAAGAATTTATTAGGAGTTTGCAATAGAAAAAAGTAGAGTACAAATCCACTGGTACAAGGTCAACTAAAAGGAGATCCTAGAAAGCCGAGGCTTATTTCCACAGGAACCACACTTTAAGTGTCTCATATAACATTGAAAGACAGACGGATAGAACATAGTACTAGGATAATATCAGTTTCAAAAGCATAACATCAAATACAAAGGCAGAAAAAAAGGGTGGGGGGAGCATGGGGGCTTAGTCTATTTACAAGTCACAGGTAGCAGCCGCCTGAAGGTGACTTTTCATACCAATAATGCAAACTTCTAATAAATTCTTCAATCAATCAATCAATCAATCAATCAATCAATCAATCATAAATGTTTTGTTAAAACCAGTGTTCATGTCCAGAAGGATTAGTGTGGTTCAGGGTGGTACAGGTGGTAGTGCTGTCACCACACAGCTAGAAGGATTAGTGTGGTTCAGGGTGGTACAGGTGGTAGTGCTGTCACCACACAGCTAGAAGGATTAGTGTGGTTCAGGGGGGGGCGGTCCGCTATTCCGAAACACCGTTATTCCGACGGACGCCTATTCCGAAACAAAATTGAAAGACACCTTTATTCCGAATATAAGACTCTCACCCCCCCCCCCCCCCCCCCTCTCTCACCTCACCTCTCGCGCTCATTACTTAGAAACACCCATCACCCATTCCCTCTCTCAATGATTTGTATAGGACTCTCTCCCCTTGCGCTCACCCCCCCCCCCCTCTCTCCCCTCTCTCCTCTCTCTCTCTCTCTCTCTCTCTCTCTCTCTCTCTCTCGCCCGCTCCCCCGCTCTCTCTCTGTCTCTCTCTCATTTCAGTTTGCGATGCATGCACGCTGACGCAATGCATGTAAAAAGCCATGGGAATTAAGGAATGCACGCACGGTCAACAATCAACCCATGAACAAACATGATACAATTGATTTAAGTTATTTATGAGGAGATGGAGTGGAGACAGACTAGACAGTAGTCTTTAGTGGACACCACCAAAGTCTTTTCAACTCTCCCAAAGTTGCATAACGTGCGCATGGATGCACTCACTGACTGTGTCACCACTCGACAGTGAGTACTGAGTAGCCTTTTTAATTCATTGCTCATCTATCAAGTATCAACCTTATGAAACAATTGCGCAGACCCACGCAATTGTCAAGATATGGTATTGTATTGTTGGCATGAAACATGATTGTGAAAGCAGTGTGCCACATGCAGACACAGCCTGCGCGATTATAGTCCAATGAATTCCCTTATGCAAGATTGAAGCTGTTTTTTTTCTTTCTTTTTTTTTGCCTACTTTTCATTCAATTTCAGTCCCATGCAATGCAGTAGGCCTAATACTTTAACTGTTGCCTATTGGCTGTTTGTGCATCTGCTTGTAGGCTACTACATTACAATTATTATGTCCGGTGAATTTTAATCATGCCGGTCACGGTGACCGGCAGTTTAAAATCCTAGCGCGAAGTCTGAAATAATGAATTCATGCTCATATAAATGCTTACTTCTGCTGCTGACTTGACATGACAGTGAAATTAGAATCATTTAGGAGAGAGAAAGGCCTTCTTCTGAATGTGTGAGTGGCTTATTGGAGGGCTGTAGGCGGCGGCCTATCTTTGATGCAGGCATCTGATGGTTACATTTCAACATATATTGTTTTATTACGTTGTAATCACAAGATTGATACAGAAGTTAAGAGAGAGAGAGAGAGAGAGAGAGAGAGAGAGAGAGAGAGAGAGAGAGACAGAGACAGAGACAGAGAGAGAGCTAGAGAGAGAGACGGACTGCGCCTAAACACTGTTCGAACGGTGTGAATGGACTATAGGGACTCATGGACTAAATATTAAATAATAGCCTAAATAATAGGCTATTCGGAGTAGCGGGGTCTTATATAAAAATTGGAACCACCGCTATTACGAATAATGGAAGTCTACGTTCGAAATAGGGGTGCGCCGGAATAGCGGTGTGTAACCGGTTCAGGGTGGTACAGGTGGTAGTGCTGTCACCTCACAGCTAGAAGGATTAGTGTGGTTCAGGGTGGTACAGGTGGTAGTGCTGTCACCTCTCAGCTAGAAGGATTAGTGTGGTTCAGGGTGGTACAGGTGGTAGTTCTGTCACCTCTCAGCTAGAAGGATTAGTGTGGGTCAGGGTGGTACAGGTGGTAGTTCTGTCACCTCTCAGCTAGAAGGATTAGTGTGGTTCAGGGTGGTACAGGTGGTAGTGCTGTCACCACACAGCTAGACGGTCCTGGGTTCGATTCCTGCTGGGGGACGCTGCGCTGTGGGCGTTCCCTCCACCCGCTGCGTCCTGCTGGGGAAAGGAGAATAACAGGTGAGAATAAAGTTTCTTCTATGAGACTGATTGATCGATTGAAGACTTTATTAGAAGTTTGCATAGGGAAAGGTACAGTTTAATGACAGTACAGGTCACTGGTACAAGGTCAACTAAAAGGAGATCCAAAGCTTTTCGCCACAGGAACCACTTTTATGTATCTCATATAACACGGAATGACAGACGGATAGAACACAGTAGGCTACGATGCAATAGATGTCGTCAGGAAAAAAAACTAAAACAGTGCAAAAGAAATATATAGATATTTAAGACAGTAACAAATTAACAGTAACAGTAACAAAGTAACAATTCCTGGAATAAATAAATAAATAATGCATCAATCAATATCCTAAAATAAAAATAAAAAACAAATAGGCACCGGCCAAGTTTGATGTAAAAAGTTTCAAATAACAGTCCACATTTATTCTGGTAGATCTGCTATTTTCAAATAAACTAGCAGATTTACATTAGGCTTTTATATTATATTTGTTTAAATCGGTTAAACATATTTTGATACTTCTTCCTGTGTTTGTTTTCATGGACCCTGCCTGGACGGGTTTGCTTGTTTCTCTCTCTCCACAGACACAACCTGGCAACTCAGTGTGTGTAAACAATAGAGATGGGATTTATGGCTCTTTGAAGTGAGCCGGATATCTGGGATCTGTTCCTTCCAAAGAGCCGTTCAAAAGACTGACTCATTCTACTAGTTACTTTGTAGATTTGATTATAATTACAAACTAGAAAAGAAAATGTCTATGAAATTTTAAGTGTGCCTGCAGCTTGCTAAGTGTGAGCAACCTTGTGTAGCGGTTGATGTTAGCATTAGCGTTAGATTTTTTTGTGTTAGCATTAACGTTAGATCAGCGTTAGATTTTTTAACATTAGCATTTTTTGCATTAGCTATAACATTATTGTCTGTACGACAAACGGTTCATGAGATATAGAGGCACTTCCTGTTTGGAGAAGGGTACTTCCTGTTTGGCGAAGGAAGCACCAATTAAGGTCAAGGACTCTTAATCAAGTCATATGACACCACCCACACGTCTGTACGACAAACGGTTGATGAGATATAGGGTCACTTCCTGTTTGGTGAGGGGAACTTCCTGTTTGGCCAAATAGGCCCCAATTAAGGTTAAGAATTCTTAATCATTGGCGAAATAGGCCCCAATTAAGGTTAAGGACTCTTAATCAAGTCATTTGACGCCACCCACATGTCTGTATGACAAACGGTTGATGAGATAAAGGGTCACTTCCTGTTTGGTGAGGGGCACTTCCTGTTTGGCGAAATGGGCCCCAATTAAGGTTAAGGACTCTTAATCAAGTCATATGACGCCAACCACGCGTCTGTATGACAAACGGTTCACGAGATATAGGGTCACTTCCTGTTTGGTGAGGGGCACTTCCTGTTTGGCGAAATAGGCCCCAATTAAGGTTAAGGACTCTTAATAAAGTCATTTGACGCCACCCACGCGTCTGTATGACAAACAGTTCACGAGATGAAGGGTCACTTCCTGTTTGGTGAGGGGCACTTCCTGTTTGTCGAAATGGGCCCCAATTAAGGTTAAGGACTCTTAATCAAGTCATTTGACGCCAAACACGCGTCTGTACGACAAACGGTTCACGAGATATAGGGTCACTTCCTGTTTGGCGAGGGGCACTTCCTGTTTGGCGACATAGGCCCCAATTAAGGTTAAGGACTCTTAATCAAGTCATTTGACGCCACCCACGAGTCTGTACGAGAAACGGTTCATGAGATAAAGGGTCACTTCCTGTTTGGTGAGGGGCACTTCCTGTTTGTCGAAATGGGCCCCAATTAAGGTTAAGGACTCTTAATCAAGTCATTTGACGCCAACCACGCGTCTGTATGACAAACGGTTCACGAGATATAGGGTCACTTCCTGTTTGGCGAGGGGCACTTCCTGTTTGGCGACATAGGCCCCAATTAAGGTTAAGGACTCTTAATCAAGTCATTTGACGCCACCCACGCGTCTGTATGACAAACAGTTCACGAGATGAAGGGTCACTTCCTGTTTGGTGAGGGGCACTTCCTGTTTGTCGAAATGGGCCCCAATTAAGGTTAAGGACTCTTAATCAAGTCATTTGACGCCAACCACGCGTCTGTACGACAAACGGTTCACGAGATATAGGGTCACTTCCTGTTTGGCGAGGGGCACTTCCTGTTTGGCGAAATAGGCCCCATTTAAGGTTAAGGACTCTTAATCAAGTCATTTGACGCCACCCACGAGTCTGTACGACAAACGGTTCATGAGATAAAGGGTCACTTCCTGTTTGGCGAAGGGCACTTCCTGTTACAGAGGGGCCGGGGCTTAATCAATTACAGCTCATCCCTATTGGCCGGAAAAAGACCAAAGTTGTGTGGTCATTTTAAAGTTTAAGTGACGTTGCTGGGGTGGCGTAAATCGTGTGGCAGTTATTACGTGCATAAATTTTCCCCATTCTAAGTCAATGGGGTTTTTGGGCGTTGTTTTTTGCGAATTACGTGGCAATATTTTTTATTTTATTTTGCGCATCGGCTGATCAAGGCGTATCTGTAAGTGCTGTCACCTCTCAGCTAGAAGGATTAGTGTGGTTCAGGGTGGTACAGGTGGTAGTGCTGTCACCTCTCAGCTAGAAGGATTAGTGTGGTTCAGGGTGGTACAGGTGGTAGTTCTGTCACCTCTCAGCTAGAAGGATTAGTGTGGGTCAGGGTGGTACAGGTGGTAGTTCTGTCACCTCTCAGCTAGAAGGATTAGTGTGGTTCAGGGTGGTACAGGTGGTAGTGCTGTCACCACACAGCTAGACGGTCCTGGGTTCGATTCCTGCTGGGGGACGCTGCGCTGTGGGCGTTCCCTCCACCCGCTGCGTCCTGCTGGGGAAAGGAGAATAACAGGTGAGAATAAAGTTTCTTCTATGAGACTGATTGATCGATTGAAGACTTTATTAGAAGTTTGCATAGGGAAAGGTACAGTTTAATGACAGTACAGGTCACTGGTACAAGGTCAACTAAAAGGAGATCCAAAGCTTTTCGCCACAGGAACCACTTTTATGTATCTCATAAAACACGGAATGACAGACGGATAGAACACAGTAGGCTACGATGCAATAGATGTCGTCAGGAAAAAAAACTAAAACAGTGCAAAAGAAATATATAGATATTTAAGACAGTAACAAATTAACAGTAACAGTAACAAAGTAACAATTCCTGGAATAAATAAATAAATAATGCATCAATCAATATCCTAAAATAAAAATAAAAAACAAATAGGCACCGGCCAAGTTTGATGTAAAAAGTTTCAAATAACAGTCCACATTTATTCTGGTAGATCTGCTATTTTCAAATAAACTAGCAGATTTACATTAGGCTTTTATATTATATTTGTTTAAATCGGTTAAACATATTTTGATACTTCTTCCTGTGTTTGTTTTCATGGACCCTGCCTGGACGGGTTTGCTTGTTTCTCTCTCTCCACAGACACAACCTGGCAACTCAGTGTGTGTAAACAATAGAGATGGGATTTATGGCTCTTTGAAGTGAGCCGGATATCTGGGATCTGTTCCTTCCAAAGAGCCGTTCAAAAGACTGACTCATTCTACTAGTTACTTTGTAGATTTGATTATAATTACAAACTAGAAAAGAAAATGTCTATGACATTTTAAGTGTGCCTGCAGCTTGCTAAGTGTGAGCAACCTTGTGTAGCGGTTGATGTTAGCATTAGCGTTAGATTTTTTTGTGTTAGCATTAACGTTAGATCAGCGTTAGATTTTTTAACATTAGCATTTTTTGCATTAGCTATAACATTATTGTCTGTACGACAAACGGTTCATGAGATATAGAGGCACTTCCTGTTTGGAGAAGGGCACTTCCTGTTTGGCGAAGGAAGCACCAATTAAGGTCAACAAGGACTCTTAATCAAGTCATATGACACCACCCACACGTCTGTACGACAAACGGTTGATGAGATATAGGGTCACTTCCTGTTTGGTGAGGGGAACTTCCTGTTTGGCCAAATAGGCCCCAATTAAGGTTAAGAATTCTTAATCATTGGCGAAATAGGCCCCAATTAAGGTTAAGGACTCTTAATCAAGTCATTTGACGCCACCCACATGTCTGTATGACAAACGGTTGATGAGATAAAGGGTCACTTCCTGTTTGGTGAGGGGCACTTCCTGTTTGGCGAAATGGGCCCCAATTAAGGTTAAGGACTCTTAATCAAGTCATATGACGCCAACCACGCGTCTGTATGACAAACGGTTCACGAGATATAGGGTCACTTCCTGTTTGGTGAGGGGCACTTCCTGTTTGGCGAAATAGGCCCCAATTAAGGTTAAGGACTCTTAATAAAGTCATTTGACGCCACCCACGCGTCTGTATGACAAACAGTTCACGAGATGAAGGGTCACTTCCTGTTTGGTGAGGGGCACTTCCTGTTTGTCGAAATGGGCCCCAATTAAGGTTAAGGACTCTTAATCAAGTCATTTGACGCCAACCACGCGTCTGTACGAGAAACGGTTCATGAGATAAAGGGTCACTTCCTGTTTGGCGAGGGGCACTTCCTGTTTGGCGACATAGGCCCCAATTAAGGTTAAGGACTCTTAATCAAGTCATTTGACGCCACCCACGCGTCTGTATGACAAACAGTTCACGAGATGAAGGGTCACTTCCTGTTTGGTGAGGGGCACTTCCTGTTTGTCGAAATGGGCCCCAATTAAGGTTAAGGACTCTTAATCAAGTCATTTGACGCCAACCACGCGTCTGTATGACAAACGGTTCATGAGATAAAGGGTCACTTCCTGTTTGGTGAGGGGCACTTCCTGTTTGTCGAAATGGGCCCCAATTAAGGTTAAGGACTCTTAATCAAGTCATTTGACGCCAACCACGCGTCTGTATGACAAACGGTTCACGAGATATAGGGTCACTTCCTGTTTGGCGAGGGGCACTTCCTGTTTGGCGACATAGGCCCCAATTAAGGTTAAGGACTCTTAATCAAGTCATTTGACGCCACCCACGCGTCTGTATGACAAACAGTTCACGAGATGAAGGGTCACTTCCTGTTTGGTGAGGGGCACTTCCTGTTTGTCGAAATGGGCCCCAATTAAGGTTAAGGACTCTTAATCAAGTCATTTGACGCCAACCACGCGTCTGTACGACAAACGGTTCACGAGATATAGGGTCACTTCCTGTTTGGCGAGGGGCACTTCCTGTTTGGCGAAATAGGCCCCATTTAAGGTTAAGGACTCTTAATCAAGTCATTTGACGCCACCCACGAGTCTGTACGACAAACGGTTCATGAGATAAAGGGTCACTTCCTGTTTGGCGAAGGGCACTTCCTGTTACAGAGGGGCCGGGGCTTAATCACTTACAGCTCATCCCTATTGGCCGGAAAAAGACCAAAGTTGTGTGGTCATTTTAAAGTTTGGTAAATCGTGTGGCAGTTATTACGTGCCTAAATTTTCCCCATTCTAAGTCAATGGGGTTTTTGGGCGTTGTTTTTTGCGAATTACGTGGCAATGGTAACGCGGATCGGAAAGAAAAGTAATAGCACCCCATTCCCGGCCGAGCCGCACGTTTTGATGTATATATTGCGGGGGCGGCGTAAATTGTGTGGCAGTTATTACGTGCCGAAATTTGTGGCGACATCATGTATGTATGTTTGTTTATAAGTATGGCAGATTACAATAAGTGTTTTGCCATTGCATTGCATGGCAAAACACTTAATTAAGTGTGCCGGTGCCATGGCATTGGTCCGACGGTTCTAAATTCCGAAGGTTCTATAGTCCGAAAATGGGCTCCGTGGGCCCAGGGTTCGTTGTTCCGACAGCCCATTGGTCCGAACATTGAATTCCATTGCTCCGAAGGTTCTTTGTTCCGAAATCACCGGGGTTTCATTGGGCCAGCGATGTCAATCGGCGCTCTCCCATGGTGCCGGTGCCGCCGAAATGAGCACACAAAAAAAGAACCTCGGCAGTCACCAATGACTGAAAGCGCTTTACCCTGTTTTAATCCATCCGATCCGATCGTGGGTATTGCGCCTTCGCCTCTGTTGCGCGACACGCCTCGATCAGCCGATGCGCAAAATAAAATAAAAAATATCTGTAAGTGGTCGACTCTCCTTGGCCCATAATGACCGCTATTGTGGTGATATCGCCAACATTCCCACTGGGCACGACTCTATATGCATACTATAGCAACATAGACATGGCAAGTTTCATAAGTTGACGCATTTGGAGCTGAATTATCAGTTAATATGCAGCTATTTGTTTAAAAAAATGACACAATGCGACATAGCTCTCGATCATATGGTCCCCATTTTCTAAGGGTTTCATTTTATTTTGACAATTGCTTTGCCAATGTAAAGTATGTTTTCTCATACCCAATAAAGCTCCTTTGAATACCCCCTTCTGTTTGACGTTTCTTTAAGCGTGGCTGTGGTTCGCTATTAAAGGCTTAAAGGCTTCGGGTTTCATGCAAACTCCAAATAATGTAATGGCCCATTGACCACGCACAGTGTCCTTGCTATGATTTTAAATAAAACACGTTTCTACTTTACACTGAGCTACCTTGGATCCTAAGATCTCCTTCTTATTATTTCACTCTTTTGAAACGCACAGCACCGTAAATTAACTTGGAACGTTTGTCCTGTAACTAGCAGCGCTTTTTCATCTTACACACATAACGTAGTCTTACCATCTGATGAGGCTAAGTGGCCTATGGATGAAATCTAGGCCTATAGTGTCTTCATATTAGCCAGTAAAGGTGAGTGAGCAGTTGTTCAGTATAAGGGTTTATATGATATAATTTATATATTCAATAATATATATTTATTAGCCCCTGGTTGCGAGGTTGAATCTCATTACGTGCCCATTTATAGCGGCATTCACACGGGCACGTTTTATTGCGATTAAAACGAATCCTCTAACGTATTGTCGGAAAATACACAACGTTTGGACATGTGTGAAGACACATCCGTAGGCTATCTCAAATACAGGCAATATATAGAGCCATGTGCGGGTTAAATCCATAGTTATTTATAAAAGGTTAAATCCCCCTCCATATACCGTCCGCTCTCATTAGATTTCTGACCATTCTGGCCGCCTCCTCCCCTCATTGATTTCATTTCTGATCACCGCTCCCTCGATCGCACATAGTGTATTATTTGTGAGGAGTTGCTCACAGTTAGATGAAAGGAAAGTGCCACTGGAGTCACTTGTATATCATATAGGCTCTCTCTCTCTCTCTCTTGCTCTCTGTGCCAAATCATGTCCAAATGGAGACGCTTTACGCGGAGCGGAGCGCAGAGAGGGAGCCAGCGGAGGGCAAGACGAGAGAGAGAGAGAGAGAGAGAGAGAGAGAGACGTTGACGTTGTCCTCTTCGTAGATATTCATATCTTGCTAAAGTAAGTAGGCCTATTTGCTGTCTGGTTAATTGCTGGTAGATTTTGCGAGTCTCTCCCACCGCCGCATGGTTTTATTTTTTGATCGCCCGTTTATACGACCGTCGACCGCAGATAAATATTTGCGGGGGTCCTGACTCCTGCGGTTACATTGTGAGTTGAACTTGAAGAATTAATAAACACAGGGAGATGGAGGAGGCATTATTATGCAGCTTGGATACATACATGTCCCGTGGACAGACGTGGACTCAGTGATTCCTTGTTTCGGATGACAATGTGTGTGAGCGCAAACGTATCAATTAAATATGCACGAATGTGGCAACTTCACCACCTCCCATTCGCACAACTAAACTGAATTATATTTTGAGAATGTGGCCAGTCTAACGTGCAGTGGATCCATCGCATGATAGACTTGCTTGCCAAAATAAGCTGATCTACAAGTTGTCAAGGCAGTGAGTACATGACCCGTGACAACATGACAACTCAGGCTACTATTATAATCTATTATAATCTATATGCTGCAGATTTAGTCCACAAATCCGCCTAACAAGAAACGGATGTGCATATCCTATACGCCTATATATTTTATTAACATTTCACACGTTTTTTCTGTGTATGAGAGAGCTTTCCAAATTCTGTGCCCAAGCTGGCAGCGAGGCGTCCCCTGAAGATGCTATTCATAGACATTATATAATATAGGCCTACATTCTATATCCTGATCTATAAAACGTATAATAAAACATTTGGTTAATAATAGGTTTGACAAAGTACGTTGTCACTTTATATACCATGATTATTCAATCTGCAGCATATAGATTATAATAGTAGCCTGAGTGCGCGATGGATCCACTGCGCGTTATAAATGGGCACGTATAAATAAGAGGTTAAATTATGAGATTCAACCTCGCAACCAGGGGCTAATATATTATTATTAATTAATATTATTAATATATTATTGAATATATAAATTATATCATATAAACCCTTATACTGAACAATTGCTCACTCACCTTTACAGGCTAATCCATAGGCCACTTCAGCCTCATCAGACGGTAAGACTTTAGCAATTGCAAACAGCAATTAACCAGACAGCAAATAGGCCTACTTACTTTAGCAAGATTATGAATAATGAATATCTACGAAGAGGACAACGTCAACGTCTCTCTCTCTCTCTCTCTCTCTCTCTCTCTCTCTCTCTCTCTCGTCTTGCCCTCCGCTGGCTCCCTCTCTGCGCTGCGCTCCGCTCCGCGTAAAGCGTCTCCATTTGGACATGATTTGGCACAGAGAGCAAGAGAGAGAGTGAGAGAGAGCCTATATATGATATACAAGTGACTCCAGTGGCACTTTCCTTTCATCTAACTGTGAGCAACTCCTCACAAATAATACACTATGTGCGATCGAGGGAGCGGTGATCAGAAATGAAATCAATGAGGGGAGGAGGCGGCCAGAATGGTCAGAAATCTAATGAGAGCGGACGGTATGGAGGGGGATTTAACCTTTTATAAATAACTATGGATTTAACCCGCACATGGCTCTATATATTGCCTGTATTTGAGATAGCCTACGGATGTGTCTTCACACATGTCCAAACGTTGTGTATTTTCCGACAATACGTTAGAGGATTCGTTTTAATCGCAATAAAACGTGCCCGTGTGAATGCCGCTATAAATGGGCACGTAATGAGATTCAACCTCGCAACCAGGGGCTAATAAATATATATTATTGAATATATAAATGATATCATATAAACCCTTATACTGAACAACTGCTCACTCACCTTTACTGGCTAATATGGAGACACTATAGGCCTAGATTTCATCCATAGGCCACTTAGCCTCATCAGATGGTAAGACTACGTTATGTGATAAGATGAAAAAGCGCTGCTAGTTACAGGACAAACGTTCCAAGTTAATTTACGGTGCTGTGCGTTTCAAAAGAGTGAAATAATAAGAAGGAGATCTTAGGATCCAAGGTAGCTCAGTGTAAAGTAGAAACGCGTTTTATTTAAAATCATAGCAAGGACACTGTGCGTGGTCAATGGGCCATTACATTATTTGGAGTTTGCATGAAACCCGAAGCCTTTAAGCGTTTAATAGCGAACCACAGCCACGCTTAAAGAAACATCAAACAGAAGGGAGTATTCAAAGGAGCTTTATTGGGCATGAGAAAACATACATTGGTAAAGCATATGAGAACTATGTCACATTGTGTCATTTTTTGAAACAAATAGTTGCATATTAACTGATAATTCAGCTCCAAATGCGTCAACTTATGAACCTTGTCATGTCTATAATAGGCTATATATGCATAGAGTCGTGCCCAGTGGGAATGTTGGCGATATCGCCACAATAACGGTCATTATGGGCTACCACTCAGTGACGTCATTACGTGCGCGTCCCGCGTCTCTGACGCATTCACGTTGCCTAGAGACGCATTCACGTCATTGCCCTGGGGTCCCACGGACGCATCGCCTCCATTGGAGTCCACGTTAAAATAATTTACCACGTCGCGAAAAAAAAAATATTTTAAAAAGTCCACATGGGTGAAGGCATGCTACTTAACCCTACTTTAACACAAATGAAATCAGCGTAGAAAGTCTTAAAACAGACGATAGAACTAACAACAGTGCGTTCTATCGTCCACCGACGCCATTCTGTGTGCCCGTAGATGGTCACAGAATTCAATGGGTGCCTGAGTTTTAGCGTAGCACCGGGCCGCTCTCTGACCATAGTGGCACAGCATGTTAGGTGATACACCAAAAGGGGTTCCCCCACAGAACGTGTGCAACTGACGGCGCAGAAACGTGACGTCTCTACACTGGCAAAACAACAGCGTCGCGGTCAGGGTCCCCGCCGAATGAACGTGTCGCAAACAGCATTTCGTTTCATTAATATCCTCGCCAGAAACTGCCTGCCGTCTGTCTGTCTCTTTCTGCATGCAGCGGAGCCACCGCACTCTGCACTGCAGCAGCATGAACGTGCTCTCTCTGTCACTCTGATGTGATGCTGCTACGTTTAGCTACATGCTAAAGCTACTGCCGTGGCTGCTCTTCTGAGGCACAGTCAGTGAGGCTGGCAGAGGGTCATAAACTCATTAAGTCATAAAAAGACGTCTGATTTTCAAAGCGGAGAAACTAATTATCTGTGATTTACAACAGCCGTTCTCCGGAGCGCTCCACTTTCTCATAGTATTACGTCGAGTGGTCTCTCCATACACAGAAGTATACTCAAATGTTTTACTTAAGTAAAAGTATCTTCTACTGCAAGTTAAAGTCCGGAATTCAAAATGTACTTGAGTAAAAGTATAGGCTACACTTTAGGACTAAAAGTAAAAGTACTCATTATGCACAATTATTCTGTATCACATGTTACCAAATAATATCCTTTGAAAATAGCCATGGCTGAAGTGGTTATGTAGGCTATACTTTTCAAAGTAACTAGTAAAGTTTTCAAATAATTGTAGTGGAAAGTACAATATTTGCCTCTGAGATGTAGTGGAGTAGAAGTAAAAGTAATGAAAATTGGAAATACTCCAGTAAAGTAAAAGTGCCTTAAATTGTACTTATAAGTTACCTTTTTATTACCCCAAGAAAAGAAAAAAAAAGACCATTATTGCACCAAAGTAATCAACAAGCTAAAACTATACTATCAAAAATGTCCAAACATTAGCCTAATTGTAAAATAATATAAGATAGAGGCAAATATAAATAGCCGATCTAAAAGCTCACAATGCAAAAAATAAATAAAATGGGGACCCAAATTGGGGACCCATAATTTTTTTCTGGGACTCATTCGAATGACCACCTGTGGGTCCCGGGACCCATTACTTTGAAAACCTATTAACATCACTGACCACTTATAGATCTTTTTTCTTTTATTTTGCGCATCCTGCTGATCGAGGCGTGCCGCGCAACAGAGGCGAAGGCACAATACCCACGATCGGATCGGATGGATTAAAACAGGGTAAAGGACTTTCAGTCATTGCGTGACTGACTGCCAAGGTTCTTTTTTTTTGTGCTCATTTTGGCACCATGGAGAGCGCCCTTTGACATCGTTGGCCCAATGAAACCCCGGTGATTTCGGAATTGAGAACCTTCGGACCAATGGACCTTCGGAATTGAGAACCTTCGGAATTGAGAACCTTCGGACCAATGGGAAGTCCCCAAGTGTGCCTGCCATGCAATGCAATGGCAAAACACTTATTGTAATCCGCCATACTTATATACATACATAAGTAATAGGGGTGTAACGATATAGTAACTGTATCGAAATATCGTTTTTAACTTAAAAAATCGAAGTAGATCGAAATGAAAACAGCTAAAATCGAATCGTATCGTTTTATTTTGTATCGTATCGAATCGGCAGTGTAAAGAATCGATTGTATCGATACTACCTACTTGTCCATTGTATTTGGCATTTTTAAGAAGAACAAATTAAAAGGTGGGGTTTAATTACTTTTCCTTTCCATATAGCTACACTGGTCTATCGATAAATGTGTGTAATCTCTGGGTTCATGTCAAGGTGCAGGTTTGTCAATATACAATGTCCATGTATTTGGCAGACTAGAAAAGAAAATTTCGAAGAAATTTTAAGTGTGCCTGCAGCTCGCTAAGTGTGTGCAACCTTGTATGTGTTAACATTAGCATCTTTGTTAGCATTAGCATTTGTTAGCATTAGCATGTGTTAGCATTAGCAATATGGTTTCTTGTTTTTAAGAAATAGGCTCCTCCCACAAGTTCCGCAAGGCGATTACGTTGTCCCGTCGCTCCCGAGATCGTTTGTGTTTCGTTTTGAGAGGGTCGTTCCCCCTGAAAAACATGTTTTGGCATGAAACGGTTACGTTTTGCGCGTTTGTGGTGCCCCCTATGGGTCGAAGTGGAAATGCTTTTGGTGTTGACTGGATGTTTCGTTTGTGATTTATGGCTACTTCTTACAAAACGGGCTCCTCCCGCTAACTTTGGAACCCTGTTACGGAAGAACGGTATGGACTATCAAAATATCGTTTAAATATGTTTATCGCATGAGTCCATAGATCGTGTGTATCGATTTTTGTGACATTTGGAGAAAATATGTAGGAAAAGGAGCAAAAAGTGTGTTTTGAAGAAAATTCAAAATGTCCTGACGCAAATGGGCGTGGCCTATATGAGGAGATGCGTCATGACCCAAGGAATCCAGGGAATAAGGAATTTAAATTTTCCGACCCACGGTTCAAGAGTTACAGGCCGAAAGGTAAAGTGGACTGTTATAACGCCACCATGAGGCCAACTGACAAAATTATTTTTTATTTAATCCTTGATATCATTATAAATCTCCTCTCCAAGTTTTTAAACTGTAGCCCCTATGGTTTGCGAGAAAAAAAATATTGAATGTGAGTTTTTGCGATTCCCATTATAAGTCAATGGGTAAAATTAATTCACTAATAAATTAATATCAATTAAACGATACAACTTTTCTCTTAGAAAAGTAATAGCACCCCATTCCCGGCCGAGCCGCACGTTTTGATGTATATATTGCGGCGGTGGCGTGAATTGTGCAGCAGTTATTACGTGCCGAAATTTGTGGCGACATTTATATATATATGTATGTAACTAAGTATGGCGGATTACAATAAGTGTTTTGCCATTGCATGGCAGGCACACTTAATCAAATGTGTGGGGCCCTCTTCTGTTGTCTACAGGTGCTTTCTTGGCCCACAGATGATCATCATGGCTTAAAATCTGAGCTGGATAGTGCGAGTCGGGAGGGAGGGGGGTTATAGTGGAGGGTCGGGGGGGCCCTAAAAAATTATTGGACAAGGGCCCTCACTGGGGTTAATCCGTCCCTGCTTCCACCCGCTATGTCCTGCTGTAGGACCGACCAAGTTTGGTGTAAAAAGTTTCAAATAACATTCCACATTTATTCTGGAAGATCTGCTATTTTCAAATAAACTAGCAGATCTATATCTACTGTATAGTATTGTGTTCTATACGTCTGTCATTCAATGTTATACCTATGTAAATAAGCTTAGTCCTTTCTAGGATCTCCTTTTAGTAGACCTTGTACCAGTGAACTGTACCGTCATGAAACTGTATCTGTGTAGTGTAGGCTGAATGAATGTTTATTTTCATACATTTAACCACTTGAACTGTCAATACCCGCCAGTCTGCCACCCTTTTCCCCTCTACACCAAACCACTGTGCCAAAACATAGCCGATCTACAAGCTCACAACGCCTCGTGCTTGTTCCACTAAGAATAGGGATTCTATAGGGTTGGAGCGATTAATGTAAAACAAACATTATCCTATCGCACAAAGATTTGGCAGCCCCCCTGTTGTAACTCTGAGGACCCCCTAGGGGTCCCGGACCCCCTGTTGAAGACCTCTGTTCTATGCCTTTTGCAAAGGGGGCCAAATTAAAAAATATTAAAACACCCAAGGGCCGACTATATCTCCTGATAAAATGTACAGTCAGACCATAACAAAGTGTCATATAGCCTACATATGCATCACAATTACAATATCATCAATATTTAATATCAATGGTCTTTTGTCAGGTGTTTGCTCTGAACAAAAACACAAACAACTCACATTACCAAATGTAACCAGACGTGCAAGGTAAAAAACACAATAAAATAGTGTTTCTTTGACTCCTTCAGAATGAGACAACATGCAGGGAACAAGGAATCCTACTATAAAATATTCTTATTGGACGCTGGAACAAGGAATCCTACTATAAAACATTCTTATTGGACGGTGGAACAAGGAATCCTAGTATAAAATATTCTTACTTGACGGTGCTGGTGGGACGTTTAGAATACAATTTAGGAATGAAGCTGTGGGCCGTATAACATTTGTCATCAGGCCGCATGTGGCCCCCAGGCCACACTTTGGACACCCCTGCTTTATGCACAGCAGCAGCCATATTAGGCCTCTTCCCCCCCCCCCCCCCCCCCTTTTTTTTTTTTTCAAGAACCCCCATAACTCTGAGAGTGTACAAATAAGGGTCCATTTTGGTTCCATGTGTACACTCTCAGAGTTACAGACCTGTAAGGGTCCATTTGGTTCCATTTGTATGATCGGTATGCCCGAAACTGAAGGTTATGTGGTGCAAAAACTAAGTGCGATTAAAATACATAATTATTCTTAATCGCGTTAATTTTCTGTAATTAATTAATGGGTTAAAGTCCCAGCCTTAATATATATATATATATATATATATTTTCCTTTTCCTTGGACATGCTTTAGACCAGGGGTCTTCAACGTTTTCAGACCAAGGACCCCTTAGTTGAGAGAGAGAGATGAAGCAGGGACCCCCACAACCTGTTCATTGATTCCATAGTTTCATTGTTTGACAGCACAATCATCAGTGTATTTTGGATTCATGTCAATTTGTGTTTTCAGATATTTAATCACTTGAAACCGAAACTTGTCCTTTCACTCTGTACTTAGTCTGCTCTGTTTCCCCTATACACCAAAACTCTTTGCCAAAAATAGCCGATCTAAAAGCCTCGCAGCATTGTGCGCTTGTAGATCTGCTATTTTTGGCTACAGTTCTCAGAATATGGACACTATGGTTCAATATGTTAATATAAAAAGGATTCGAATATTTTAAGGACCCCCTGTAATAACTCTGAGGACCCCCTAGGGGTCCCGGACCCCCTGTAATAACTCTGAGGACCCCCTAGGGGTCCCGGACCCCCAGTAGTAACTCTGAGGACCCCCTAGGGGTCCCGGACCCCCTGTTGAAGACCCCTGCTTTAGACGTATTATTCGTGCTTTGTTTGAATAAACTGGATCATCTTGACATTCAGGAGTTGGTGATTCTGTGAGTGAAACATAACAGCACTCAGCAGTGTTCCCTAAAATGAAGCTCATATTTGAACAGTTTGATGAATATGTTTGTGCATTGCTTCTCAAACTGATTCATTTCAAGGAGACCCATTTTGATATGCATTAGATTAGGCCATGGGTCCCCAATAACAATACATAACCATAAGGGTCCATTTGGTTCCATGTGTACACTCTGAGTTACAGACCTGTAAGGGTCCATTTGGTTCCATTTGTACACTCTCAGAGTTACAGACCTGTAAGGGTCCATTTGGTTCCATTTGTACACTCTCAGAGTTACAGACCTGTAAGGGTCCATTTGGTTCCATTTGTACACTCTCAGAGTTACAGACCTGTAAGGGTCCATTTGGTTCCATTTGTACACTCTCAGAGTTACAGACCTGTAAGGGTCCATTTGGTTCCATTTGTACACTCTCAGAGTTACAGAGGTAAGGTTTCATGTCAAGGACCCCAATGAAAAATAATATTTCTATAAATGCAAATGAATGTAGCCTATATAATTATAAATGCATTTTTATAAAGTGTATTTGCCTCGGAACCACATGTGAAAATTCTGTTCCAGAGGTCCCCCTGAGAAGATGTTTAAGAAATTAAAAACTTTCTTTAAAAATGGCAGATCTACAAGCTCACAGTGTGTCACTTTATGTGAGCTTGAAGATCTGCTATTTTTGAGCAACCAACATCCAAAATAAAGTTAAACTTATTGTGAGGCTGTATTAACCAATTTAGCTGGGGACCCCCTGGATGGCTGGATCCCCCTCCAAGGACCCCCTGGGGGTCCCCGGGCCCCATTTAGAGAACCACTGATGTACATAATAATAATAATAATGTAATAATGTTACAATAATGATTGATTGAACACGGCAAAACATTTATTTGACCTCTGTTTATTAAACAGTGATATTAATCCATGTTTCAGTGTTTATTTAACAATGATATTAATCCATGTTTCAGTACAGAGGTGATACAGTGACCATGAGGATCACTGAACAACTCTTTCACACATCCAGCGGTAAGAGGTAGAACATGTATGGTCCCACCATCCTATATTAGACCCTCCACTATTAGTATAGGCAACACAGTCATGGTCTCCTTTGTCTTTAGGGTAACCAGGATACCAGAACCTGTAGAAATAAACAACATGTCATTCATTACAATACATTTACAATGATTTATTTGATCTCTATATGTTTACTTTTTAACCCCTTAAACCCTGGAATCTCCATTTGGGTCATGTTACTATAGATGAACATATTGTGAAAAAGAGTTTAATCCTGACCTCAAATGATAATGTAGATAATATTTAGATATAAACGAACTGTCTGTCTGTCTGTCTGTCTGTCTGTCTGTCTGTCATCTAATCGTCTGTGTACATTAACTGTTTGTAAACCAACTGTCTGTCTGCACGCGCGAATTGTGTGTGTGTGTGTGTGTGTGTGTGTGTGTGTGTGTGTGTGTACGTGCGTGCGTGCGTGCGTGCGTGCGGGCGTGCGGGCGTGCGTGCGTGCGTGTGTGAATGAATGAATGAATGAATTTTTATTTCCGTGTCTTGTCAAAAAGACCCATCCCTTATGGGATTATATAATTTGAGTTCCCAGAAGTTCTTTTTTTCTCCACTAGGGGGGCGAGAAGAACTTCTGGGCAGAACCCTTTATATCTCTGGGCCAGAAGTCAGCCCAGCTCAGAATCTGAGTAGAAGGAAGTTGTACAAGTATGGTTGCCTGGCTCCAGACCATAGACCCGCCCACTCTCTGAGCGGACTGCTTCTCTTGGTCTGGTGTTGTAATATGAACCTATAGTTTCTCTGGTATAAGGCAGTACCAGGCCAATGAGAGTCAGAGCCTCGGAGGTGGGGGTGGGTCTAACGAGACAAGCGAATCAGGGACCCTTTAAAGCTGTGAACCAGTTTGAGAAATCGCTTACAATGGGGACAATGTCAGACTCAAGCTCCAGCGCTGAGTCTGAAATCAGGCTACAAGTATGGGTAAACAGAGGCAAAAATGGAGGGGGTTACCTATGTCTCCAAAAGCCCACATATCAAGTTAAATCCTCCAAGACTAAGGATTATAAGACACCAAACATGAATAAACAATACCACATTCAATCACTGGAGATTGGAGACTGCACAACAATAATAATACAAAGAAAAGAAAAAGGAAGAAAAGAAAAGAAAAGAAAATGCCAAAACAAAATAAATATACCTCACATGTTTTCATGTTTTCACATGCTTTTCACAAGCATAACTGCTTTTTATCATAACAAATGTTCTAAATGTTGTTTTTTGTGCAATATATCCTGGGACCATTTGTTCTGATATATATTAGGGGTTGACCGATATGGGATTTTCATATTCGATCTCGATATCGATTTGTTGTGATCAAAGAGGCTGATAACCGACATTAAGAACCGATATGTGACTAGGTCTGGTACTTTGTTCCTTATGTCTGCATTGGTCATTTTTCTTTTTTGTACAGATTATCCAAGTACAGAATCTAAGCTTTCATATGATGTATCATTTGTTGAAATTGGAGCTTATTTGAAGAAGTTATGGACATTTTAAACTTGTTGCACCATAAAGCCCAAAGTGCTTAAAAAGCCATTTGAATGCCAGGAACATTTTGTCACCTCTGGGTAAACAGAAGTGGGTGTGACAATGGGAGGGACAATAGGTACTTACCTACACCCCTAAATCACTCCCCCCAAGTCAAACTACACCCAGAGTGGTATAGCTGTCAACTTCAAATTTACTTTTATTTACTACAATTATTTAAAACTACTATTTAGTAGTAGACCTGTGGTAATATATTGTGCTATAGTGCTTGCAGCCATGTCAGAAATAGTGGCCAGTGGTCTTTTCTACCTCCTCTTTTCTATGCTCATCCTGTCATTTTCTTCTTTTTGTAGTTTTTATTTTTCACTAAAATAGTGTATTACAAAAGTACCTACATTTTAAAATTAAGTAAAAGTATCAATACTGCAATGTAGAATCACTCTGTTACAAGTAAAGGTCCAGAATTAAAAATGTACTTGGGTAAAAGTACAAAAGTATTGGTATCCAAATGTACTTAAAGTACCAAAAGTAAAAGTACAAAATGTTTGAAAATAGCAGATCTACAAGCTCACAACGCGTCGCACCGCAATGCGTTGTGAGCTTGTAGATCGGCTATTTTCAAATAGCCTTGGTATAACATAGGGCTAAAGTGGTTTATGTATGTTTTAAATTTTAGTTATTGCTTTGTAGATTAGCATTATTGGGCTAAATGTAAAGACGCTACGCTGCGCCAACCGTGAATTCAACACAATCTGCTGTTGAGCAGTTTAACCAATTTGCTACGTACGTCTACACAAACGGTCAGATTAAAAAGATAAATTGCTTAGTGAAGGCTCACGGATGTCACCATAGGGTACGCTCCAGCAGAATGTCCCGTAATGATCGTATTATTATAAGTGCAGTACACCTCGCAACCGATGGGGTCGCATGGCTGAAAAACAACAGAAAATGGCGTCTGATCGGATTAAAATGCTGTTTATTAAACAATACGAAAGATACAGGTAATTCTGCTTGAGCGTACCATACTAACATAACATACGTAACATACCGCCACTAGTCTGTAGTATAACAAAGCCCCGCCGTTCTCGAACGCTTCTTGCCTTTTGTGAACATTATATCCAAAAAGTAAAGGTCCTATGCCGGTCTCTCATCTGTTTACTTCATTAGCGTGGAAGAAAATCGAAGCAGCTTGTTGAAATAAAGTTTATATCGCTCATTTTCGTCAGCCGGCCCTTTGTTTTTAGACATGCTGCCTCCCCTGGTCACGTGGTATAGACACAACGAATAATAGAGGGGAAAATAATGCACCGGCTGACAAAATGAGCGATATAAACTCTTTATTTCAACACGCTGATTGGATTTTCTTCCACGCTTGAAAAGTAAACAGTTGAGAGAAGTGTATAGGACCTTTACTTTTTGGACAGAATGTTCACAAAAGGTAAGAAGCGTTCGTTAGCGGTGGGGCTTTATTTTTTACCACAGACGAGAGGCTGAGATGTGAGATACGCTGTATAGCGTTAGCTTCCCACTAGCGCCGGCTGTTCCATTGCGAGAAGACATCATCGCTGCGTCTTTCTTTGTGTGCCCGAGAGCGACTCAGAGAGTCAGATCACGACGTATAAATCAAAAAATAAATCCTTCCAGAATACTGTCTTCTGCAAACCAATAACATTAGCGAGATGAAGTTAGTCACTGAGAGAGTGTTTACACACTAGAACCAGATGCACCACTGTATGGGGCGGTGCTCGGAGCGTGAAATTCGAGACAATGACTTTTCAGAGCGCTATCTCTCCTCCCCCAAAAACACGTACAATTTTTTCCAAAAGCAGCCTAGTTTAACAAATAAAACTAGCCATTGTAGTACCTTAAAACAACTATCTTTTGACACAAAACCCTTGTTATAAATTCGAACTTGTGTGAATTGGAAAAAAACGAAAAATACAAAAAACGACTTTGACTTCATTTTCTCACTTTTCTACCGTTTTAAAATTGCCGACATTTGGACGGTTCCTCCAGCCTCGGACACATATGCATTTCAAGTATAAAACAAACAAAAAAATACCCCAATTTGAAATAGTGGTTAAGTGGTTAATTAATTTATATATTTTTCCCATCCTAAATGTTCTAGAGGCTCACATCTAGTCGCCACATCACCCTAGAACAGGGGTTTTCAAAGTGGGTGACGGGGCACCCTGGTGTGCCGTGATGGCAGTCCAGGGGTGCCGCGAGATAATTCGATAATATTTGGAATTGACTTTATAATGATAATTTAGTATGAATTTAAACTTGAAGTACAAAGTTATTTTCAGTCAGTTCTAACCAAAATGGCTATTATCTCAATGTTTTCCTCAAAACATAATCGCTAAAATATGCTATAAATAGGGTTGCTGGGAGTGAAAATTATCAATATCGTCACTGTCAGGCAAAAGCCTTGTATCTCCAAGTTTCAAATGTGTATGTTTTTTGGTAAAATAAAAGCCCTACTTCATCATAACAAAGTGTCACACAAGTAGTGAAAATAGCCCATCTACAAGCAGTGTGCTTGTAGATCGGCTATTTTCACTATTTTAAATCATTTTTTAAAATAATAATAACACAAAAAGAGAAGGTTTTGGACATACAAGGTTTCCACCCGACAATGACGATATAATGTAAGGGTACATGTCTCGGATGAGAAAGAATATTCATGGGGTGCCCTGAGACAAAAAGGTTTGCGAACCCCTGCCCTATAGAATATAGGCTGTAGACTAATATTTGTCATTATTTAACACATTTATTATTATTATTATTACCCTTATTATTAGCCTATTATTAATGAAGGTAAAGTCTTACGTTGTTGAGGTCACAGTTGTTCCATCAACCCATTTATAGGATCCTTCTGTGTCTCTGTCAGTCAAACCAATCCACACATGGGTGCTGCTGGGAATAACATGGTCAACAAGGTCCTGGAAGAAAAGCTTCTGGTTACTTAAAGCTACAATCAGTTAAGTTTTAGAGGTGGGCAACGATTAATTTCTTTAATCGTGATTAATCGCACTCCAATCCTGGAGTTTATCGTGATTAATTGCGATTAAAATGGCTCATTTGAAGTCTGCCAAAGGCATTCAAAAATGTGCTACATAAATAATGACCAGAAGTAAGTCCTTGAGAACGGGTTTCTGTTTATTCAATTAAACATGAAGCTCAAGGTGCAAACAACCTTGGTCTTGTCGAGGTCTCCTTTGGGAAGCATTGGACATGCATGCAACTCGTTGTGTGTTGGTAATGACAGCAGTCAAAACGTGAAAGGCTTGAAAACAAACTTTTTAGGGCACTCTCGATCTCGGACACAGAACGTCCATGCAGTGATCTTGAGTAACTGTTAATAATTGAATAAAGGAGAGCTGAAGTCTCATTATCAAAACTAGCACAGCACACAGGTGCAGCCAATGACAGTGTGACATTAACATGCACATTGAAGTGAACACGGAGGTGATGCCCCCTACGTGGTCTTTGAACCCAGGCCTCCCACGTGAGAGTCCAATATCTTAACCATTACTCCAAAGGGATATCCCTATGGAATGAGGGAGATGTGCTGACAAGATCTACACCACACACACACACACACACACACACACACACACACACACACACACACACACACACACACACACACACACACACACACACACACGTTGACTGGTAAATCTCAGTCAACATATCTTAACTGTAACATTGGAGTTCCTCAGGGATCGATACTTGGCCCTCTCTTGTTTAGTTTGTATATTAATGATCTGCCTTCCGTCTGTCCAACTGTCCACATACAAATGTATGCCGATGACACAGTTCTTTATGCACAAGCTGAAAACAAACAACTAGCAGCAGATAAACTGAATTCAGCCATGGTCCACGTATCTGGCTGAGGAACTCCTGTTTACATTTAAACACAAGTAAAACTGTTTGCATGTTTTTGTCACGCAACTCCACAGAACCTGATCCTGACATTGTTGTTAGAGGAAACCGCATTCAGGTAGTTACAGAATTTAAATATCTTGGAATCATACTAGACTCACATTTAACATTCATAAAACATGTCAAAAAGGTCAAAGGTCAATACAATCAAAATCAACTTAAATAATTTCAGGCACATAAGACCATATCAGCTAAACTCTTCATGCACGCAATGATTTTTTCACACATATCATACTGCTTCACAACCTGGTCTCAGACCAATATAACAACCATGAAACCTATTGAATCACTCTACAAAAAGACATTAGAAACACTCGATCAAAAGCCCAACCGTTACCACCATTGCCATATAGTACAAAAATATAATTTATTTAACTTTGAAAGCTTTAGGCATTTTATGGATTCCTGTCTTGTGTTCAAGGTTCTCAATGGGCTTGCACCTCCACCACTGAAACAGTTCATAAAACGTTGTGAAAGTGGTGGCAGAACAACAAGGGCTACAACCAGGGGGGACTGTGAGGTACCATCCAGGCAGAGCGTGTTTGGTAACACAGTTCTCTCTGTTAGAGCCTCCAATCTATGGAACAGTCTCCCGACTGAAGTAAGACAGTCGTCCAACTATCTGACCTTCATGTTTAACCTTAAGAGGTGGCTTAAATCGGGTCAGATTTGTAATCATGAGTAATTATTTGTTCCAGCTGTCACTGGAGTTACTCATGGGTGGCTAGTATTGGTCCCCCTTTTTTCAATTTACTATTTTACTTACTATTTACTAATTACTATTTTCTATTACTATTTACTACTATTTTACTATTGTCGGCTTCAACCGTGGGAGGTGGCTTGGAGCGGGTCTGCTCCATCTGTCATTGGAGTCACTCATCTTGCTATAATTATTATTATTATTATCTGCTCCATCAGTCACTGGAGTCACTCAACTTGCTATGGTTATGTCCCCTAAATGTTTTACTGTATTGTTTTGTATTGTACTGTATTGTATGTATTGTATGTTTTGTATAGATAGCCTTTTACTACTTTTGTACAGCCTGCTCAGGGACTACAGATGAAAA
The DNA here is from genome assembly GCF_963921795.1 of Nannobrachium achirus. Classification (NCBI taxonomy): domain Eukaryota; kingdom Metazoa; phylum Chordata; class Actinopteri; order Myctophiformes; family Myctophidae; genus Nannobrachium; species Nannobrachium achirus. Next base: position 75,895,114 of record NC_137810.1, on the reverse strand, counting down.
TTAGCCTATGGCTATCTCTGGCTCATTTACATAGAAGTGAAAACTGACATGTCGATCAATGAGTACTGTCCCTGTCAAATAAACAAATAAATAAATACAAATAAATAAACACACACACACACACACACACACACACACACACACACACACACACACACACACACACACACACACACACACACACACACCTGTTTCTCTTGGCTGTTCACAATCATCAGGTCAGCTTGTCTGGTTTTACAGAATCGTCTACTTTCACCCCAGGTTTTCTCCTCAGTAGAGAGGTAGTAACACACTCCATCAGCATCATCGTATGTAAAACCATCAGTCTCTAAAAACATAAAGAATAAAGTTAGTCACGCCAGCGTTTTCTTCTCTCCATTTGCTCAGATTAATGATAAACTAGAAGCAGTGCTCTTCCGAGCACAGGTCTCCACCAGGCCGTGCGTACTGGTGGTGCTACTGTAGCCATAAATTATAACTCCGGAGAGGATGCTAATATGCGGAGGTTATGTCTCTCCTGGAGTTATAAGCCAGAGTCATATGGCTCTCGCTGGTTGAGCCCCAACGTCCATACTACGCTCAAAACATGTACATATCAATAAGTTGCTCACCGATCCGTCGAAACAGCTTTATATCTACCGGATCGCACACTCGTTGGCATGTGTTAGTCCATATGTTTCTAATAAATTAATGTTTACTAAAACTTCACCGAGTCTCATCGCTTTCCTTGTTTTTGAACTGCTTGGGTAAAAATGGCCGAACATATCACACGAGATGAGTAAAAGCCTGGCTACGCGAGGCTACATATCACGTGACGTTGATCGCCGTTGCGATTCGCTCATACTAGGACATGACGTTTTTGTATGCGGAAGTATTCCAACGTTCTGTAGTTCTGAAGCGTTCTGAAGGCGACGAGGAAACGTGAGTCTCGGAGAAGTTTTAGTAAACATTAATTTATTAGAAACATATGGACTAACGCATGCCAACGAGTGTGCGATCCGGTAGATATAAAGCTGTTTCGACGGATCGGTTAGCAACTTATTGATATGTACATGTTTTGAGCGTAGTATGGACGTTGGAGCTCAACCAGCGAGAGCCATATGACTCTGGCTTATAACTCCAGGAGAGACATAACCTCCGCATATTAGCATCCTCTCCGGAGTTATAATTTATGGCTAGTGCTACTGTATAATAGGCCAATGTAAAAAGGGTGGCATATGTTCTTCACCTTATAGAGTAGACCTTTCATGGCAATCGGACACTGCATGCATGATTTGAAGCATTGTGTTCCAAAAATGTGTTTTGCTAATGTCAACCTGCTGGTGGCGCTATAACAGGCCAATGTGAAAAGGGTAGCATTTCTTCCTTGACCTAGTGGGAATATGTGTGGTAGCAACCTTGTATCTCCAAATTTCAAATTTGTAATTTGTTTTCGCAAAGCAAAGCCCTGCTTCATCATACAAGGCCGTCGCACAAAAGTAGTGAAAACAGCCGATCTACAAGCACACAACGCCTCGCGGTGCGAGGCATTGTGTGCTTGTAGATCGGCTCTTTTCACTAGTTTACATCATTTTTTAAATGATAAATACAAAAAAAAAAAAAAACGGTTTTGGACATACAAGGTTTCCACCCGACAACGACGAAATATAACTCATGTACAGTAATTGGCCCACTAGCTTGTCACTTGTCATGATCTGAAATGGCAAATCTTTGAGTAGCAGCAGCGCTATAGAGAGAGATCTCTCCTCTCTATAGCGCGCAATGAGGGCCTCTCCAACTCTTTTTCCCGGGCTGAATCAGGGGCCCAGCACGTTCCTGCACTGATGTCTCACTGACCACACAGCTTCTTCTGCCTCTTCTTCCGCTCTTCTTCAGTGGCTGGGTTGCATGTGGAGTTCAACTGTTGATAACTGGACTGGAGCTGATCAAATCTGGACTGGAGCTGATTGTAACGGTCAGTCAGGTTGGCCAGGTCGTCTTTCACCAATTCACAATCTGTAAGAAGGAGAACCAATCATAAACCATCCAGCAATACACTGGGTTTGACCCAGATAATTAACATTCTAGACTCTTTAACTCTATATCTACATATAACACATTCTAGACTCTATAACTCTATATCTGCATATAACACATTATAGACTCTATAACTCTAGATCTACATATAACACATTATAGACTCTATAACTCTATATCTACATATAACACATTCTAGACTCTATAACTCTAGATCTACATATAACACATTCTAGACTCTATAACTCTAGATCTACATATAACACATTCTAGACTCTATAACTCTAGATCTACATATAACACATTCTAGACTCTATAACTCTATTTTATTATAACATCAGTGGGTTTTGACCCAGGCTCTGACCTCCTCCACCTCCTTCCAGCTTCTTACTTCCACTGACGTCTTCTGAAAAATAATGTTACATAATAATACATTAGGCACTACATAGTGTAAATATAAAATACATCATGTTATGAAATAAAAATAAGTCACATCAAGTTGAATATAATAATTAGGGAACAAGAACAAAGTGCTTAGCCCCTATTAAGATTTGCTTTATTATTATTATTCCACCGTTTTATGAATAAAGTGCTGAATTATCTGCTGTAGTGTTTTATGAAACTGGGCAATATGGTAGAGGGCCATGTCTCCCTAGGGAGGTCCTCGTTGCAAGTCCCACTGAGAAAAGACCCCTGGGGCCGACGAGGGCCAGATGGAAGGATTAGATCTCCAAACTGGCCTGGGAACGCCTCAGGATCCCCCAGGAGGAAGTTAATGTTGCTCTGGGGTTGGAGCTCTCAGCTGGAGCTGCTGCCCCTGTGACCCGACTCCGGATAAGCGGTTCAAGATGGATGGATGGATGGATGGATGGATATCCTCAAGCGGAAAAACGTTAGTGTTTTGACTTAATCAGACCTACAGTATAGCTCTCCCACTATTTAGAATTATATGAAACAGTTGCAACGAGGTACAGCTTGTAAGCATCAGGCATTCGTGGAATGAGCAACACAGCCAAACGTGTGGGTAGCGCAGACCCAAAATGGCCTGTAATACTGTTCTGCCGGCATTCACTCTCGTGTTGGGCTTCAAATGCTGGCAGGTGTGTGCCAGTCACAGTACCTAGCGCCTGAGCATGGGTTCTGCCCGAATTTGGGACCTAATTGAACACTTGTGGGATCAGCTTGGGTGAGCTGTACGTGCTAGAGTGACCAACCATCCTGGTTGAGGAATGGGATGCCATCACACAGGTTGGTGACCAGCATGAGGAGGAGGAGCCAAGCTGTTGTGACCCTGACACTGAGTGTAACATTAATAAAGTGGGAGAGTGCAATCTTCAATGCTCCAAGCAACAAAGGTGAATACCAACAGAACAGTATTACCAGTAAGACTCCCTAATCGGGAGATAAGCGACCGTTGGTCGCTTATCTCCACAAATATCACAACCTCCACCTCTCACGTCATACGGGCAGCCATAGTTACACCTGGAATGTTGAATCTCCATATATGGAGATAACCTACGCATCACACAAAGTCTGACCTCACCAGCCCATACTTGGGCATGGACGACTTATATCTCCATATACGGAGATGGCCATATATGGAGATACGATGACATCACAGAGTCCACAGCTGATGATGTGGCGTGATGTCATACAATACACATGCCAAACTTTGCACACACACTCCTTGCCTGCCAATCCACAACCTCCACCTCTCACGTCATACGGGCAGCCATAGTTACACCTGGAATGTTGAATCTCCATATATGGAGATAACCTACGCATCACACAAAGTCTGACCTCACCAGCCCATACTTGGGCATGGACGACTTATATCTCCATATACGGAGATGGCCATATATGGAGATACGATGACATCACAGAGTCCACAGCTGATGATGTGGCGTGATGTCATACAATACACAAACAAGCCCTATATAAAGGGGCAATTCTCACCAGGGAAGAGAGCATTCCCCACTAGCTGAGTATCTTAAGATGGTTGGATGTGATGATAAGCTATAAGCTTAGTTGATCCTGGCGATAAGGTCTGAGTCGAGGAATGCTCTCTTCCCTGGTGAGAATTGCCCCTTTATATAGGGCTTGTTTGTGTATTGTATGACATCACGCCACATCATCAGCTGTGGACTCTGTGATGTCGCCACATCATCAGCTGTGGACTCTGTGATGTCATCGTATCTATGAGTTGGGGAAAAGTGTGACGTGTGACCGACGGACGGACGGACGGCCGGTGGAGGTTTTGGTAGTAAACTGCTCCCTGACGGTCGCAACTAAACTGCGACCTGACGGCCGCAACTAACAACATACACTACTAACTACCAGTAAGACTCCCTAATCAGGAGATAAGCGACCGTTGGTCGCTTATCTCCACAAATAGGCCAAAAGTTTGTTTTACCAATTATTACACTCTATGTGAACATTTACATCAACAAATCCCAAGTACTATGCAGAACGACCCATTTCAAGTTTTTAATGTACAACAATATTTAGAAAATAGGTCTACAAGCTGACAGTCCTCGTCCCTTATATTCCCATAGGTTATATGGAGATCTCAGTGTTTGTCAGTCCTTGTTAATTTATGCCCATATATGGACATCTCTATATCTACTGTAACAGTCCTTGTCCCTTTATGCCCATATATGGAGATCTCTTAACTGTAAGTCCTTGTCCCTTTTATGCCCATATATGGATATTCCTGATGTCATCAGTATATGAACATATATGGGCTTTCTGATATGCCCATATATGGAGATCTCTTAACTGTAAGCCCTTGTCCCTTTTATGCCCATATATGGATATCCCTGATGTCATCCGTATATGCCCATATATGGGCTTTCTAATATGCCCATATATGGAGATCTCTGTATCTCCATATATGGGTATAAAAGGATACTTCAGGTCTGACATCAGGTTTGTTTATATTGGGTTGCTAGGTTTGACATCACAAACTCTATGGGCCATCTGACCTAGAAATCTATATTTGGGCATAGATGACTCATCGTGAACTCATCACACGTCGACCGCACGTGTGACGTGCGGTCGACCGCACGTGTGACCGACGGACGGCCGGTGGAGGTTTTCATACTAAACTGCGACCTTACGGTCGCAACAAGCCATTTTGCCACATTTTGGGTCGGCGCTACCCACACGTTTGGCTGGGTTTTGGATTCCACGAATGCCCGATGCATACAAGCTGTACCTCGTAGTCAACGATACAAATGATATAAAACACAATACTAATTGGTATTATTAACTCATACAGTGCCTATCCCGAACTAGTTCGGGATATTCGGGATCAAAAACAATTTTTTATTTGCTATTTTACTTACCCCGAGCTGCTTGGAGCAACGTGGGTGGTCCCGGCTCGCTAGCCGCTAGCCAGCAAGCCATTCTACTCTGTCCGACGATATATTCCATTGAAAATGGTTTAAAATAAAGTTTAGACCCCCCCAATGTTCACCCAATGTTCATTGTAGGCGGCGCGACGTATTCCAGGGTGCCTATCCCGAACTAGTCCGGGATATTTAATGAAATGGATTAAAATGATAAGAGGCCTTCTGAAGCCTGGCTTGATTTTTGTAGCTACTAGCCGAAAGCTAACAACGTCCCGGCCGGACGTTATTTGCGAACGAAATCGCCAATCTCCGCCTAATCCAATGAAAGACCACATCTTTGGAGGCTTGTATCTCTGGATTGTGTGCTCTGGAAGCGGCGCGAGGTTTATTTACGGCGAAATCGCCCAAAAATGATCTTTTAGATGACAAAATGGGAATAGCCATTCTGTTAGCATCTTCATCCGGGACATTTCCATGCCGTGCATGAACGTGAGCACGTGAGGTCCTGGAAGGTTAGGTCCTGGAAGCTAAAGCGCTCGCCTATGAGAGATGCGCTGGCATTCTTTGGCCCCTAGAGGGCGCTGGCACTCAATGAGTTAAAGGGGAGATATAAGGAACAAAAGTCAAGTTTCCTTACTTTTTGTGCACCTGAGTTTGTATTTGTATCTGAGGGACATCATGCTTGACAGCATCAGTTCAGACCTTTTAGACCTTTGGTGTAGTTTTTATACATATATATATATTTGTTATATTCTCAATACCTTTGCTTTTCTGCAGATCCTGCAGTAGCTTCTCGCTCTCATTCACTCTGGTCTGTAGATCTCCAATCTTGGTGTCACTCTCATTCACTCTGGTCTGTAGATCTCCAATCTTGGCTTCACTCGCAGACAATCTGGAAGCCATATCTGGAAAAAAAAAAAATAATAATAATAATAATAAATAAAAGAAGAAATCGGTGGAGGAAAATGTACTCACGTGCTTTGCTTAAGGGCTTCACCACTTTTCAACCTATCTTCAGATAACCGGTCCTCACTAATGTTCATGATAAAATAGCACACATTTGGTCTACTGGGTCTGTGGAGGGTTGTGGGCAGTTCAGAAACCTGTCTACCAGTGACATCATCAATGGGGAATCCAAGCTAATAGAAACTGTAGGCTTTCTATTGCTGAAAAGTTGCCCTGCTATAATGGAAGCCATTGTTCTAGGGATTATAAAAAACAAAATATCTTTTGAAATATATTGTTAAAGGAGTGGTGACACCGGCCGAAATTTAACATTATGGTACAGTAGGTCACGTGGTCTTTGTTGAAACGGTTTGGAAAGGGGGTGGAGCTCAAAGTATGCAGTATGGGGGCTCTGTGTTGCTGCCGACACGCCCATACAGCTACTGTAGCTGTATGGGCGTGTCGGCAGCATAATTTGATTGGATAATTTAACATGGGGGTACATGACATCATTAAAAAAAAAAATCTAATTTGATAGCCATAATTAGCTGTTTTGGCCGTGTCACGCTAGCCTAGTAAACTGACTCCTCCCATCTCAGGAAGAGAGACTGGTTTACGAGGCTAGTGTCACGCCCCCTTTAAAAAAAATCTGCCTAACGATGATGTCACTGGTAGACGGAACTGTCCACAGATTGATTATATTAAATTTACCCAAATTGATTGACATCCGTAAATTATTGTCTTAGGAATGTGACAAATATATTAATTTAGCGAATGTCTGTCCGTTTGTCCGTCCGTCTGACCATCTGCATGCTGACATCACTGATACTACACAGTTTGGCCACCATGGTAACCGTCTGTCTGCATGCTACTCTGACGTCATAGTACTGACATCACAGACTGGCCTGGACATGGAACACTGAACACCATATATGGGCATAAAGATCGGCCCAACGGGCACTCCAACATGGAACACCATATATGGGCATAAAGATCTGCCCAACGGGCACTCCAACATGAAACACCATATATGGGCATGAAGATCTGCTCAACAGGCACTCCAACATGGACCACCATATATGGGCATAAAGATCTGCTCAACGGGCACTCCAACATGGACCACCATATATGGGCATAAAGATCTGCTCAACGGGCACTCCAACATGGACCACCATATATGGGCATAAAGATCTGCTCAACGGGCACTCCAACATGGACCACCATATATGGGCATAAAGATCTGCTCAACAGGCACTCCAACATGGAACACCATATATGGGCATAAAGATCTGCTCAACGGGCACTCCAACATGGAACACCATATATGGGCATAAAGATCTGCTCAACGGGCTCTCCAACATGGAACACCATATATGGGCATAAAGATCTGCTCAACGGGTTCTCCAACATGGAACACCATATATGGGCATAAAGATCTGCTCCAACATTACTTCTGAGACTCCTACATTGAATCCCTCATACTGTGTACACCCCTGGTACAGGACTAGTACTCCTTTAATGAACAGCATGTCTTGTAATATTAGTCAAAAAATGTTTCTAGTGGATTAAAAAGTAGCCTGAAAATAGTTGCGAGGCGTAACTTGTGAGCATGTAGATCTGCTATTTTCACAATTTCTGCCTCTAATATTTGACAATGTGGCCAATGTTTAATTTGTCATTTCATAGATATTAAAAAGTCCATAAATTGTCACTTTAGAAATGTGCTATGCACTTAACTCATTGACTGCGCCGCCACGAGTTCCCCGAGTTATTCCCATTGTCTGAGGCTGCGACGCCCGAGTTTCACGAGTTGGGGCTGTTTTCAAGGTTTATGCAAAAGTACACTTTCCCCTAGCCTGTGACAAAATGTCATGTTGCTATGATAAAAGGGTGGTTAAAAATCACACATCAAAGTCAGCTTGTTCGAAAACAAAGGAGAAATCAACCTCCCCATGAACCCAAAGTGAACTCATTTATCAGGACACGGCTCCGCCGACACAGTGCGGCGCGGCCGCAGCAGTGGTGGTGTCAGACAATGAAAACAAAACAAGCAGATCTTCAAGCAGACGATTCTGCATGAATCAAAAACATTTTCACTTGAAAAGCTGTGACTTGCTGCACTGGGTCACCCTAACCCACACACAGCTCCATATACACACAAAAAAAGTTCAAAGTCTCTACAACAAAAGTTTACCAAAACAGCAAGACAACAATGGCTACATCAGAGCCTCGTAGCAACCGCCCGGCCTCTCAGGCCTCTCTATGCCAAAACAAGCCAACACAAACACATCAACAACACAGCAACACCTCCCCGATGAAAGCATTCACAAATCAACACTCAAAATGTTATAAAAGTTTCAACATGAACTTACCTCAGTGTGAGGAGGAGAGCGTTGGTGTAACACACACATACAGAGAGAGAGACAGATAATTCCAGTGACGTTTAGTGTCCAGTAGATCAGTAATCCTATAGTTTCATTCGTGTAGTTTTCTTTTTTCGTTGTTTGTGAGCGGGTTTCATGCCCACACCGCGGAAGCCTAAGGCCCCGGCCGGGCGCAGCAAGCGCCCGACGGCTAGCCATGGTTCGCCGGTCGCCTCTGGTTCTGGTTCCCGTTGCGAACCAGCCCGATCCTGCCCTGGACGCGGGCGAGGTAGAGGGGCTAGAGGGCCTCCATCGAACCCCGGTCCTGGTCAGACCACCATGGATTCCTTTCTAATCGCCAATTTGCCCCGTCCGGAGACGGATACGGAGTACGAGACGGAGGAAGAAGAGGCGGCGTCGCCGTCCCAACAACACACACCGCGGGCAGACACGGCTCCACTGCCCGCACTCCTCACGCCGGAATCGGTGGCTCGCCGTCCCGGGAGGCCACGCGAAGAACGTTCTGCCATGCCCATGTCGCCGAGAGATAATATCGAGACGCACTATCTCTCCCAGTCCCAGAGTGAGATGTATGTATTATCCTAATCCATATCATTGATCCATTCAAAAACAGCAGATAGCAGTCAGTGCAAGTTCACAGCGCATCACTTTGTAGCCTACTTTTCCTGAGCTAACTTTCGCTAAATTATTCACTCAATCAAATGATGTGTACAGGTCCGTGTCCGAGGACTTCTCCTCTCCGATGCAGATGATGTCATCGGCAGCACTGGTGATTTTGAGTGGCACCCCCCGGAGAGCAAAGATGACTCTTTCTATGCGCGTAAGTTGTGCACATGCAGCACACATTGCGCGCGTGCACACACACACACACACACACACACACACACACACACACACACACACACACACACACACACACACACACACACATGGAAACAGAACTTTTCATTCAATTTGAGGAGTAAATAATGTATTTTATTTTGGTATGCGTTTTCAGAAGCTGATCAAGGAAGTGCTTCTCTGTCAGGCACTGGGACACAGAGACCTTCAAGCAAAGGAACAGGCAAAGGTAAGATAAAAATAATGATATTTTATATATATATGTGTGTATATATATATATATATATATATGTGTGTATATATATATATATATATATATATATACACATATATATAAAATATCATTATTTTTATCTTACCTTTGCCTGTTCCTTTGCTTGAAGGTCTCTGTGTCCCAGTGCCTGACAGAGAAGCACTGGTGATGGAAGCACTTCCATCACCAGTGCTGCCGATGACATCATCTGCATCTGAGAAGTCCTCGGACACGGACCTGTACACATCATTTGATTTTGGTGCCGCCTCTTCTTCCTCCGTCTCGTACTCCGTATCCGTCTCCGGACGGGGCAAATTGGCGATTAGAAAGGCATCCATGGTGGTCTGACCAGGACCGGGGTTCGATGGAGGCCCTCTAGCCCCTCTACCTCGCCCGCGTCCAGGGCAGGATCGGGCTGGTTCGCGACAGGAACCAGAACTAGAGGCGACCGGTGAACCATGGCTAGCCGTCGGGCGCTTGCTGTGCCCGGCCGGGGCCTTAGGCTTCCGCGGTGAGGGCATGAAACCCGCTCACAAACAACGAAAAAAGAAAAAGAAAACTACACGAATGAAACTATAGGATTACTGATCTACTGACACTAAACGGCACTGGAATTATCTGTCTCTCTCTCTCTGTGTGTGTGTTACACCAACGCTCTCCTCATCACACTGAGGTAAGTTCATGTTGAAATTTTTATAACATTTTGAGTGTTGATTTGTCAATGCTTTCATCTGGGAGGTGTTGCTGTGTTGTTGATGTGTTTGTGTTGGCTTGAGCTTCACCGAAGCCATTGTCGAAGCCTGGTGCACCCCGCGACCCACCCAACCCCTCTGGCCCGATTCTCGGACTGTGAGGAGGTCAGCCCATGTCCCTGAAAAGATACCGCCCAGACCACGAAGGAGAAACCCTACAAGGGTCTGCTACATCTGCAGCAAAATACACAAGAAAAGGAGTGAGACCTCATTCTACTGCCCTCTGTGTCTTGTGCCTTTGCACAGGAGGCTTTGTTTCGAACGGTACCACGCAGAGATTGACTATGAGCATGCAAGCGGTGCTCGACGTCGATGATAGACAGACACATTTTGATGACATGAGTGTAGACATACTGTGTACCGATTTGCGTGATTTTAGGGCAAAGTCTATAGGAGCAGTGTCCAAAAATGTATTTGAAAAAATCGGCCTGATGGTGGCGCTATATGGGACAGATCCATTTTGATGACATGAGTGTAGACATACTGTGTAGCGATTTGCGTGATTTTAGGGCAAAATCTGTAGGAGTAGTGTCCAAAAATGTGTTTTGAAAAATTGGCCTGAAGGTGGCGCTAAATGAGAGCTCCATGTTGATGACATCAGTGTAGAGCAAGTATGTACCGATTTGCGTGATTTTAGGGCAAAATTTGTAGGAGCAGTGTCCAAAAATGTGTTTTGCAAGAATCGGCCTCAAGGTGGCGCTAGAAGAGGGGCATGTGAGAATTGATGGGTGGAGGTTGTAGTTTGGCAGGCAAGGAGTGTGTGTGCAAAATTTGGCATGGATCGGGGCAACGGTTGCGGAGATACGATGTGACGTGCAAAAGTGTGACGTGTGACGGACGGACAGACAATGTGCCCATTACACTGTAAGAAAATATTGTTTTTGTTTCAGATCATAAAGTAAGCATCTCATGTAATAAATAAAGAGCTGTGAGTAAAAAAAATTTGTTGTTTGCTTGAAAAGAGACCATTCACAAAAACGTATTTTTCTCCAGTTGTTATTCTGAGAGGGCTTGGTTTTGGTGAAACAAGGGTTTTCAAATGGCTATAACTAAAGAAGTGTACATGATAAAAACATAATTATTTTTTCTGTGGAAACTAGAAGTTATCCTCTTTCATCTGGGCCATGGCATGACATAGTCATCATTAGACAGAATTAAAAAAAAAATGGTAAACATGGTAAGAAATCAAGAAATGCTTGGCAACCTAGCTTGATAGTTCACTTTTAATGGTGGCAGTCAATGAGTTAAACTTTTTGTTGGTTTTGTTTCCCATTAAGCTAATCATGTGGGGACCCCCCAAAATAATTTGGGGACCCCCCTGGGGGTCCCGACCCACAGGTTGAGATCCACTGACTGGGTTTAACGCAATCAGATAGCAGACAACTGTTTGGATGCGTTGGCAGCCAATGGGAGGTATTGGCAGCCTACGGGACATATTGCAATAATTGGAGTGTTGCAATTTGCAGCGAGTCTGAAAGGCAGTGGTGTAAAGTAACTAAGTACATTTACTTTAGTACTGTAGTTTTGTACAGTAAGTACAGTTTTGAGGTCTTTGTAATTTACTTGAGTATTTGTCGTTTTCAGTACTTTTATTCTACTCTACTAGACCTACACCTCAAAGTACTTTTACCACAATTATTTGAAAACTTTAGTTACAAGTTACTTTGCAGATATAAATGATTATATTATAAAACATACATTAATCCACTTTAGCCCTATTCTATACATAGGCTATTTTCAAACATCTTTGTACTCGTACACGTTGATGCTAATAATTTCAAACTTTTACTCAAGTACATTTTGAATTCTGGACTTGCACTTGTAACGGAGTAGAACGGCTATTTCTACATTGTAGTATTGATACTTTTTCTCAAGAAAAAGTACTCAAAAAAATGCGAGTACTTTCTCCACCACCGCTGAAAGGTGTCCTGACCTGCAGTCTGTGCTTCCAGTTGGCTCTTCAGCTGTTGGAACAGTTCATTGACCTCCCAGCGGAGGTCATCAGCCTCTGCAGACACACAGAGCAGCAGGAGAAGCAAAGCAGCCTTCATGGTGAACTGAAGCCTGGACTGAAGAGAAGCATTAAGCATAAGTATTTATTGGACGTTCAGAACATTGATTGGTTGATGGTCCAGGGGCAGTGACAGAGGTATTATCTTATTGGATGGAGGCGTGGAGAAGTGTGCTCTGGGGTAGAGTTTAAAGATTTATCCCGAGACAACCAACCTCTCAGCCCGATCCGACCCGCACATTTTTCACCTATCTGTCGGGCTTTGGGTCGCGTCGGGCTTTGTCATGAAACTGTACTTTTTCCAATGCAACCTGCTGTCATAATTATACGCTGCACTGTCTGTCATATACGCTGCACTGTCTGTCATATACACTGTACTGTCTGTCATATACACTGCACTCTGTCATTTACACTGCACTGTCTGTCATATACGCTGTACTGTCTGTCATATACGCTGTACTGTCTGTCATATACACTGTACTGTCTGTCATATACACTGTACTGTCTGTCATATACACTGTACTGTCTGTCATATATGCTGTACTGTCTGTCATATACGCTGCACTGTCTGTCATATACACTGCACTCTGTCATATACACTGCACTGTCTGTCATATACACTGCACTCTGTCATATACACTGCACTGTCTGTCATATACACCGTACTGTCTGTCATATACACTGCACTGTCTGTCATATACACTGTACTGTCTGTCATATACACTGTACTGTCTGTCATATACACTGTACTGTCTGTCATATACACTGCACTGTCTGTCATATACACTGTACTGTCTGTCATATACACTGCACTGTCTGTCATATACACTGTACTGTCTGTCATATACACTGTACTGTCTGTCATATACACTGCACTGTCTGTCATATACACTGCACTGTCTGTCATATACACTGTACTGTCTGTCATATACACTGTACTGTCTGTCATATACGCTGCACTGTCTGTCATATACACTGCACTCTGTCATATACACTGCACTGTCTGTCATATACACTGCACTCTGTCATATACACTGTACTCAGTACAGTGTATATGACAGACAGTACAGTGTACTGTCTGTCATATACACTGCACTCTGTCATATACACTGCACTGTCTGTCATATACACTGTACTGTCTGTCATATACACTGTACTGTCTGTCATATACACTGCACTGTCTGTCATATACACTGTACTGTCTGTCATATACACTGTACTGTCTGTCATATACACTGTACTGTCTGTCATATACACTGCACTGTCTGTCATTTACACTGCACTGTCTGTCATATACGCTGTACTGTCTGTCATATACACTGTACTGTCTGTCATATACACTGCACTGTCTGTCATACACTGCACTGTCTGTCATATACACTGTACTGTCTGTCATATACACTGTACTGTCTGTCATATACACTGTACTGTCTGTCATATACGCTGTACTGTCTGTCATATACGCTGCACTGTCTGTCATATACACTGTACTGTCTGTCATATACACTGCACTGTCTGTCATATACACTGCACTGTCTGTCATATACACTGCACTCTCTGTCATATACACTGCACTGTCTGTCATATACACTGTACTGTCTGTCATATACACTGTACTGTCTGTCATTTACACTGCACTCTGTCATATACACTGCACTGTCTGTCATATACACTGCACTCTGTCATATACACTACACTGTCTGTCATATACACTGTACTGTCTGTCATATACACTGCACTGTCTGTCATATACACTGTACTGTCTGTCATATACACTGTACTGTCTGTCATATACACTGTACTGTCTGTCATATACACTGTACTGTCTGTCATATACACTGCACTGTCTGTCATTTACACTGCACTGTCTGTCATATACGCTGCACTCTGTCATATACACTGTACTGTCTGTCATATACACTGTACTGTCTGTCATATACACTACTGTCTGTCATATACACTGCACTGTCTGTCATATACACTGCACTGTCTGTCATATACACTGTACTGTCTGTCATATACACTGCACTGTCTGTCATATACACTGCACTGTCTGTCATATACACTGCACTGTCTGTCATATACACTGCACTGTCTGTCATATACACTGTACTGTCTGTCATATACACTGTACTGTCTGTCATATATGCTGTACTGTCTGTCATATACGCTGCACTGTCTGTCATATACACTGCACTCTGTCATACACTGCACTGTCTGTCATATACACTGCACTCTGTCATATACACTGCACTGTCTGTCATATACACCGTACTGTCTGTCATATACACTGCACTGTCTGTCATATACACTGTACTGTCTGTCATATACACTGTACTGTCTGTCATATACACTGTACTGTCTGTCATATACACTGCACTGTCTGTCATATACACTGTACTGTCTGTCATATACACTGCACTGTCTGTCATATACACTGTACTGTCTGTCATATACACTGTACTGTCTGTCATATACACTGCACTGTCTGTCATATACACTGCACTGTCTGTCATATACACTGTACTGTCTGTCATATACACTGTACTGTATGTCATATACGCTGCACTGTCTGTCATATACACTGCACTCTGTCATATACACTGCACTGTCTGTCATATACACTGCACTCTGTCATATACACTGCACTCAGTACAGTGTATATGACAGACAGTACAGTGTACTGTCTGTCATATACACTGCACTCTGTCATATACACTGCACTGTCTGTCATATACACTGTACTGTCTGTCATATACACTGTACTGTCTGTCATATACACTGCACTGTCTGTCATATACACTGTACTGTCTGTCATATACACTGTACTGTCTGTCATATACACTGTACTGTCTGTCATATACACTGTACTGTCTGTCATATACACTACACTGTCTGTCATATACACTGTACTGTCTGTCATATACACTGCACTGTCTGTCATACACTGCACTGTCTGTCATATACACTGTACTGTCTGTCATATACACTGTACTGTCTGTCATATACACTGTACTGTCTGTCATATACGCTGTACTGTCTGTCATATACGCTGCACTGTCTGTCATATACACTGTACTGTCTGTCATATACACTGCACTGTCTGTCATATACACTGCACTGTCTGTCATATACACTGCACTGTCTGTCATATACACTGTACTGTCTGTCATATACACTGTACTGTCTGTCATTTACACTGCACTCTGTCATATACACTGCACTGTCTGTCATATACACTGCACTCTGTCATATACACTACACTGTCTGTCATATACACTGTACTGTCTGTCATATACACTGTACTGTCTGTCATATACACTGTACTGTCTGTCATATACACTGTACTGTCTGTCATATACACTGTACTGTCTGTCATATACACTGCACTGTCTGTCATTTACACTGCACTGTCTGTCATATACGCTGCACTCTGTCATATACACTGTACTGTCTGTCATATACACTGTACTGTCTGTCATATACACTACTGTCTGTCATATACACTGCACTGTCTGTCATATACACTGCACTGTCTGTCATATACACTGTACTGTCTGTCATATACACTGCACTGTCTGTCATATACACTGCACTGTCTGTCTGTCATATACACTGCACTGTCTGTCATATACACTGCACTGTCTGTCATATACACTGCACTGTCTGTCATATACACTGCACTGTCTGTCATATACACTGCACTGTCTGTCATATACACTGCACTGTCTGTCATATACACTGTACTGTCTGTCATATACACTGCACTGTCTGTCATATACACTGCACTGTCTGTCATATACACTGCACTGTCTGTCATATACACTGCACTGTCTGTCATATACACTGCACTGTCTGTCATATACACTGCACTGTCTGTCATATACACTGCACTGTCTGTCATATACACTGCACTGTCTGTCATATACACTGTACTGTCTGTCATATACACTGTACTGTCTGTCATATACACTGCACTGTCTGTCATTTACGCTGCACTGTCTGTCATATACGCTGCACTCTGTCATATACACTGTACTGTCTGTCATATACACTGTACTGTCTGTCATATACACTGCACTGTCTGTCATATACACTGCACTGTCTGTCATATACACTGTATTGTCTGTCATATACACTGCACTGTCTGTCATATACACTGCACTGTCTGTCATATACACTGCACTGTCTGTCATATACACTGCACTGTCTGTCATATACACTGCACTGTCTGTCATATACACTGCACTGTCTATCATATACACTGTACTGTCTGTCATATACACTGTACTGTCTGTCATATACACTGCACTGTCTGTCATATACATATACGCTGCACTGTCTGTCATATACGCTGCACTGTCTGTCATATACACTGCACTGTCTGTCATATACGCTGCACTGTCTGTCATATACGCTGCACTGTCTGTCATATACGCTGCACTGTCTGTCTGTCATATACGCTGCACTGTCTGTCATATACGCTGCACTGTCTGTCATATACGCTGCACTGTCTGTCATATACGCTGCACTGTCTGTCATATACGCTGCACTGTCTGTCATATACGCTGCACTGTCTGTCATATACGCTGCACTGTCTGTCATATACGCTGCACTGTCTGTCATATACGCTGCACTGTCTGTCATATACGCTGCACTGTCTGTCATATACACTGCACTGTCTGTCATATACACTGCACTGTCTGTCATATACACTGCACTGTCTGTCATATACACTGTACTGTACTGTCTGTCATATACACTGCACTCTGTCATATACACTGCACTGTCTGTCATATACACTGTACTGTCTGTCATATACGCTGCACTCTGTCATATACACTGCACTGTCTGTCATATACACTGTACTGTCTGTCATATACACTGCACTGTCTGTCATATACACTGTACTGTCTGTCATATACACTCTACTGTCTGTCATATACACTGTACTGTCTGTCATATACACTGTACTGTCTGTCATATACACTACACTGTCTGTCATATACACTGTACTGTCTGTCATATACACTGCACTGTCTGTCATATACACTGCACTGTCTGTCATATACACTGTACTGTCTGTCATATACACTGTACTGTCTGTCATATACACTGTACTGTCTGTCATATACGCTGTACTGTCTGTCATATACGCTGCACTGTCTGTCATATACACTGCACTGTCTGTCATATACGCTGCACTGTCTGTCATATACGCTGTACTGTCTGTCATATACACTGCACTGTCTGTCATATACACTGCACTGTCTGTCATATACACTGCACTGTCTGTCATATACACTGTACTGTCTGTCATATACACTGTACTGTCTGTCATTTACACTGCACTCTGTCATATACACTGCACTGTCTGTCATATACACTGCACTCTGTCATATACACTACACTGTCTGTCATATACACTGTACTGTCTGTCATATACACTACACTGTCTGTCATATACACTGCACTGTCTGTCATATACACTGCACTGTCTGTCATATACACTGCACTGTCTGTCATATACACTGTACTGTCTGTCATATACACTGCACTGTCTGTCATATACACTGCACTGTCTGTCATATACACTGCACTGTCTGTCATATACACTGCACTGTCTGTCATATACACTGCACTGTCTGTCATATACACTGTACTGTCTGTCATATACACTGTACTGTCTGTCATATACACTGTACTGTCTGTCATATACACTGTACTGTCTGTCATATACACTGCACTATCTGTCATTTACACTGCACTGTCTGTCATATACGCTGCACTCTGTCATATACAGTGTACTGTCTGTCATATACACTGTACTGTCTGTCATATACACTGTACTGTCTGTCATTTACACTGCACTGTCTGTCTGTCATATACGCTGCACTCTGTCATATACACTGTACTGTCTGTCATATACACTGTACTGTCTGTCATATACACTGTACTGTCTGTCATATACACTGCACTGTCTGTCATATACACTGTACTGTCTGTCATATACACTGTACTGTCTGTCATATACACTGCACTGTCTGTCATATACACTGCACTGTCTGTCATATACACTGCACTGTCTGTCATATACACTGCACTGTCTGTCATATACACTGCACTGTCTGTCATATACACTGCACTGTCTGTCATATACACTGCACTGTCTGTCATATACACTGCACTGTCTGTCATATACACTGCACTGTCTGTCATATACACTGTACTGTCTGTCATATACACTGTACTGTCTGTCATATTGTGGCAATTTACTTTGCCACTAACATACTTTGAACAGACTCAAGTATGTGTCCAGTGTTTCCCCACATGTTTTAAAGGACACTATTTGAATTTCGAAGTTTGGGTTGCACTGTATTGTTTAACATTTGTTGTATTGATATATTGTTTGATTCATGAGTGCTATGACTCCATAGTAGGGAGCCTGTTCAAGCTCACAGTGTTGATTGAGCACACCTGTGCTCAATCAAAATGTGAATGCCCAATTGCCCATTAGCTGTGGGTTTATGTAAATAGAGTGGAATTATTATGGAAGTAATTGAGAAATGTGATGTGTCTGCATTGTATTGTCATGGATTTGACATGGAAAAGTTATACTGTATACTGGTTCTTACGTGAATTGTGGAATCAATTTAAGATGGTACGGTCCGGTGGGAGGGGCTTAGCCTATTTAAGAAGGGGGCCTGCCACCTGCTCAGGAAGTCAAAGTAGGGCTGTGAGCTGAGAGGACCCAATGCCAATCTGGCCAGTCGTTTGTACATAGTTTTTTGTCTTTGCTGTAGTTTGGTGAACACCAGTTCTGTGGACTGAGAGGTGAATAAAAGCACTTGTTTTTGTAACAAAGAACTCTCTGACTGACTGCCTTTGAACATTTTACTATTTGGGTGTTTTTGAGCATTTTGGAAACGGATACAAGTGCCTTTTTCGGCCAATACTATCCTCACTCAGAGTCAGAGTGTGACATTTGGTGGCAGTGGTGGGATAGCCACCCAGGAGACCCCCATGGGGGAAGAGAAATTCATACTAAAAGCAAGATGGCCAAACCAAAATGTGAGCTTGATGCAGACTATCAAGAATGTGACGATGACGGTCCATCTCAGCGTCACCACGCAGTACTGCCCAGTCGGAGAGGGTCGTTCTACAGCGTCGGTTCATGGGTGCCCAACAGCAACCCCCAACAGCGGCACCAGATCAGCAACCACCAGAACCACAGCAGCAGCCACCGGCATCGGCACCGCAGCAATGACCAGCAGCATCTACACCACGGCGGCATCCAACGGCGTCAACACCGTGCCGACATTCACCAGCCCCCGTGGGGACCCCAGTGGCACCACCCAAGCAGCGTCGGCCCTGGCCGAGGCCAACATCACCGGCAGGAAGGGCTGAAGCTGGCTGTGTGCAGCAGGTTGGTGGCAGTTGTGGGGGGAGTCACTTTGCTGTTGCCAGCAGCCTGGCCATGGGACCTCGGACTGCCCTCTTAAGAAAAAGAAACTTTCTGATACTGCCATGTGCCTCGCAAGATTTTACCACCACGGCTGCGCCGGGAGAGGGGGGAGGAAATGTGGCAATTTACTTTGCCACTAACATACTTTGAACAGACTCAAGTATGTGTCCAGTGTTTCCCCACATGTTTTAAAGGACACTATTTGAATTTCGAAGTTTGGGTTGCACTGTATTGTTTAACATTTGTTGTATTGATATATTGTTTGATTCATGAGTGCTATGACTCCATAGTAGGGAGCCTGTTCAAGCTCACAGTGTTGATTGAGCACACCTGTGCTCAATCAAAATGTGAATGCCCAATTGCCCATTAGCTGTGGGTTTATGTAAATAGAGTGGAATTATTATGGAAGTAATTGAGAAATGTGATGTGTCTGCATTGTATTGTCATGGATTTGACATGGAATAGTTATACTGTATACTGGTTCTTACGTGAATTGTGGAATCAATTTAAGATGGTACGGTCCGGTGGGAGGGGCTTAGCCTATTTAAGAAGGGGGCCTGCCACCTGCTCAGGAAGTCAAAGTAGGGCTGTGAGCTGAGGGGACCCAATGCCAATCTGGCCAGTCGTTTGTACATAGTTTTTTGTCTTTGCTGTAGTTTGGTGAACACCAGTTCTGTGGACTGAGAGGTGAATAAAAGCACTTGTTTTTGTAACAAAGAACTCTCTGACTGACTGCCTTTGAACATTTTACTATTTGGGTGTTTTTGAGCATTTTGGAAACGGATACAAGTGCCTTTTTCGGCCAATACTATCCTCACTCAGAGTCAGAGTGTGACACATATACACTGTACTGTCTGTCATATACACTGCACTGTCTGTCATATACACTGCACTGTCTGTCATATACACTGCACTGTCTGTCATATACACTGTCTGTCATATACACTGCACTGTCTGTCATTTACACGGCACTGTCTGTCATATACGCTGCACTCTTTCATATACACTGTACTGTCTGTCATATACACTGTACTGTCTGTCATATACACTGTACTGTCTGTCATATACACTGCACTGTCTGTCATATACACTGCACTGTCTGTCATATACACTGTACTGTCTGTCATATACACTGCACTGTCTGTCATATACACTGCACTGTCTGTCATTTACACTGCACTGTCTGTCATTTACACTGCACTGTCTGTCATATACGCTGCACTCTGTCATATACACTGTACTGTCTGTCATATACACTGTACTGTCTGTCATTTACACTGCACTGTCTGTCATATACACTGCACTGTCTGTCATATACGCTGCACTGTCTGTCATATACGCTGCACTGTCTGTCATATACGCTGCACTGTCTGTCATATACACTGCACTGTCTGTCATATACACTGCACTGTCTGTCATATACACTGTACTGTCTGTCTGTCATTTACACTGCACTGTCTGTCTGTCATATACGCTGCACTGTCTGTCATATACACTGCACTGTCTGTCATATACACTGCACTGTCTGTCATATACACTGTACTGTCTGTCATATACACTGTACTGTCTGTCATATACACTGTACTGTCTGTCATATACACTGTACTGTCTGTCATATACACTACACTGTCTGTCATATACACTGCACTGTCTGTCATATACACTGTACTGTCTGTCATATACACTGCACTGTCTGTCATATACACTGTACTGTCTGTCATATACACTGTACTGTCTGTCATATACACTGCACTGTCTGTCATATACACTGCACTGTCTGTCATATACGCTGCACTCTGTCATATACACTGTACTGTCTGTCATATACACTGTACTGTCTGTCATATACACTGTACTGTCTGTCATTTACACTGCGCTGTCTGTCATATACGCTGCACTCTGTCATATACACTGTACTGTCTGTCATATACACTGTACTGTCTGTCATATACACTGCACTGTGTCATATACACTGCACTGTCTGTCATATACACTGCACTGTCTGTCATATACACTGCACTGTCTGTCATATACACTGTACTGTCTGTCATTTACACTGCACTGTCTGTCATATACGCTGCACTGTCTATCATATACACTGCACTCTGTCATATACACTGTACTGTCTGTCATATACACTGTACTGTCTGTCATATACACTGCACTGTCTGTCATATACACTGTACTGTCTGTCATATACACTGCACTGTCTGTCATATACACTGCACTGTCTGTCATATACACTGCACTGTCTGTCATATACACTGTACTGTCTGTCATATACACTGTACTGTCTGTCATTTACTCTGCACTGTCTGTCATATACGCTGCACTCTGTCATATACACTGTACTGTCTGTCATATACACTGTACTGTCTGTCATATACACTGCACTGTCTGTCATATACACTGTACTGTCTGTCATATACACTGTACTGTCTGTCATATACACTGCACTGTCTGTCATATACACTGCACTGTCTGTCATATACACTGCACTGTCTGTCATATACACTGCACTGTCTGTCATATACACTGTACTGTCTGTCTGTCATATACACTGTACTGTCTGTCATATACACTGTACTGTCTGTCATATACACTGTACTGTCTGTCATATACACTGTACTGTCTGTCATATACACTGTACTGTCTGTCATATGCACTGTCTGTCATATACACTGCACTGTCTGTCATATACACTGTACTGTCTGTCATATACACTGCACTGTCTGTCATATACACTGCACTGTCTGTCATATACACTGTACTGTCTGTCATATACACTGTACTGTCTGTCATATACACTGCACTGTCTGTCATATACACTGTACCTTCTGTCATATACACTGCACTGTCTGTCATATACACTGTACTGTCTGTCATATACGCTGCACTGTCTGTCATATACGCTGCACTGTCTGTCATATACACTGCACTGTCTGTCATATACACTGTACTGTCTGTCATATACGCTGCACTGTCTGTCATATACACTGCACTGTCTGTCATATACACTGCACTGTCTGTCATATACACTGTACTGTCTGTCATATACGCTGCACTGTCTGTCATATACGCTGCACTGTCTGTCATATACGCTGCACTGTCTGTCATATACGCTGCACTGTCTGTCATATACGCTGCACTGTCTGTCATATACACTGCACTGTCTGTCATATACACTGTACTGTCTGTCATATACACTGCACTGTCTGTCATATACACTGCACTGTCTGTCTGTCATATACACTGTACTGTCTGTCATATACACTGTACTGTCTGTCATATACACTGTACTGTCTGTCATATACGCTGTACTGTCTGTCATATACGCTGCACTGTCTGTCATATACACTGCACTGTCTGTCATATACACTGCACTGTCTGTCATATACGCTGCACTGTCTGTCATATACGCTGTACTGTCTGTCATATACACTGCACTGTCTGTCATATACACTGCACTGTCTGTCATATACACTGCACTGTCTGTCATATACACTGTACTGTCTGTCATATACACTGTACTGTCTGTCATTTACACTGCACTCTGTCATATACACTGCACTGTCTGTCATATACACTGCACTCTGTCATATACACTACACTGTCTGTCATATACACTGTACTGTCTGTCATATACACTGCACTGTCTGTCATATACACTGCACTGTCTGTCATATACACTGCACTGTCTGTCATATACACTGTACTGTCTGTCATATACACTGCACTGTCTGTCATATACACTGCACTGTCTGTCATATACACTGCACTGTCTGTCATATACACTGCACTGTCTGTCATATACACTGCACTGTCTGTCATATACACTGTACTGTCTGTCATATACACTGTACTGTCTGTCATATACACTGTACTGTCTGTCATATACACTGCACTATCTGTCATTTACACTGCACTGTCTGTCATATACGCTGCACTCTGTCATATACAGTGTACTGTCTGTCATATACACTGTACTGTCTGTCTGTCATATACACTGTACTGTCTGTCATTTACACTGCACTGTCTGTCTGTCATATACGCTGCACTCTGTCATATACACTGTACTGTCTGTCATATACACTGTACTGTCTGTCATATACACTGTACTGTCTGTCATATACACTGCACTGTCTGTCATATACACTGTACTGTCTGTCATATACACTGTACTGTCTGTCATATACACTGCACTGTCTGTCATATACACTGTACTGTCTGTCATATACACTGTACTGTCTGTCATATACACTGCACTGTCTGTCATATACACTGCACTGTCTGTCATATACACTGCACTGTCTGTCATATACACTGCACTGTCTGTCATATACACTGCACTGTCTGTCATATACACTGCACTGTCTGTCATATACACTGTACTGTCTGTCATATTGTGGCAATTTACTTTTTTTTTTTTTTTCCCCACATTTTTTAAAGGACACTATTTGAATTTCGAAGTTTGGGTTGCACTGTATTGTTTAACATTTGTTGTATTGATATATTGTTTGATTCATGAGTGCTATGACTCCATAGTAGGGAGCCTGTTCAAGCTCACAGTATCAAAATGTGAATGCCCAATTGCCCATTAGCTGTGGGTTTATGTAAATAGAGTGGAATTATTATGGAAGTAATTGAGAAATGTGATGTGTCTGCATTGTATTGTCATGGATTTGACATGGAAAAGTTATACTGTATACTGGTTCTTACGTGAATTGTGGAATCAATTTAAGATGGTACGGTCCGGTGGGAGGGGCTTAGCCTATTTAAGAAGGGGGCCTGCCACCTGCTCAGGAAGTCAAAGTAGGGCTGTGAGCTGAGAGGACCCAATGCCAATCTGGCCAGTCGTTTGTACATAGTTTTTTGTCTTTGCTGTAGTTTGGTGAACACCAGTTCTGTGGACTGAGAGGTGAATAAAAGCACTTGTTTTTGTAACAAAGAACTCTCTGACTGACTGCCTTTGAACATTTTACTATTTGGGTGTTTTTGAGCATTTTGGAAACGGATACAAGTGCCTTTTTCGGCCAATACTATCCTCACTCAGAGTCAGAGTGTGACATTTGGTGGCAGTGGTGGGATAGCCACCCAGGAGACCCCCATGGGGGAAGAGAAATTCATACTAAAAGCAAGATGGCCAAACCAAAATGTGAGCTTGATGCAGACTATCAAGAATGTGACGATGACGGTCCATCTCAGCGTCACCACGCAGTACTGCCCAGTCGGAGAGGGTCGTTCTACAGCGTCGGTTCATGGGTGCCCAACAGCAACCCCCAACAGCGGCACCAGATCAGCAACCACCAGAACCACAGCAGCAGCCACCGGCATCGGCACCGCAGCAATGACCAGCAGCATCTACACCACGGCGGCATCCAACGGCGTCAACACCGTGCCGACATTCACCAGCCCCCGTGGGGACCCCAGTGGCACCACCCAAGCAGCGTCGGCCCTGGCCGAGGCCAACATCACCGGCAGGAAGGGCTGAAGCTGGCTGTGTGCAGCAGATTGGTGGCAGTTGTGGGGGGAGTCACTTTGCTGTTGCCAGCAGCCTGGCCATGGGACCTCGGACTGCCCTCTTAAGAAAAAGAAACTTTCTGATACTGCCATGTGCCTCGCAAGATTTTACCACCACGGCTGCGCCGGGAGAGGGGGGAGGAAATGTGGCAATTTACTTTGCCACTAACATACTTTGAACAGACTCAAGTATGTGTCCAGTGTTTCCCCACATGTTTTAAAGGACACTATTTGAATTTCGAAGTTTGGGTTGCACTGTATTGTTTAACATTTGTTGTATTGATATATTGTTTGATTCATGAGTGCTATGACTCCATAGTAGGGAGCCTGTTCAAGCTCACAGTGTTGATTGAGCACACCTGTGCTCAATCAAAATGTGAATGCCCAATTGCCCATTAGCTGTGGGTTTATGTAAATAGAGTGGAATTATTATGGAAGTAATTGAGAAATGTGATGTGTCTGCATTGTATTGTCATGGATTTGACATGGAATAGTTATACTGTATACTGGTTCTTACGTGAATTGTGGAATCAATTTAAGATGGTACGGTCCGGTGGGAGGGGCTTAGCCTATTTAAGAAGGGGGCCTGCCACCTGCTCAGGAAGTCAAAGTAGGGCTGTGAGCTGAGGGGACCCAATGCCAATCTGGCCAGTCGTTTGTACATAGTTTTTTGTCTTTGCTGTAGTTTGGTGAACACCAGTTCTGTGGACTGAGAGGTGAATAAAAGCACTTGTTTTTGTAACAAAGAACTCTCTGACTGACTGCCTCTGAACATTTTACTATTTGGGTGTTTTTGAGCATTTTGGAAACGGATACAAGTGCCTTTTTCGGCCAATACTATCCTCACTCAGAGTCAGAGTGTGACACATATACACTGTACTGTCTGTCATATACACTGCACTGTCTGTCATATACACTGCACTGTCTGTCATATACACTGCACTGTCTGTCATATACACTGTCTGTCATATACACTGCACTGTCTGTCATTTACACGGCACTGTCTGTCATATACGCTGCACTCTGTCATATACACTGTACTGTCTGTCATATACACTGTACTGTCTGTCATATACACTGTACTGTCTGTCATATACACTGCACTGTCTGTCATATACACTGCACTGTCTGTCATATACACTGTACTGTCTGTCATATACACTGCACTGTCTGTCATATACACTGCACTGTCTGTCATATACACTGCACTGTCATTTACACTGCACTGTCTGTCATATACGCTGCACTCTGTCATATACACTGTACTGTCTGTCATATACACTGTACTGTCTGTCATTTACACTGCACTGTCTGTCATATACACTGCACTGTCTGTCATATACGCTGCACTGTCTGTCATACGCTGCACTGTCTGTCATATACACTGTACTGTCTGTCATATACACTGTACTGTCTGTCATATACACTGCACTGTCTGTCATATACACTGCACTGTCTGTCATATACACTGTACTGTCTGTCATATACACTGCACTGTCTGTCATATACACTGCACTGTCTGTCATATACACTGCACTGTCTGTCATTTACACTGCACTGTCTGTCATATACGCTGCACTCTGTCATATACACTGTACTGTCTGTCATATACACTGTACTGTCTGTCATTTACACTGCACTGTCTGTCATATACACTGCACTGTCTGTCATATACGCTGCACTGTCTGTCATATACACTGTACTGTCTGTCTGTCATTTACACTGCGCTGCACTGTCTGTCATATACGCTGCACTGTCTGTCATATACACTGCACTGTCTGTCATATACACTGCACTGTCTGTCATATACACTGCACTGTCTGTCATATACACTACACTGTCTGTCATATACACTGTACTGTCTGTCATATACACTGTACTGTCTGTCATATACACTGTACTGTCTGTCATATACACTGCACTGTCTGTCATATACACTGTACTGTCTGTCATATACACTGCACTGTCTGTCATATACACTGTACTGTCTGTCATATACACTGCACTGTCTGTCATATACACTGTACTGTCTGTCATATACACTGCACTGTCTGTCATATACACTGCACTGTCTGTCATATACACTGCACTGTCTGTCATATACACTGCACTGTCTGTCATTTACACTGCACTGTCTGTCTGTCATATACGCTGCACTCTGTCATATACACTGTACTGTCTGTCATATACACTGTACTGTCTGTCATATACACTGTACTGTCTGTCATTTACACTGCGCTGTCTGTCATATACGCTGCACTCTGTCATATACACTGTACTGTCTGTCATATACACTGTACTGTCTGTCATATACACTGCACTGTCTGTCATATACACTGCACTGTCTGTCATATACACTGCACTGTCTGTCATATACACTGCACTGTCTGTCATATACACTGTACTGTCTGTCATTTACACTGCACTGTCTGTCATATACGCTGCACTGTCTATCATATACACTGCACTCTGTCATATACACTGTACTGTCTGTCATATACACTGTACTGTCTGTCTGTCATATACACTGTACTGTCTGTCATATACACTGCACTGTCTGTCATATACACTGTACTGTCTGTCATATACACTGCACTGTCTGTCATATACACTGCACTGTCTGTCATATACACTGCACTGTCTGTCATATACACTGTACTGTCTGTCATATACACTGTACTGTCTGTCATATACACTGTACTGTCTGTCATTTACGCTGCACTGTCTGTCATATACGCTGCACTCTGTCATATACACTGTACTGTCTGTCATATACACTGCACTGTCTGTCATATACACTGCACTGTCTGTCATATACACTGTACTGTCTGTCATATACACTGTACTGTCTGTCATATACACTGCACTGTCTGTCATATACACTGCACTGTCTGTCATATACACTGCACTGTCTGTCATATACACTGCACTGTCTGTCATATACACTGTACTGTCTGTCTGTCATATACACTGTACTGTCTGTCATATACACTGTACTGTCTGTCATATACACTGTACTGTCTGTCATATACACTGTACTGTCTGTCATATACACTGCACTCTGTCATATACACTGCACTGTCTGTCATATACACTGCACTGTCTGTCATATACACTGTACTGTCTGTCATATACACTGCACTGACTGTCATATACACTGTACTGTCTGTCATATACACTGCACTGTCTGTCATATACACTGTACTGTCTGTCATATACACTGCACTGTCTGTCATATACACTGTACTGTCTGTCATATACGCTGCACTGTCTGTCATATACGCTGCACTGTCTGTCATATACGCTGCACTGTCTGTCATATACACTGTACTGTCTGTCATATACGCTGCACTGTCTGTCATATACACTGCACTGTCTGTCATATACACTGCACTGTCTGTCATATACACTGTACTGTCTGTCATATACGCTGTACTGTCTGTCATATACGCTGCACTGTCTGTCATATACGCTGCACTGTCTGTCATATACGCTGCACTGTCTGTCATATACGCTGCACTGTCTGTCATATACACTGCACTGTCTGTCATATACACTGCACTGTCTGTCATATACACTGTACTGTCTGTCATATACACTGCACTGTCTGTCATATACACTGCACTGTCTGTCATATACGCTGCACTGTCTGTCATATACGCTGCACTGTCTGTCATATACGCTGCACTGTCTGTCATATACGCTGCACTGTCTGTCATATACGCTGCACTGTCTGTCATATACGCTGCACTGTCTGTCATATACGCTGCACTGTCTGTCATATACGCTGCACTGTCTGTCATATACACTGCAGTGTCTGTCATATACACTGCACTGTCTGTCATATACACTGCACTGTCTGTCATACACTGCACTGTCTGTCATATACACTGCACTGTCTGTCATATACACTACACTGTCTGTCATATACACTGTACTGTCTGTCATATACACTGTACTGTCTGTCATATACACTGTACTGTCTGTCATATACACTGTACTGTCTGTCATTTACACTGCACTGTCTGTCTGTCATATACGCTGCACTGTCTGTCATATACACTGCACTCTGTCATATACACTGTACTGTCTGTCATATACACTGTACTGTCTGTCATATACACTGTACTGTCTGTCATATACACTGTACTGTCTGTCATATACACTGTACTGACTGTCATATACACTGCACTGTCTGTCACTGTACTGTCTGTCATATACACTACACTGTCTGTCATATACACTGCACTGTCTGTCATATACACTGTACTGTCTGTCATATACACTGTACTCTCTGTCATATACACTGCACTGTCTGTCATATACACTGCACTGTCTGTCATATACACTACACTGTCTGTCATATACACTGCACTCTGTCATATACACTGTACTGTCTGTCATATACACTGTACTGTCTGCCATATACACTGCACTGTCTGTCACTGTACTGTCTGTCATATACACTACACTGTCTGTCATATACACTGCACTGTCTGTCATATACACTGTACTGTCTGTCATATACACTGTACTCTCTGTCATATACACTGCACTGTCTGTCATATACACTGCACTGTCTGTCATATACACTACACTGTCTGTCATATACACTGCACTCTGTCATATACACTGTACTGTCTGTCATATACACTGTACTGTCTGTCATATACACTGTACTGTCTGTCATATACACTGCACTGTCTGTCATATACACTGCACTGTCTGTCATATACACTGTACTGTCTGTCATATACACTGTACTGTCTGTCATATACACTGCACTGTCTGTCATATACACTGCACTGTCTGTCATATACACTGTACTGTCTGTCATATACACTGCACTGTCTGTCATATACACTGCACTGTCTGTCATATACACTGTACTGTCTGTCATATACACTGCACTGTCTGTCATATACACTGCACTCTGTCATATACACTGTACTGTCTGTCATATACACTGTACTGTCTGTCATATACACTGCACTGTCTGTCATATACACTGTACTGTCTGTCTGTCATATACACTGCACTGTCTGTCATATACACTGCACTGTCTGTCATATACACTGCACTGTCTGTCATATACACTGCACTGTCTGTCATATACACTGTACTGTCTGTCATATACACTGTACTGTCTGTCATATACACTGCACTGTCTGTCATATATACTGCACTGTCTGTCATATACACTGTACTGTCTGTCATATACACTGTACTGTCTGTCATATACACTGTACTGTCTGTCATTTACACTGCACTGTCTGTCATATACGCTGCACTCTGTCATATACACTGTACTGTCTGTCATATACACTGTACTGTCTGTCATATACACTGCACTGTCTGTCATATACACTGTACTGTCTGTCATATACACTGTACTGTCTGTCATATACACTGCACTGTCTGTCATATACGCTGCACTGTCTGTCATATACGCTGTACTGTCTGTCATATACGCTGCACTGTCTGTCATATACACTGCACTGTCTGTCATATACGCTGCACTGTCTGTCATATACGCTGCACTGTCTGTCATATACGCTGCACTGTCTGTCATATACGCTGCACTGTCTGTCATATACACTGCACTGTCTGTCATATACACTGCACTGTCTGTCATATACGCTGCACTGTCTGTCATATACACTGTACTCTCTGTCATATACACTGTACTGTCTGTCATATACACTGTACTGTCTGTCATATACGCTGCACTGTCTGTCATATACACTGTACTGTCTGTCATATACACTGTACTGTCTGTCATATACACTGCACTGTCTGTCATATACGCTGCACTCTGTCATTTACACTGCACTCTGTCATTTACACTGCACTCTGTCATTTACACTGCACTCTGTCATATATGCTGCACTCTGTCATATACACTGCACTGTCTGTCATATTGGACCCCCCCCCCCATTCTCAAACGATACGGAGAAGATGTCTCACGCATATGTGTGATGGTGGCCTAATAGTTAATAGAGATGTGCAACTTCAATAGATGTTTAAAAAACACAAAAAAGCATGAGCACACCAAACACTCTCTGCGTGCACCTCTGTCAGGTTGGTGGGAGGAACCAGCAACTACCAGCAACCCCTCTACCAGGAAGATGGGAGCCGATGTTCTCTGTTTAACACACGCACAAAACGCACCCTTTAAGGGCGCCCCCCGTCCTGATTTTTCGCAGGCCTGCTTCCTGGGACCCCCCAATTCCCTCGGAACAAACCCCGTCCTTTTTGGTGTCCGGGAACAGCGGAACCAAAAAAATTGCCGAAATCCAGAGTTGAACTCCAGATGACCTCCAGAGAACGCGCTGTTGAGGGCATGGCATATGCAAATGAGCCATGTGCTTTTTATTCTAATTGGCCATGTGTTCCCAAACGTGCACAAATTGCTCAAAACTTTTTTCACTCACTCACTCTGTCTGTCTGTCTGTCTTTCCCATCCCTCCCTCCCTCCAGCATCAAAAATCACCTAATCAATTCCTTCCTATTTGTTTTAAGTAGAACATGACCTGTGCTGCCCTTTTATTATTTTTTACATGTGCACTTTGTAATAAAACTAAAATGTGTTATTTACATACAAATCATTGTCTGTGAACTTTATTGAATGAGTGACAAGATGTAAAGATTGTGTATTGTGATTTTCCCAGTGAAATATAATCTGTGGCCAGAACTATAGACTGGGGAATCAAATGTGTTTCAGTAATCTGCAATAGATATAATGCAAAAGCTAGTTTATTATTATTATTATACATTGTGAGCTTGTATATTGGCTATTTTCACAATATTTGTCTGTTGAGTTTAGTTATTTCAATCGGGGGAATCAAGTGTTCCAGTAATCAGAAATAGATTTAATATAGATATAACAAAAGCTAGTTTATTATGCATTGTGAGCTTGTAGATCGGCTATTTTCACAATATTCATCTGTTGAATCAAGACAAAATGTAATGGCTCAACTCCAGCAACTCCATGAGTTCCTCCAAACCTGTTTGTCAGTGTGAGGGACCACAGTTCACATGATTATTTTGGGGTGTCTTGAAAGTTTGAGAACCAATGATTTAGCAGACTTAATGTCTTTAATCAAGTGAGCCATCAAGCCATCACTACATCAACCTCTCTCCCAATGAAGTGGAAAAATGAAAACAGAAAGGTTTATTATCTTTTATTACGGTATTGTCATATTTTACAAAAGGATGATAACGGTGTAATCACAGCACTATCTGGGTGATATAATTGTTCACATTATTAATCTGGCTGTACTACTGCCATTGTTGTGGTTGCCTTGTGACACCCTGAACATACAGAAATGTACAGTAACAGTAAGACACAAGTCTCACATACAAATAATAAGCCTATAACATTAAGCCTCTTCAGCCATTAGAGAATAGCATTGTGAGATTGTAGATCTGCCATTTTCACAACGTTGTGAGCTTATAGATCTGCTATTTTCAAAACTATACACATCTTGCATGGGCAGAGACAATGAAATAAAATGGAGGTCCAGATATGAAGTAAAATGTTCACTTCATTTTATTCACTTCAGTCACTTGTTTAGAACATCATAGCCTAGGCTACTGAACATTTAATGATTGTAAAAAGTGAAATAGTTTAAAATCTGAAATCTGAATAATAATAGAAATATAATTTAGGCTATAGCCCGCAGTGGTCTGGTGTGGTGAACTTGAGCAGTTGCTTCCCGCTGAGCTAAAAGTTGAGTTGAGAGTTGAGATGGCCAGCAGCGCTGCATGGAGTTGTGCGGTGGCATTAGCCTGCTGGAGCAGCCGTGAGAGGACAGCCAGTAGTGTAGCAGCATGGTGTTGAACATGGGCAGCGTGGACAGTGGGGCATGAATGGGACCAGTGGCATCATGGACAGCGCAGCCTCAGCATGAGGCTAGAAGCCTTTGTCGGTGGAAGGGGCAAAATCTCTGAAATAAAAACAAAGTAAAGAAAAAAAACAGGACATTAGGTGACAGTTGGCATGGGTTGAACAATGCAGGCACGCTGTAAACAAGACTTAAAAAAGGTTCTATGTTCCCCCACTCATCCAAAAATGCAGGAAACATTAATTTCTAATTATTAATAACTCAATAATGGGGAGAAATTGCGAGTACTAGTGGGACAGGGGGGACTAGGGACATCTGGCAGTGGGGGCACCATACTTTTGTTATGACTGGGCATCTGGACAAATGGCAATCTGGGCAATAGGGACATGTGGGTATTTGGACGAGTGGGCACTTAGGGGTGGAGACACCTGGGCAACTGGGCACCTAAATTAGGATTAACCCACAGTGCCTACTTTTCCAAGTGCCCACTCATCCAAATGCCCACATGTCCCTACCTAGTGCCCAGATGTCCAGGTGCCCAGTCATAACACAAATATGGTGCCCAGATGTCCCTAGTTACCCCTGACCCACCCACTAGTATTTGTAATTTCTCCCCATTATGTATAGAACCTGGGGAACAGGTACGGTCCCTCACATACAAAGAATGAACACAATAACAGTAACCCTATTCAGCCATTTGAAAATAGCTGATCTACAAGCTCAAAAGTCAAAACAATGTGAGTTTGCAGATTTGCCATTTTCACATTGTTGTGAGCTTGTAGATCTGCTATTTTCAAAACAATACATGTCTTGCATGGGCAGAGATGGAAATTAAATCACGTTGTATGCCCTTTTGCATCTGACTGAGCTGCAGGCAGGCTGAATCTATAGCTTGTTTCTGATACCACATCATACATTACAACCTCACTTATCCCCACTCCAAATGGACATTAAACGTGTCACCTACTGTCCCATTTATTTACAACATCAATGACTCTCTAACCGAGGCATTTTTGGGATGTAAATGGCTAACCAGAAGCCTGTATGACTCCATTTAAGGTACATATACATAGACGCTAGCCAAACATGCTAACGGAGGCTAACAGACAAACTTTATGACAGCAAAGTGGAAACTGCACCAAATGATTTATTTATAATTGTCAGGGCTTCATCTAATACCTGGCTGATAAAGACAGTAAACTTTGATGTGTTTAGGGCACTGGCCAATATTATATGATTTTATGAATTCTCCTCTCTTTGTGTGCCCTGTCACTTGGGCCATAATTAAATACAAATAAATAAAAATAATCAACACATGCACTCCAAACTCATTTCGATTTCCTAACTAAGCCTTGGCTAATGAAAAATTTTAACTTTGTTGATTTGGAAGCACTTACCAATGTGTTAATCCTGAGTACAGCACAACACACAGAAGATGAGAGAACTCCATGAAAAAAGCACCAAAACGTCAGTTTCCTCCAGTCTTTATCTAACCCTCAGCAGATAAAAGATGTAAAAGTATTCCTTAATGCACTCTGCAATTGACCACGATTATAATCCTCCTGTATAGTTCTCCCATTCACACTGTGCACACTGTCTGTCTGACATGGCCCTGCAGCCCTGCTGTGCTGGGCTCAGTGGAACACGAGCCAATCAGACGCTGCAGGGCGAAAACTGGGACAGTTGGAATGCTTCTGGGCCAATCGGACGCTTCAGGGCGAAGAAGTTCAGTGGGACAGAGCCCTCCCATCCAAGTGGAACGGGCCAATGGGCAGCCTATGCAACCGGCAGGCCCAGAGTTGTAGAAGAGAGAGTTACGTCACTTACGTCGACTCCCATAGTAAGCGTGGAAAGCCTATTTACTCTATGGTGGGAAGCTAACTTAGCCTAGCTTACTGGAGCCTGTTCTCATTCTTAGCGAGCCTCTGCCCCGTCCGCCCCCATTCATTTTGTCACTCGCTGGTAAGTAGACTAAATTACGTCTTTTTCACTCTTTTAATAATGTTTTCTACCTTAGCGAGGCCCGTGAATGCGTTACAATGGTGAAAAAGACGTGATTTGGTCTACTTCCAGCGATTTTAAATGCCTCGGCTAGAATGGGGGCGGACGGGGCAGAGGCTCGCTAGGAATGAGAACGGCTCCATGCGAAGCCACTTCCGGTCTGCGGCGAGTTCAAAGCGTGACGCCACTCTCTTATATATCGCTCTGGGCAGGCCCTCCCAGCCACATTGGAACAAAGTGGAACAGTGGGACAGAGAACAGTGGGATTCAGTAGGGTTAACTTTCAGAAACTGAAATAAGGGACGCCTTTTCTGGTCGCGCGGTGGCGTGCATTCCGGGCGCCCTATGTAATTATAACTAACACACAATATTGTGTAAGCTTTTTGCAGTTTGAAATCGGCAATTGTTTTCCAAAATATGAAAAATGTAATTGTATGAATATCCTACCTGACCTGGCGGAGACCCGTGCTCCGAGGAGCATTTTTCTAGTTTATATATTTTTGCCATGTCTTTCAAGATTTGTGTTGTTGAAATGTTTAAAAAATAAAATGCTCAAATTCAAAGACATTTTGAAAATGGCAGATCTACAAGCTCACAACGTGTCACATTGCAACACGTGAGTTTAAAATACCTCCCCTCTGTTATTTCTTCTCCGTATCAATCAGGGATGTAGTGGGGGGGGGGGGGGAAAACGGGGGTACGGAGTGCCCACACTTCTCTCAAGTCAAGTCAGTTGATATTATATTTTCAGGTCGTTCTGACCCAGCAATTGGTTGAAATAGGCTCGCCAGCCGTGCTGAAATGAGCATGACTAACAGCAGATGGTAATATAAGATTTGAAAATGGATTAATTAATTGGAAATATCAGTTGTGGAGCTATTTTGCATGGGAAGTTTGGCTGATGATCCGGTCATCAAATTATTGGTTGAGAACCACTGGTCTAAGGCTATTTCTGCCGCCGCACAGACCCGTTTTAAGCCAGCGAAAACGTTATGTGCACGCTCACGGACGCACGTGCATGTGCGTGCACACGCGGTGAGTGCCCACACTTCCAAATTTAGCACTACAACACTGGTATCAATAGAGGTTTATCTCATCTCATGTCACCTTATTGTATCTGATCTTGACCTGGTAGAGGGGTTGCTGGTGGTTGCTGGTTCCTCCCACCAACCTGACAGAAAGGCGCACACAGAGAGTTTGGTGTGGTCGTGCTTTTTGTGTTTTTAAAGGTCTCCTATTGAATTTACACATCTCTTCTGTGAACTATTAGTGTGTTGTTATTAAACTAGAGGTTCGCGGCCTTTGGCCGCTCACATCTAGAGTCCACGCCCGCTTCTTTACTAAAAAACTTTTTTTTTCCAAAAAAAAAAAGTATTTTGAAAAAAAAAAAAAATAAAAAAAAATAAAAATAAAATAAAATTTAAAAAAAATAATTTTACTATTGTGGCGGAACTATTGTGCCGCAGCGCACGTTTCCAGTCGGACATATTTGACCGCACTGGAGAGAAGTGACTTATGCCTCTGCTATTTCTCTGCACTCACTGAGAGTGGAGGCAGCAGCAGCAGCGCACATGCAAAGACAGTAAATTCTCTCTCTCTCGCTTGCCCGCCCCCCCTCCCCTGTTGCCTCCTCTCTCTCGTGCTTAGCGAATGAGCGGACGGCATAGGGTTATGGGCGGTATTCCTTACCGTCCTGACGACTACCTATACGACTACCTATGCGACTACCTATGAGTTGGAGTGGATGTAAAGGGGGCGTGGACGGGCTTGGAAGTGGGATGCGGCAATAGGAGGAATGTATATGTTACAGTATGTTCAAGAAACCAGTAAAAGTTGTCAAGGAGCACTCGTTTTGACGTTCACCACACACTAATCACCACCAGATGGCGACGTCAGCCACTGCTCTGCCATTCACCAGAGTGTATATAAGAGAGTTACGTCACGCTTTGAACTCGCCGCAGACCGGAAGTGTTTACTCTTTATTTACTAGCCTAGCCTAGCCTAGCCTAGCCTAGCCTAGCCATTAGCTCCATTGTAGTCACTTGGACAGGGCGTTTAACGTGCGCTTGCCCAGGCCTTACGGCCTGGGCATAAATATAACGATTGCATTCACCACGGCTTCGTAACTCGCGCGGCGCTCCGCCGGCCGCGCGGCCCTGGCCCGCTCTTCGCGGCCACTCGCGCCTGCGGCGCTCGGGGGCGAAGAGCAGGACCAAGGTCCGCTGGCCTTCGCGCCGCTTGGGGCTTCGTGGACCCAGGGGGGCCTCGTAACTCGTTTGGGC
This sequence comes from Nannobrachium achirus, assembly GCF_963921795.1. Lineage (NCBI taxonomy): Eukaryota > Metazoa > Chordata > Actinopteri > Myctophiformes > Myctophidae > Nannobrachium > Nannobrachium achirus. Next base: position 75,857,445 of record NC_137810.1, on the reverse strand, counting down.
TTCGTGGATACAGGGGGGCTTCGGTAGCCGCTCGCAGTGTCGTGGACAATAGAGCGGCGCACCGCCTGGAGTACGTTGTTGTGGCGACCGCTTGCTCCGCCCCGTGCCGCACCACGAGTGCTCCGCGTCTCGAATGTGCTGTTTCTCTAATATACTATGACATATATATAAGATAACGAAACACTCGAGCTTGCAGAGCGGCTCGCTTGTGGGGTAAATCCGCGGTGCTCAGCAACGCAGCGTAAATGCCTGCAGGCAGCGGCCGCCAGCCGGGCTACTAGCTGTGGACTCCACACCGTGACCAGGTGCATAGCTGGGTCGTTTATGGCACTTCCGTGACCACAAGAGCGAAGGTCCGTTTCTCAATGGATTTGTCATCTAGGAGGGTTATTAAACACATTTGGCCGGGGTGTCTTTTTTAAAATGGGGAAAATGTTTGACAGCTAGGGTAAATTTCAGTCTCATTCACTTGCTATACACTACACTATAAAGGAAAAAATGACTCCCAAAGAATCTGCTTTAAGTGAGATGTGAGGGGTCTAACTTGGGGTTTTTAATTATTCTGAATCCATTGCAAGCATTTGTTTTGCACAAAAAACATTCCTTGAGCAAGAAATGGCCCCACAAAACGATGGTTTAGTGAGGAGTCATCAATTTTCAGTGTTTTGGGGTCCGTTTTTAGCCCAAGGAATGTTTTTCATGCAAAACAAATGCTTGCAATGGATTCAGAATAATTAAAAAAAGTTTGAGCCCTCACATCTAACATATAATTTTGGTCTGAGTGTCTGTCTGTCTGTCTCACATCCCATAATCCACACACTGCACATCATTTCGGAGCTCATATCTTTGAACGGGTAAGGGCTAGTCCCACTTAAAGCAGATTTTTTTGGGAGTCATTTTTTCCTTTATAGTGTAGTGTATAGTAAGTGAATGAGACTGAAAATTACCCTAGCTGTCAAACATTTTCCCTGCCATTTTTTAAAATACATCCCGGCCAAATTTGTTTAAATAACCCTCCTCGATGACAAATCCCTTGAGAAACGGACCTTCGCTCTCGTGGTCACGGAAGTGCCACAAATCTTGAATGACCTGGCAAAAACAGGTCTCTGCCAGGTCAGGTAGGATATTCATACAATTTACATGTTTTGGAAACATTTGCCAATTTCGAACTGCAAAACATAAAGAGCCTACACGATGTTGTGTGTCAAGTCATAACTATTCTGTGTATTTCAGGGGTTTGGGAGTTTAAAAAAGCATTGTTGTCCCCCGGCCGGAAGAGGTGTCCCTTATTTCAATTTGTGTTCAGAGTACAACCTTAGGGTTCTCCGCTCCCTCCACTGGCACTGAATACAAAACACTGATGCTGACCTTCAAAGCAGCCAAAGGAACGGCTCCTCCATACCTCCAAAACCTGATCAACCCCTACAACCCCACCCGTTCACTTAGATCAGCCAACACAGAATGCTGACAGAACCCTCGCTAAAAGCCCCAGGGCAAAAATCCATTCGTCCGAGACAGTTTGCCCTCCTGGCTGGGGGCCAGGAGGGCAAACTGTGGAATAAACTCCCGGTCGCACTTAGAACAACGGACTCACTCGCTAGTTTTCGCCGTGGACTGAAGACTCACCTTTTCAGACTCCACCTAAACCCGAAGCACTTCTGAAACACTCAATGACCGCACATGAAGCTAGTTTGCATTTGTTTTTAGGTTTTTTAGAATCCTTTTTTCTTTATTGATTATATTGATACCGGTATTCATATGCATTTGTTATATTGTTGTTGATGTTCTGACATGTTATCTTGTTTACTATAGTGATGTTTTATCTGCTTATTGTAAGTCGCTTTGGATTAAAAGCGTCTGCTAAATACCTAAGGGGTCACTGGACGTGAATACAGATGAAAAGTCAAAAGGCCTTACAGAGTCCCAAAGGTACCCTGTAAGGACCCGACATAATCACATTTTATTTTTAACTGACGAGCACTAAGAGTTGAGGCATCACATTCTGTATGACACGGTTCTATTGTGAAAATAGCAGATCTACCTGCTCACAGTGCCTCGCAAGCAGATCGACTATTTGAACAATTTCTGCCTAATATTTGACACTTTGGCCAATGTTTAATTTGTAATTTTATAGAGGTATTAAAAAGTCCTTAATTGTCACTTTAGAAATGTGCAGATACCCTCTAGACTTAAACGTTATGTTGGTCTGTTTACTGTTGAGTGAGAAAACTATTTTGCACATGAAGTTAATCATCTGGGGACCCCCCCAAAATAATGTGGGGACCCCCCTGGGGTTCTACATTGCAGTATTATTGATACTTTTAGCCAGCAGATAAATTCAGGCGGCAACAAAATACACAAACAGACTTTTATTATCCATTCTTAGAAAAAACAAACAAAACAAACGAACGGGAGGTCATAACTTTATCCTTGGACTCCTCGATGACGACACATGGAAAGAATTTAAACAAACGACAAAACCTCCAGAAAAGAGAATCCTTTTTTATATCAAATAAAAAATAAACGTCAGTCTCTGTGTCGCCCTGCAGTGGTTCATCTGGAGAACTACAACGCAGCATGATGTAACTAGATGTCTTCTCTGTGCAGGTGTAGCCTTAGATCAAGACTCTCCTAGATATATTTATATGTACTGTATGTTCGTACAGACACAAAGTATAAAAGGCGCTGACCCGCTTGCAGCAAATGTTAACTAGCGGTCCGGAGTGTGTTGCACACAGGATCTCTTTATCTTTGATCAGAGAGTAAACAGGAATTAAACGAGAGGGGAAAGTAAGTGGTGTTTCAGCCACAGACAGGACTAAACCACTTCTTTAGCGACAGCTATGGACTGATACGTGGCACACAGACTCCGGGACGCTGGTTAACATTTGGGGCAGGCGGGTAAGCAGCTTTTATGTTTTGCATACATGTACATGTTTGAGAGATGAAATGCTGACATTCCAGCGCAAAATGGAGGGTGTGGTCTCAGAATACATCTACCAAGAGTCTTAGGGCCGATTCACACTCCACTTTTAGAGACTAATTTATTTGGGTTTCGGGGCGCCCGCTGGCCTACTGGTCCATGTGCATACCACTTAGGAATTGGCACATCCTTCGCCGTGTGTCACTCCCCATCTCTCCCCCCCATTTCCTGACGGTTTACTGTCCTATCAATAAAGGCATAAAAGCCCAAAAAACTAAATCTTAAAAAATAAGAATTTGACGTCATTCAGAGGTTCGTGGGAGTACCGTCATTAATTTGGCTGTTCGGTGCCGCCGAGATTTTGTGACTCCCTGAACGGAACCGAAATAAATTTGTCTCTAAAAGTGGAGTGTAAATCGGCCATTCATCTAAGGCTAGCGCAGGTGGAACTATTTCTTGGTGCAAGTGGAACTATTTCTTGCTGCAGTTGGAACTATTTCCAGCAAGAGCCGTTGGCCGCCGCGTCCACGTCCATGGACGCGGCCGTGGACGCGTCCATGGACGCGGCCGCGAAAAAAACGTCCGTGGACGCGAGGCCGCGTCCACGGACGCAAACGGCCGGCCGTCCCGGCCGTGGACGCGGCCGTGGACGCAGACGGCCGGGGACGCGGCCGTGGACGCGGCCGTGGACGAGGCCGCGGCCGTGGACGCAAACGGCCGGCCGTGGACGCAAACGGCCGGCCGTGGACGGGTCCATGGACGAGGCCGCGAAAAAAAGGCAGCGAAAAAGAAAAAAAAAGGTGGCTATTGTATGTATTTTTTGATGGAGATTTCAAATATGACCTTCTTTTTTGCATAGGACAACTCTAACCTGCATCAATTGGTATTTTATAATTGCCAATTGTACCCCATCCATCTAAAAAACAAATTGGATGTCTATTGTATGTATTTTTTGATGGAGAATTCAAATATTAATTTCTTTTTGGGATAGGACAACTCTAACCTGCATCAATTGGTATTTTATAATTGCCAATTGTACCCTATCCATCTCAAAAACAAATTGGATGTCTATTGTATGTATTTTTTGATGGGGAATTCAAATGTTACCTTCTTTTTTAGATATGACAACTCTAACCTAAATCAATTGGTGCATCAACCTACTTACTATCTATCTATCTGTCTGTCTGTCTATCTATCTATCTATCTATCTATCTATCTATCTATCTATCTATCTATCTATCTATCTATCTATACTTCACCTTTAGTCCAGAAGAGAGTTCAGCCTCAGGAACTTGCACACATGGAACTGTGTCATGACTGTGTCATGGAGCTAAAACAGAGCTATGTTAAATACTCACAATGACTCTGATGGACCAATCAGGGTGGTGGTGGGGGGAGGGATCAACAATAGACAGAAACTGGATAATGCTTTGTTAACTGTCCCACCTAAGTCCCTGCTAGTCTGAACAAACATCACCTTCCCTCTCATAACACTACTACTACTACATTTATATAAAGCTGCTCTTGCATTTGAATTCAAGTCTGACACAAGTTAAGGGTGCGTACCTTTTGCGCGAAGCCCGAAAGCGCGAAGTGGGGAAATGTCTCCTACCGCACCGTTAGCGCGAAGTGGGGAAATGTCTCATACGTATGCATGCAAATGCAGGCTATTAGCCGACTATTAGCACCCTTCGGCTATCGGCTTCACTTTGCGGGGGGAGGGGAGGCGTGAGGACATTTTAAGCCCTAAGAAACTACACAACCACACAATATATTTGACTAAATGAAAAAGGGTGCCCCCTGTCGAAACTATTGTACTACCACACAATATATCTTCCTGGACCCTTATTGTGAAGGGCTGAAGGCAGAGAAATGATCTACAAGCTCACGTTGTCTCGTGGATGCGATGTGTTGTGAGCTTGCAGATCAGCTATTTTGCGAGACAAGCTGAGTGCAGACAGCACTGCATATTATCAACGTTCACAAGGAAGAGAGACATTGTACTACCATACAATATCGAGCACTGCATATTATCAACGTTCACAAGGAGCTGTACTACCATACAATATCGGTGCGGTAGGAGACATTTCCCCACTTCGCGCTAACGGTGCGGTAGGAGACATTTCCCCACTTCGCGCTTTCGGGCTTCGCGCTTTCGGGACTTTCCCCAAGTTAAGGTTAACTTAGGTAGTATTTCATTTCGCTGGCTTTTAGGGTCTGTGTGAGTGTGTAGGCTCACAAATTATTATAATTGTCATTAAGTGACTCTGAGATCTATCCATCCATCCATCCATCCATCCATCTATTTATTTATACTTACTGTTTACATTTTCTATAAATATTTATTTCTATATAAAACTCAGTTGTGTGGAGTTATTGTGTGCCCTTTCTTGTTGCTAAAGAGTCCATTTGTTCACTAGACATTAAGTCAAGGTTACTATTTTGAGTTGAAGCTAAGTGTTTTATTGCTTTGTGGTTTAACATGATTTAAAAGGCAAATTCATTGTTATGGTTACTTTAGAAGACTGCTTTTGCATTCATGAGTTAAGAGAGCCAAGCTAATTCAAAGAGTTAGGTTAAAGGAACACAAAACATGACCTAACTCACAGCTGCCATTGGACAGACAGTTACAACATACTCTTATCTTTCACAGAACAGACAATTATCATTTATTTTATCTATTTGAGACTATGTAGCTGCTCTAGGGGAAATAGAGCATTATATCAGCCTATTCAATTGATAATGACCAATGGGTGCCAGTTTCTAAGTAGTTAAAGCATATTAACATAACAATATATGTGGCATAGACATGGATATTGCCCAATCAACTCGTAATCTACAGAAATGTCCACCACATCACACAGTATAAAACCTAGTAGGCTTAGTGGATTACCTATGTTAAATCATGTCAGGTTAGTTTGGTTCAAGGTTCAAGTATAATAATTTATGAGCCAAAAATGTGCACAAATGTACAATCACATCTAGGCTAGAATGATAACATAAAGTCCTGACTACTCCTTGTTATTGTGGTCCTAAATACTACAATGATTAGTTTGGATGCATTGCTTCTATCATGTCCAATTAAAAATAAATACATTACATATACAGAAATCTGCCTTCTCCTGTATTGTATTAGTGACATTCATTATAAATAGTAAAATAACAGGACAGAGCAAAAAAGGCCTCTGCAAAAAAGGCCTCTGCAACTAACCTAACTATGTGTTAATGTTGATCAATATAATAATGTAAAAATACAAAGTTAAGTAGACCTAAGTAAGAAATAGTAAATACATTGTAATAATACATTGAAGGGGAAATGTAGGAAAACAAATGCAACTCAGCATTGAATTTATGGCAAACATTTTGCTACTCAACCCTTTCCAAATAATATACAATTAAGAAGTGGGATGTTCCACTTAGTAAGAGAAAGAATTAATGACATATATTTTTTTTAAAAGCTAGAAGACTCACCTATTATAGTAACCATGTGAATTGCTAATAATGTTATGGGTCAGATGTGTAAAGATCTATCACATTGTATTGTTCTTTTCAGACTCAACAATAATAATGATGATGTTACTTAAATGCTGATCAATGTGTGAATCTGGCTCTTATCAGGTGTGTGTTTTCTCTCCCTGTCCTGTGCTGTCCTCAGTTAAACCAAGACAGTACTGTTGTGACCAATGTGGAAAAAGCCTTCAGCTCAATTTATTATCTCAAAGTAGACCAGAGAATTCATACCGGAGTGAAGCCATTCAGCTGTGAACAATGTGGGAAGTATTTTGCTCGTCTGGACAATTAAAAGATCATAAGCGTTCACATACTGGAGAGAAACCTTATTGTTGTGACCAGTGTGGGAAAAGATTTGTTCAAAAGGGGATTTTAAAAGAACACCAGAGAATTCACACTAGAGAGAAGCCCTATTGCTGTGACCAGTGTGGGAAAAGCTTTACTCGATTGTCTTATCTCAAAATACAACGAATTCACACAGGAGAGAAACCGTACAGCTGTGTCCAATGTGGGGAAAAGTTCAGTTTAACGGCTGCTCTGAAAGTACACCAGAGATTTCACACCGAAGAAAAGCCTTACTGCTGTGAACACTGTGGCAAACGTTTCACTGTAAAATCTAGCCTCGTACAACACAAGAAGATTCACACTTGAGAGAGACCTTACTGCTGTCACCAATGTGGGAAAAGGTTCACTCTGAAGACGGCTCTGAAAAGACACACTGGTGAGAAGCCATATACTGCTGTGTCCAGTGTGAGAAAAGGTTCAGTGATATTCATCATCTCAAAGCACACCAGAAAAATCACACTGGAAAGAAACCTTATTGCTGTGACCAGTGTGGAAAGAGCTTTCCTAGACTGGAACATATCAAAATACACCAACAAATTCACACCGGAGAGAAACCTTATATCTGTAACCAATGTGGGGAAAACTCTGTCAGGTACATGTCTACCGTTAGAGGCCACTGGCATGAGTGCCTTTTTAGCTCTGTTGGGGCTTGGTGAATGTACTCTGTTGTTGTTTTTTTAATTATTATCTTTGTAATGTATGGTCTTCTTACCCTGTGGGCCTTGAGCCTGTAATAAAGTATTGCTGTGCAGTGTGAGTGTCTGATTGCATGTGATCAGATAAAGACACAACAGAGGCCTTTTTTGCTCTGTCCTGTTATTTTACTATTTATAATGAACTAGCCCTTACCCGTTCAAAGATATGAGCTCTGAAATGATGTGCAGTGTGTGTGGGTTATGGGGTGTGCACTGTGCACACAGTATATGAGGGATGGAAAGTAACTTTAACTGGTGCTTACATGATAATATGTAGGAGCATCAATGTAAGAAATACCCGTTTCGTTTAATGGCTACAGAGATACTGTGTACCGATCTGCATGATTTTTGGACAACATCTATAACGGGGCCAGACAACCCCCCCCCCACACACACACACACACACACACACACACACACACACACACACACACACACACACACACACACACACACACACACACACACACACACACACACACACACAGCTGGTTAAACATGTTGCCTCATGCTAGATGCAGAATAGATAAGCCTCATGCTAGATGCAGAATAGATAGTAGATACACCATAAAAATGCTAATATACAGCATATGATTTGTGAAAGTGACAAACGGGCTTCACAGTTATGTCAGGTGTGTTCATATGCTTATGGTGATGCGATTTCAGATCAATTGCTCCAGCCATTGAGGAGAAACGCTGTGACAGACACTCAGACACTCAGACAGACAGACAGACAGACAGACAGACAGACAGACAGACAGACAGACACTCACTCAGACATTCCGAAAATTATATGTTAGATGTCACTAATACAATACAGGAGAAGGCAGATTTCTGTATGTATGTAATGTATTTATTTTTAATTGGACATGATAGAAGCAATGCATCCAAACTAATCATTGTAGTATTTAGGACCACAATAACAAGGAGTAGTCAGGACTTTATGTTATCATTCTAGCCTAGATGTGATTGTACATTTGTGCTGTTTACATTTTTGTCTCATAAATTATTATACTTGAACCTTGAACCAAACTAACCTGACATGATTTAACATAGGTAATCCACTAAGCCTACTAGGTTTTATACTGTGTGATGTGGTGGACATTTCTGTAGATTACGAGTTGATTGGGCAATGTCCATGTCTAGGCCACATATATTGTTATGTTAATATGCTTTAACTACTTAGAAACTGGCACCCATTGGTCATTATCAATTGAATAGGCTGATATAATGCTCTATTTCCCCTAGAGCAGCTACATAGTCTCAAATAGATAAAATAAATGATAATTGTCTGTTCTGTGAAAGATAAGAGTATGTTGTAACTGTCTGTCCAATGGCAGCTGTGAGTTAGGTCATGTTTTGTGTTCCTTTAACCTAACTCTTTGAATTAGCTTGGCTCTCTTAACTCATGAATGCAAAAGCAGTCTTCTAAAGTAACCATAACAATGAATTTGCCTTTTAAATCATGTTAAACCACAAAGCAATAAAACACTTAGCTTCAACTCAAAATAGTAACCTTGACTTAATGTCTAGTGAACAAATGGACTCTTTAGCAACAAGAAAAGGCACACAATAACTCCACACAACTGAGTTTTATATAGAAATAAATATTTATAGAAAATGTAAACAGTAAGTATAAATAAATGGATGGATGGATGGATGGATGGATGGATGGATGGATGGATGGATAGATCTCAGAGTCACTTAATGACAATTATAATAATTTGTGAGCCTACACACTCACACAGACCCTAAAAGCCAGCTAAATGAAATACTACCTAAGTTAACCTTAACTTGTGTCAGACTTGAATTCAAATGCAAGAGCAGCTTTATATAAATGTAGTAGTAGTAGTGTTATGAGAGGGAAGGTGATGTTTGTTCAGACTAGCAGGGACTTAGGTGGGACAGTTAACAAAGCATTATCCAGTTTCTGTCTATTGTTGATCCCTCCCCCCACCACCACCCTGATTGGTCCATCAGAGTCATTGTGAGTATTTAACATGGCTCTGTTTTAGCTCCATGACACAGTCATGACACAGTTCCATGTGTGCAAGTTCCTGAGGCTGAACTCTCTTCTGGACTAAAGGTGAAGTATAAATAAATAGATGGATAGATAGATGGATAGATGGATAGATAGATAGATAGATAGATAGATAGATAGATAGATAGATAGTAAGTAGGTTGATGCACCAATTGATGCAGGTCAGAGTTGTCATATCTAAAAAAGAAGGTAACATTTGAATTCCCCATCAAAAAATACATACAATAGACATCCAATTTGTTTTTGAGATGGATAGGGTACAATTGGCAATTATAAAATACCAATTGATGCAGGTTAGAGTTGTCCTATCCCAAAAAGAAGGTAATATTTGAATTCTCCATCAAAAAATACATACAATAGACATCCAATTTGTTTTTTAGATGGATAGGGTACAATTGGCAATTATAAAATACCAATTGATGCAGGTTAGAGTTGTCCTATGCAAAAAAGAAGGTCATATTTGAAATCTCCATCAAAAAATACATACAATAGACACCTTTTTTTTTCTTTTTCGCTGCCTTTTTTTCGCGACCTCGTCCATGGACCCGTCCACGGCCGGCCGTTTGCGTCCACGGCCGGCCGTTTGCGTCCACGGCCGCGGCCTCGTCCACGGCCGCGTCCACGGCCGCGTCCCCGGCCGTCTGCGTCCACGGCCGCGTCCACGGTCGCGTCCACGGCCGGGACGGCCGGCCGTTTGCGTCCGTGGACGCGGCCTCGCGTCCACGGACGTTTTTTTCGCGGCCGCGTCCATGGACGCGTCCACGGTCGCGTCCATGGACGTGGACGCGGCGGCCAGCGGCTGTCTATTTCTTGGCGTAGGTGATCTTCATGGTGCAGGTGGAGCTATTTCTTGGCGTAGGTGATCTTCATGGCGCAGGTGGCCGTGATCCTGAAGCCCTGTAAGGCGTCTTTGGCCACGCCCGCCTGTCCGTCACTCTCAAACTCTACGAAGGCGATGTCGTGTTTACCCGGAACCAGACGCACCTCTTTGAAACCCGGGAACCTGGGGTGAAATAAAACAAAAACAAAAACAGGACAAGACGGTAGTTAAACTTTATTCATCCCTTTGAGGGAACACAAGACAGAAAATAAATTAAAGTTAACGCGAGGCGTTGTGAGCTTGTATATCTGCTATTTACTATGCTATTTATTTGAACAGCATCATCTCATAAACATAAATGAATCTTACTGGTTTAACAGCATCATCTCATTAACATAAAGCAATCTTACTGGTTAAACAGAGTCAGCTCATTAACATAAAGTAATCTTACTGGTTGAACAGTCATCTCATTATCATATATAAATCTTACTGGTTGAAGAGCATCCACTCATTAACATAAAGTGATCTTACTGGTTGAACAGCATCATCTCATTAACATAAAGTGATCTTACTGGTTGAACAGCATCATCTCATTAACATAAAGTGATCTTACTGGTTGAACAGCATCATCTCATTAACATAAAGTGATCTTACTGGTTGAAGAGCATCCACTCATTAACATAAAGTGATCTTACTGGTTGAACAGCATAGATAGCATCATCTCATTGGTCTCCTCTGGCAGGTTGCTCAGAAACAGGATGTAGTTTGGAGGGTTGTCAGGAACCTGAAGAAGACAGCATTAATGAAGAATATCTTTGAATCATTATTTATTTCATCCTACGATGTTGTAACCCATTTTTCACCCGGTGCCAGTTGTCCAATGTAATCCTGGGCTCTGCTCTCCCTCTGCCAACCTGGGGAGAGCCCTGAACTGAGCTCATGCTTTCTTCAGTGCATGAGGAGGACCCTGCAGCATGTCTATGCAGCCCGTCATGGTCTTACCAATAAATACTGTATATTTTGCCTACTTTCAGTGGGGACAAATAATTTCATTCATTTTTCAGTTACTGTCCAAAACCACTAGGAAACTATTTTTTTATTGTTTTGTTAAGACCTTTTTGCTATTTTGTTTCATTGTCTAAACGTCCAAAATAGGACTGTCATGTTGAGCTTGCGGCCCTCAGACTTTTTGTATTTTGCTGAGTGGCCCCTGAGCCGTCTTAAGTTGAGTAGCCCTGCGTTATTCCAACCAGTTCCTTCCCCCTCCATCAGGCGTCCCGGCTGGCCAGGGGGAGGCAGTATAGTGACCAGGATTACTGCATGTTTTTTGTGAGTGTATCTACTGTGATGCCCCACACATTTAGGCTGTCATTAGAGGGGTGCCTGCCTTGCTTAACTGTCTCTGTGAAAAAAAAAAAAAAAAAAAAAAAAAAAACTGTCTCTGTGAGCCGGGTGGGGCCTCATTGGCTAGTTGGTCTAATGGCTCATTGGAGAGCACCTGGGCCCGGTGCCTCCAGGAGTCTATAAAAAGCCAGCCCAGGCCATTCTGAACCAGAGATACAGGGGAGGCAGACGTCTCCACCAGCCTCTGCTCCATGCCCCTTTCTGTTATGTTTAGTTAGTTCTTGCTTTACTTTCCATCCAACACCCTGCACTACACCATGTCCCACACATCCACATTTACACCACTGATTACTGACTCCACACTCATAGGATCCTTTTGACATTATGTTGAGCTCAGTTGTTTTGAAGCATTCCTTAGTTAATGTCCTAGGCTTTTATTTAATAAATACACCTTGTTACACTTTTGCCATGTCTCCTCTCCCCAATCTTTTGTTATGACCTGTTACCTGTTATGGCCAGTCATGACACTACCCTAGGAGACACTGGGAGAACATGCAAACTCTATACAGAAATGGCCCTTTCGCCAACCCCACCTAGGGTGTGGGCGCTGATGACGCAGAGTAGAGAGCACGCCCCCAGCACCCACAGCGTCCCCCGGATGGAATCGAACCCAGGACCTTCTAGCTGTGAGGCGACAGCTCTACCGACTGTGCCCGCACCACACATTGAATGTGTTCAAATATATACAGCTCTTAGGAAACAGTGGTGAAAGTTCTTACCTTTTCAGCAGGTGTGTGAGTCTGGTTGTTGGACCCCTGGAAACACAAACAACACACATGGTCATTTAACACCCAACCTCATTGTAGTTTTACTGATAACCTTATGAATAAAACCTCATTGTAGTTTTACTGATAGTCTTATGAATACAAATCCATTTAGTTTTAGTCATCTGAAATGTTTGAGTTTTTAGTCTTGTTTTAGTTTTCTTTCCTCACCTAAATCTACAGTTGATTTAGTCGACAAAAATCTATTGTTTGGCAGGCTTTGACAACTTGAATAATAAATAACCAAACTACTTGTAGATCGGCTATATTGAGAGTTTGACCTCTGACCCCACACGCAGCCAATCATAACATCACTGTTCTGGATCTCTTCTCCACTAGCATAGTTTTTATTTGTCGACCAAATTGTCCATATATTTTATTCAGGTGTGTGTGTGTGTGTGTGTGTGGGGGGGTCCTCCCTATGTTCCTCAGGTTATATGTTCCCCACTTACCCCAAAAAAAGGTTCTATGTTCCGTACCCACCCTCGGGGTCCACCCTATGTTCCCCAGGTTAAATGTTCCCCACAGGTTAAAATGCACCAGGTTAGCATTCACCAGCGTTAGTTTTACTGAGGTTAGGTCATAGTCATGGTTAAGGTTAGGTTTAGGCATAGTTTTACTGAGGTTAAGTTTAGGTTTAGGTGGTAATTGGGGAACATAGAACCTGGGGAACATAGGTACGGTCCCCCACCCTCCACCAAAATAGGTTCTATGTTCCCCGCTCAACCAAAAGATGATCCATGTTCCTCATACCAAAAAAGGTACTGTATGTTCCCAACTCAAATGCAGGACATGGTGGGATCTGGGAACTAAGAACCATGTAGGCAATCCTAATTTAGGTGCCCACTCGTCCAGTTGTCCAGGTGCCCCTAGTGCCCAGATGTCTCCACCCCTAAGTGCTTACTTTTCCAGGTGCCCACTCGTCCAAATGCCCACATGTCCCTACCTAGTGCCACACAGATAATGCCCAGATGTCTCTAGTTCCCCCCTGACCCACTAGTATTCGTAATTTCTCTCCATTATGTAATGTTGTGTGTGTTTTGAGTTATGTTTCCTGCATTTTTGGATGAGCAGGGAACATAGAAGCATTTTTTAGTTAAGTGGGGAACATAGAACCTTCTTTGAGGGGGTACGTGGGGAACATAGAACCTGGGGAACATAGGTACGGTCCCATGCCAGCGAGCTACATGTTTTAAGGGTCAAGGAATTCCACACCTGGGTGGCAGTGTTGTAGAAAGAGAATTTACCCATATTTGCCTTATGGGTTTGTGTTATCAGATCATTGTGTTGCTTCCTCTGGTGTTGTGACTGTGGGTGTCGCTAACCTTTTGGTTTGGTCAGATATGCTGGTACTGAGGGGATGGAGGGCAGATTTGCATTGACTATTTTGAAAGCCAATCCCATTTTTAGTTGTTTAACCTGTCTTCAACACTGAGCCAACTTAGGCTAGCAAAATATGTGGGAGAAACGTGGGTCATGACCTTGGGCCCCAGGTGGAGAAGTAGCCCAATCAGTTTGTTTTGGGAGGTTTGGAGCTTAGTCTTTAGTGGCTTTTTGGTGTTGGTGCAAGCGTTGTCAAAGTGGGACTGAATGAGGGTGTGTGTGTGTGTGTGTGTGTGTGTGTGTGTGTGTGTGTGTGTGTGTGTGTGTGTGTGTGTGTGTGTGTGTGTGTGTGTGTGTGTGTGTGTTAGGGCATTCACAAATAGTGATTTTTAGTATTTGAATTATTCAACCTCAAACTATTCGAATAGTCGAATATTCGACAGGACTGGGCAAACTGTCAAATATTAAGTAAGCAAGAGGCGAACATTGTGAACATAGTCGATCTACATGCTCACAACGCCTCGTGTTGCGAGGCGTTGTGAGCATGTAGATCTGTGTGTGTGTGTGTGTGTGTGTGTGTGTGTGTGTGTGTGTGTGTGGTGTGTGTGGTGAGTGTGGTGTGGGTGTGTGTGTGCGTGCGTGCGTGCGTGCATGCGTGCGTGTGTCTCTCTCACTGGTACTGCAGGCTTCTTGCTGAGGTTGGAGGACTGCTCTAGAACTTTCTTCTTCTTCTCCTTCTTCTTGTCCTTGTCTCCATACGTTCCTCTCATCTTGGAGATCACCTCAGAGTCTGTCTTAGCATACTGGATCCTCTGAAATATTATTATTATACATAATTATAAACCTTAACGGTCTGTCTTAGCATACTGGATCCTCTGAAATATTACAACAAATGTTATTATTATTATACATAATTATAAACCTCAAAGGTCTGTCTTAGCGTACTGGATCCTCTGAAATAATATTATTATACATCATTATAAACCTCAAAGGTCTGTCTTAGCGTACTGGATCCTCTGAAATATTATTATTATACATCATTATAAACCTCAGAGTCTGTCTTAGCGTACTGGATCCTCTGAAATATTATTATTATACATCATTATAAACCTTAAAGGTCTGTTTTAGCGTACTGGATCCTCTGAAATATTATTATTATACATCATTATAAACCTCAAAGGTCTGTTTTAGCGTACTGGATCCTCTGAAATATTATTATTATACATCATTATAAACCTCAAAGGTCTGTTTTAGCCTACTGGATCCTCTGAAATATTATTATTATACATCATTATAAACCTCAAAGGTCTGTTTTAGCCTACTGGATCCTCTGAAATATTATTATTATACATCATTATAAACCTTAAAGGTCTGTTTTAGCGTACTGGATCCTCTGAAATATTATTATTATACATCATTATAAACCTCAAAGGTCTGTTTTAGCGTACTGGATCCTCTGAAATATTATTATTATACATCATTATAAACCTCAAAGGTCTGTTTTAGCCTACTGGATCCTCTGAAATATTATTATTATACATCATTATAAACCTTAAAGGTCTGTTTTAGCCTACTGGATCCTCTGAAATAATATTATTATACATCATTATAAACCTCAAAGGTCTGTTTTAGCCTACTGGATCCTCTGAAATGATATTATTATACATCATTATAAACCTCAAAGGTCTGTCTTAGCCTACTGGATCCTCTGAAATAATATTATTATACATCATTATAAACCTCAAAGGTCTGTCTTAGCGTACTGGATCCTCTGAAATATTACAAACATTTTTATTATTATTAAGTGTGCCTGCCATGCAATGCAATGGCAAAACACTTATTGTAATCCGCCATACTTATATATATATACTAGAAAAAAGCCCCTGCGGGGGCCTGGCCCCTTATGTAAAAGTCCCCTGTACTCAAGAGATGGATACAGTCCAGAGGGCAGCTAAGCAATACAAATGTAGGATAGCTCAACATTAAATATGCAGTGTGTTCCAAAATGCAAAATGGTGTAAAATGTTGAGTCTGTAAGATATATACAATAGTTTCAGAAATACAAACCCCTCAGGTACAGGGTGGCCTGCTCTGTTTTGGCTGGGTGGGTTATAATAAGATAGAAAAAAAGCATATATGGCGCAAAAAAAATTAAACATTTTGGCATTATATGAGAAGTAGAGACACATCTGAAGGTGATAAAGTTGATGTTGGGCAAGGTACATGCGTTATTGATTTTTGTATTATGTTTTTTAGAGAATTGAACAACTGCTGAACGTGGAGTTACAGATGGAAACACACACAAACACACAAACAAACACGCTATTTTTTGGGGCGATTCTAATAAAGGTGTGAGGATATACTAGAAAAGAAAATTTCTAAGAAATTTTAAGTGTGCCTGCAGCTCGCTAAGTCTGTGCAACCTTGTGTAGCGGTTGGTGTTAGTGTTTCGTTTTGAGAGGGTCGTTCCCTCTGAAAAACACGTTTTGGCATGAAACGGTTACGTTTTGCGCGTTTGTGGTGCCCCCTATGGGTCGAAGTGGAAATGCTTTTGGGTATATGTTCAGTATAGCGCCCCCCACTTGTGGTTAAAATTTGGTGTTGACTGGATGTTTCGTTTGTGATTTATGGCTACTTCTTACAAAACGGGCTCCTCCCGCTAACTTTGGAACCCTGTTACGGAAGAACGGTATGGACTATCAAAATATCGTTTAAATATGTTTATCGCATGCGTCGATAGATCGTGTGTATCGATTTTTGTGACATTTGGAGAAAATATGTAGGAAAAGGAGCAAAAACTCTGTTTTGAAGAAAATTCAAAATGGCGGAAAATCTATCCTGACGCAAATGGGCGTGGCCTATATGAGGAGATGCGTCATGACCCAAGGAATCCAGGGAAAAGGGAATTTTAATTTTCCGACCCACGGTTCAAGAGTTACAGGCCGAAAGGTAAAGTGGACTGTTATAGCGCCACCATGAGGCCAACTGACGAAATATTTTTTTATTTAATCCTTGATATCATTATAAATCTCCTCTCCAAGTTTTGAAACTGTAGCCCCTATGGTTTGCGAGAAAAAAAATATTGAATGTGAGTTTTTGCGATTCCCATTATAAGTCAATGGGTAAAATTAATTCACTAATAAATTAATATCAATTAAACGATACAACTTTTCTCTTAGAAAAGTAATAGCACCCCATTCCCGGCCGAGCCGCACGTTTTGATGTATATATTGCGGCAGTGGCGTAAATCGTGCGGCACTTATTACGTGCCGAACTTTGTGGCGAAACTAACTACTTCATTAACTAGAAAAGAAAATTTCTAAGAAATTTTAAGTGTGCCTGCAGCTCGCTAAGTCTGTGCAACCTTGTGTAGCGGTTGGTGTTAGTGTTTCGTTTTGAGAGGGTCGTTCCCCCTGAAAAACACGTTTTGGCATGAAACGGTTACGTTTTGCGCATTTGTGGTGCCCCCTATGGGTCGAAGTGGAAATGCTTTTGGGTATATGTTCAGTATAGCGCCCCCCACTTGTGGTTAAAATTTGGTGTTGACTGGATGTTTCGTTTGTGATTTATGGCTACTTCTTACAAAACGGGCTCCTCCCGCTAACTTTGGAACCCTGTTACGGAAGAACGGTATGGACTATCAAAATATCGTTTAAATATGTTTATCGCATGAGTCCATAGATCGTGTGTATCGATTTTTGTGACATTTGGAAAAAATATGTAGGAAAAGGAGCAAAAAGTGTGTTTTGAAGAAAATTCAAAATGGCGGAAAATCTATCCTGACGCAAATGGGCGTGGCCTATATGAGGAGATGCGTCATGACCCAAGGAATCCAGGGAAAAAGGAATTTTAATTTTCCGACCCACGGTTCAAGAGTTACAGGCCGAAAGGTAAAGTGGACTGTTATAGCGCCACCATGAGGCCAACTTACGAAATTATTTTTTATTTAATCCTTGATATCATTATAAATCTCCTCTCCAAGTTTTGAAACTGTAGCCCCTATGGTTTGCAAGAAAAAAAATATTGAATGTGAGTTTTTGCGATTCCCATTATAAGTCAATGGGTAAAATTAATTCACTAATAAATTAATATCAATTAAACGATACAACTTTTCTCTTAGAAAAGTAATAGCAACCTATTCCCGGCCGAGCCGCACGTTTTGATGTATATATTGCGTGGGTGGCGTAAATTGTGCGGCAGTTATTACGAGCAGAAATTTGCAAGAACATGACTTACTTACTTACTGACTTAAAGGAGCTATAGTCAACTTTTTCTTGAAAAACGGATGCTAAAATAAAAATGTTTCGAAAATATTTTATAAAAAAATAAGCTTCATATATGTGTTTCAATTAAAAAATGACCACAAAAAGCATAAAATAATGATAAAACTAGAAGAGAAAATTTCTAAGAAATTTTAAGTGTGCCTGCAGCTCGCTAAGTCTGTGCAACCTTCTGTAGCGGTTGGTGTTAGCATTAGCGTTATTTCATTTGACGCAACCCGCGTGTCTGTATGACAAACGGTTCACGAGATCAAGGGTCACTTCCTGTTTGGTGAGGGGCACTTCCTGTTTGGCGAAATAGGCCCCAATTAAGGTCATGGACGATTAATGAATTAAAGCTGCAAGCAGCGATGACCAGGCCCTCGCAGCTCTACCCACGTCACAAGGCCAGCAGCCAATCAGAAACCAAACAGGAAGTCAGCCATTTCGACTAATTAGTGGCGTTTTGGAGCATTTTTGGCCGTTATCACGGGTCGCACTTTAACGACAGTTTTTTGAGAAAAAATTGTTTTGTGAGAAAAAAAATTTGAGAAAAAAACTTTTTTGAGAAAAAGAAATTTTGAAAAAAAAATTGTGAGAAAAAAAAATCTTGAGAAAAAAAAATGTGAGAAAAAATTTTTTTGAGAAAAAAATAATTTTGAGAAAACAATTTTGAGAAAAAAAAATTTTGAGAAAAAAAAAATTGAGAAAAAAAAATTTTGAGAAAAAAAAAATTAGAGAAAAAAATTGAGAAAAAAAATTTGAGAAAAAAAAAATTTAGAGAAAAAAATTGAGAAAAAAAAAATTTGAGAAAAAAAAATTTTTGAGAAAAAAAATTTGAGAAAAAAATAATTTTGAGAAAAAAATTGAGAAAAAAAAAATTTGAGAAAAAAAAAATTGAGAAAAAAAATTTTTGAGAAAAAAAAAAATTTGAGAAAAAAAAATTGAGAAAAAAAAATTTGAGAAAAAAAAATTTTGAGAAAAAAAAAATTTTGAGAAAAAAAAATTTGAGAAAAAAAAATTGAGAAAAAAAAAAATTTGAGAAAAAAAAATTGAGAAAAAAAAAATTGAGAAAAAAAGAAAAGGTATGACACCAGCCGCAAGTCTGTACGACAAACGGTTCATGAGTTATAGAGGCACTTCCTGTTTGGTGAAGGGCACTTCCTGTTAAAGAGGGGGCGAGGCTTAATCAATTACAGCTCATCCCTATTGGTCGGAAAAAGACCAAAGTTGTGTGAGCATTTTACATTTTAAATGACGTTGCTAGGCAAAAGTATGGCAGAGTTATGTGGCGCCAAAGTTTCTGGGTTTTTTTCGGAGTCCCCCATTCAAAGTCAATGGAGTTTTTGGGCGTTGTTTTTTGCGAATTACATCGCAATCGTAAAGCGGATCGGAAAGAAAAGTAATAGCACACCATTCCCGGACGAGCCGCACATTTTGATGTATATATTGCGGGGGTGGCGTAAATCGTGCGGCAGTTATTACGTGCCGAAGTTTCCCCCATTCTAAGTCAATGGGGTTTTTTGGCGTCGTTTTTTGCGAATTACGTCGCAATGGTAACGCGGATCGGAAAGAAAAGTAATAGCAACCTATTCCCGGCCGAGCCGCACGTTTTGATGTATATATTGCGTGGGTGGCGTAAATTGTGCGGCAGTTATTACGTGCAGAAATTTGTGGCGAAACTATGGACTTAATTAAGTATGGCGGATTACAATAAGTGTTTTGCCATTGCGTTGCATGGCAGGCACACTTAATAATCATTTTGGCCCTTTGTTTACATTTACAGGGCCCGTACTTTGTTTACATCCTAGTCTGTAGACTAGGATGTACACCTACAATGAAAAAGTTGACTATAGCTCCTTTAAGTATGGCGGATTACAATAAGTGTTTTGCCATTGCATGGCAGGCACACTTAATTATAATAGGCCTATGTCATACATAAAGCACATGGTCTGCCCAACATGGCATAGATAGAAGAACTAGTAACTACCACCTTTTGTTTAGAGATGAGCTGTAATTGATTAAGCCCCGCCCCCTCTGTATTCCTATTGGCTGGGCTTTAAACAGCCATAACTCCAGTTCACAGCATGGTACCGTCTTGAAACTTGGTGTCTGGACTTGAATGGCCAATAGGGACTTATTACTTAAGCCCCGCCCCTCTTAAGCCCCGCCCTATCTTCCTATTGGCTGAGCTTTAAACGGCTATATCTCCAGTTTGCAGCATGGTAGGGTCTTGAAACTTGGCGTGAGTATTAAGATGGCCAATAGGAATGATCTGTAATTGTTTAAGCCCGGCCCCCTGCCTTCCTATTGGCTGGGCTTTAAACAGCCATAACTCCACTTCCCAACACGTTACTGGTCTCAAACTCGGTGGGTGGTTCCACAGTCCCAACGGCTAACTGCTAATGCTAACTGCTACTTTCGCTAATGCTAAGCTAAAAATGCTAATGCTAACAAATGCTAATGCTAACACCAACTTCTATACAAGGTTGCACACACTAAGCGAGCTGCAGGCACACTTAAAATATAATGATCCCACAAATTTCGGCACGTAATAACTGCCGCACGATTTACACCACCGCCGCAATATATACATCAAAATGTGCGGCTCGGCCGGGAATGGTGTGCTGTTACTTTTCTTTCCGATCCGCGTTACCATGGCAACGTAATTCGTAAAAAACTACGCACAAAACCCCCCATTGACTTTGAATGGGGGACTCAGAAAAAAACCCAGAAACTTTGGCACCACATATCTCTGCCATACTTTTGCCTAGCAACGTGATTTAAACTTTACAATGCACACACAATTTTGGTCTTTTTACGGCCAATAGGGATGAGCTGTAATTGATTAAGCCCCGCCCCCTCTGTATTCCTATTGGCTGGGCTTTAAACAGCCATTACTCCAGTTCACAGCATGGTACCATATTGAAACTTGGTGTCTGGACTTAAACGGCCAATAGGGAATTATTACCTAAGCCCCGCCCCCCTCTTAAACAGCTATATCTCCAGTTTGCAGCATGGTACTGTCTCGAAACTCGCTGTGTGTACTTACATGGCCATTAGGAATGATCTGTAATTGCTTAAGCCCCACCCCCTCTGCCTTCCTATTGGCTGGGCTTTTAACAACCATAACTCCACTTCCCAACACATTACTGGTCTCTGTGGATGGTCCCTCAGTCCCAACGGCTAACTGCTAATGCTAACCGCTACTTATGCTAATGCTAATCTAAAATTGCTAATGCTAATGCTAACATTAAAATCTTAATGCTAATGTTAAAAAATGTTAATGCTAAATTGCTAATGCTACAATTGCTAATATTAAAAATGCTAATGCACAAACTTAGCGAGCTGCAGGCACACTTAAAATTTCGTAGGAATTTTCTTTTCTAGTGCTGATATTAATGTTAATGCTAAAAATGCTAATGCTAACACCAACCACTACACAAGGTTGTACATAATTAGCGAGCTGCAGGCACA
Organism: Nannobrachium achirus; assembly: GCF_963921795.1. Classification (NCBI taxonomy): domain Eukaryota; kingdom Metazoa; phylum Chordata; class Actinopteri; order Myctophiformes; family Myctophidae; genus Nannobrachium; species Nannobrachium achirus. The sequence goes on along the minus strand of NC_137810.1, from coordinate 75,835,884 downwards.
CTTAACATTCTGTAGAAAATGTATTTTCTAGTGCTACATTGCTTTTTAAATGTGTTACACAATAAATGTTCAACTGAAGCTTGACTTAAAGGGGTATTTCACTTTTAAAAAAACTTGGTAATTTTATCATCTAATCAGGCTTTTATGAACACCCTGAACAGTTTTTAATTAGCTTGATTGAATATTTAGATATTTGATGTAAATGTTACCAGGCCCTCCAGGCCCAGGGCCTCTCCCCACACACACCCATTGTAACTTCAAACTTCATTTTAACCATGATAGATTCATTAAAAACACACATTATTGTTTCTGTTGACTCATACTACCCTCCTAATACGTGAGCAGGCCGTGTTTTTTCGATGACATTTTTTCATTTATTTTTAATAATAATTTTTTTGTATTTCATTTTTTCCATTTTTCCAAATAATTATTAAAAATAAATAAAAAAGTTATCGAAAAAACACGGCCTGCTCACGTATTAGGAGGGTAAAATGAGTCTCCAGAAAAAATAATGGGTGTTTTTAATGAATCTATCATGGATAAAATGGAGTTGGAAGTTAAATGGGTTTGTATGTGGAGAGAAGCCCTACCACTGCTCCCTGTTGAAAGTGGAATATCCCTTTAAGGTAGGGTATGTTAATTCAGAACTGGAGAGACTGAACACTAAATAGCAATGATTATTATCAGAAAATAGTACTTCAACATTTCAACAAAAGAAAACATACTGCTAGACTAGAATTGCCTACTGTTTGCATAATATGTTAACACATTGACCATATTCACACAGCAGATATCTTGCCATTAAGTAAATGAAGTTTGTGGCTTCCCTGGGTTCTCAAAATAAGGTACAATCAATGGAAAACCCTGGCGAGGTATCTAAATAATTATATAACACCCAATGTGTTAACTCATTGACTGCGCCGCCACGAGTTCCCCGAGTTTTTTCCATTGTCTGAGGCTGCGACGCCCGAGTTTCACGAGTTGGGGCTGTTTTCAAGGTTTATGCAAAAGTACACTTTCCCCTAGCCTGTGACAAAATGTCATGTTGCTATGATAAAAGGGTGGTTAAAAATCACACATCAAAGTCAGCTTGTTTGAAAACAAAGGAGAAATCGACCTCCCCATGAACCCAAAGTGAACTCATTTATCAGGACACGGCTCCGCCGACACAGTGCGGCGCGGCCGCAGCAGTGGTGGTGTCAGACAATGAAAACAAAACAAGCAGATCTTCAAGCAGACCATTCTGCATGAATCAAAAACATTTTCACTTGAAAAGCTGTGACCTGCTGCACTGAGTCACCCTAACCCACACACAGCTCCATATACACGCAAAAAAGTTCAAAGTCTCTACAACAAAAGTTTACCAAAACAGCAAGACAACAATGGCTACATCAGAGCCTCGTAGCAACCGCCCGGCCTCTCAGGCCTCTCTATACCAAAACAAGCCAACACAAACACATCAACAACACAGCAACACCTCCCCGATGAAAGCATTCACAAATCAACACTCAAAATGTTATAAAAGTTTCAACATGAACTTACCTCAGTGTGAGGAGGAGAGCGTTGGTGTAACACACACATACAGAGAGAGAGACAGACAGATAATTCCAGTGCCGTTTAGTGTCCAGTAGATCAGTAATCCTATAGTTTCATTCGTGTAGTTTTCTTTTTTCGTTGTTTGTGAGCGGGTTTCATGCCCACACCGCGGAAGCCTAAGGCCCCGGCCGGGCGCAGCAAGCGCCCGACGGCTAGCCATGGTTCGCCGGTCGCCTCTGGTTCTGGTTCCCGTCGCGAACCAGCCCGATCCTGCACTGCACGCGGGCGAGGTAGAGGGTCTAGAGGGCCTCCATCGAACCCCGGTCCTGGTCAGACCACCATGGATTCCTTTCTAATCGCCAATTTGCCCCGTCCGGAGACGGATACGGAGTACGAGACGGAGGAAGAAGAGGCGGCGTCGCCGTCCCAACAACACACACCGCGGGCAGACACGGCTCCACTGCCCGCACTCCTCACGCCGGAATCGGTGGCTCGCCGTCCCAAACACCGGATTGAGGCCACGCGAAGAACGCTCTGCCATGCCCATGTCGCCGAGAGATAATATCGAGACTCACTATCTCTCCCAGTCCCAGAGTGAGATGTATGTATTATCCTAATCCATATCATTGATCCATTCAAAAACAGCAGATAGCAGTCAGTGCAAGTTCACAGCGCATCACTTCGTAGCCTACTTTCCTGAGCTAACTTTCGCTAAATTATTCACTCAATCAAATGACTTCTCCTCTCCGATGCAGATGATGTCATCGGCAGCACTGGTGATTTTGAGTGGCACCCCCCGGAGAGCAAAGATGACTCTTTCTTTGCGCGTAAGTTGTGCACATGCAGCACACATTGCGCGCGTGCACACACACACACACACACACACACACACACACACACACACACACACACACACACACACACACACACACACACACATGGAAACAGAACTTTTCATTCAATTTGAGGAGTAAATCATTTATTTTATTTTGGTATGCGTTTTCAGAAGCTGATCAAGGAAGTGCTTCTCTGTCAGGCACTGGGACACAGAGACCTTCAAGCAAAGGAACAGGCAAAGGTAAGATAAAAATAATGATATTTTATATATATATATGTGTGTATATATATATATATGTGTGTATATGTATATATATATATATATATATATATATATATATATATTATATGTATATATATATATATATATATATATATATATATATATATATATATATATATATATATACACATATATATAAAATATCATTATTTTTATCTTACCTTTGCCTGTTCCTTTGCTTGAAGGTCTCTGTGTCCCAGTGCCTGACAGAGAAGCACTGGTGATGGAAGCACTTCCATCACCAGTGCTGCCGATGACATCATCTGCATCGGAGAAGTCCTCGGACACGGACCTGTACACATCATTTGATTTTGGTGCCGCCTCTTCTTCCTCCGTCTCGTACTCCGTATCCGTCTCCGGACGGGGCAAATTGGCGATTCTACCACTTTTTCTAGTCACGTGTTCAAATACTGGATTCTGATTGGCTAAATTCCGGAGGTTATGACAAAACAACTGCCGCAAAGTTGTATGAGGACTTGTCCGAGATCAATGCACCTCAGTGTACATCCGGGGACTTCAGGAGGTAGTCGGAACACCTTTCCCCCAACCAACAAATGACGGTGGCAACGGTCCTATGTTTACTAACGTGCATGCTATAGTCGCCGATTTATTTGGATCCAATGCAATCCGCCAACTTTAAAGCCCCTTTTCTCTGAACCTATGCCTTTCTGGAAGCGAACAGCCTCTATTTACGGCCGGAACGGTACTTCTAACTTCTAGCTTAGCTGTAAGCTAGACGCATGGATTAGTATGGAGTTGGCGCCATCTGTTGGTGAGTAGAAGATGTTGTTTGTGGAACTATCTGCTGTCTCGCGGAAGTTTTATAGGCAATAATGATTGTAACTTAAGATCCTTGCAAGTTACAACTATGTGTTTTCTTTCATGTATACGGGAAAAAGTGGTAGAAAAGCTATTTACCACTCGGGGTCGGACATTATGCTCTCATAATGTCCTGAGTGAGGGTGTTATCGGACTCGGCTGCGCCTCGTCCGATAACACCCTCACTGCGGACATTATGAGAGCATAATGTCCTCTCACTCGGGGTAAATTGCTTACTTAGAAAGGCATCCATGGTGGTCTGACCAGGACCGGGGTTCGATGGAGGCCCTCTAGCCCCTCTACCTCGCCCGCGTCCAGGGCAGGATCGGGCTGGTTCGCGACGGGAACCAGAACTAGAGGCGACCGGTGAACCATGGCTAGCCGTCGGGCGCTTGCTGTGCCCGGCCGGGGCCTTAGGCTTCCGCGGTGAGGGCATGAAACCCGCTCACAAACAACGAAAAAAGAAAAAGAAAACTACACGAATGAAACTATAGGATTACTGATCTACTGACACTAAACGGCACTGGAATTATCTGTCTCTCTCTCTCTGTGTGTGTGTTACACCAACGCTCTCCTCATCACACTGAGGTAAGTTCATGTTGAAACTTTTATAACATTTTGAGTGTTGATTTGTCAATGCTTTCATCTGGGAGGTGTTGCTGTGTTGTTGATGTGTTTGTGTTGGCTTGAGCTTCACCGAAGCCATTGTCGAAGCCTGGTGCACCCCGCGACCCACCCAACCCCTCTGGCCCGATTCTCGGACTGTGAGGAGGTCAGCCCATGTCCCTGAAAAGATACCGCCCAGACCACGAAGGAGAAACCCTACAAGGGTCTGCTACATCTGCAGCAAAATACACAAGAAAAGGAGTGAGACCTCATTCTACTGCCATCTGTGTCTTGTGCCTTTGCACAGGAGGCTTTGTTTTGAACGGTACCACGCAGAGATTGACTATGAGCATGCAAGCGGTGCTCGACGTCGATGATAGACAGACACATTTTGATGACATGAGTGTAGACATACTGTGTCCCGATTTGCGTGATTTTAGGGCAAATTCTGTAGGAGCTGGAGCAGTGTCCAAAAATGTGTTTGAAAAAATCGGCCTGATGGTGGCGCTATATGGGACAGATCCATTTTGATGACATGAGTGTAGACATACTGTGTAGCGATTTGCGTGATTTTAGGGCAAAATCTGTAGGAGTAGTGTCCAAAAATGGGTTTTGAAAAATTGGCCTGAAGGTGGCGCTAAATGAGAGCTCCATGTTGATGACATCAGTGTAGAGCAAGTATGTACCGATTTGCGTGATTTTAGGGCAAAATTTGTAGGAGCAGTGTCCAAAAATGTGTTTTGCAAGAATCGGCCTCAAGGTGGCGCTAGAAGAGGGGCATGTGAGAATTGATGGGTGGAGGTTGTAGTTTGGCAGGCAAGGAGTGTGTGTGCAAAATTTGGCATGGATCTGGGCAACGGTTGCGGAGATACGATGTGACGTGCAAAAGTGTGACGTGTGACGGACGGACAGACAATGTGCCCATTACACTGTAAGAAAATATTGTTTTGTTTCAGATCATAAAGTAAGCATCTCATGTAATAAATAAAGAGCTGTGAGTAAAAAAAAATAGTTGTTTGCTTGAAAAGAGACCATTCACAAAAACGTATTTTTCTCCAGTTGTTATTCTGAGAGGGCTTGGTTTTGGTGAAACAAGGGTTTTCAACCTAGCTTGATAGTTCACTTTTAATGGTGGCAGTCAATGAGTTAAGTGATTGACGATTAGTTGAACATGCAAATAAACACTTTTGTCCCATCGCAACACCGAGCGACCAAAATGACACGATTCAAGTGACTAGAAAGATTATCTTTATCTTACATTGGGAGGATGGAAATGTGTATTTACACTTCAGGAACCCAGTGTTCACTATCATGTTATTTTCTGCTCCTAGACATCCTGCACATGGTTGTGTGTAAAGAAGAGGTTTCTCCTGAACAGGAGAGGAGCTCCAGTCTGCTCCAGGAGGAACCAGAGCCTCCACACATTAAAGAGGAACAGGTGGAACCAGAGCCTCCGCACATTAAAGAGGAACAGGTGGAACCAGAGCCTCCGCACATTAAAGAGGAACAGGAGGAACCAGAGCCTCCACACATTAAAGAGGAACAGGAGGAACCAGAGCCTCCACACATTAAAGAGGAACTGGAGGAACCAGAGCATCCACACATTAAAGAGGAACAGGAGGAACCAGAGCATCCACACATTAAAGTAGAACAGGAGGAACCAGAGCCTCCACACATTAAAGTAGAACAGGAGGAGATACTTCAAACATCAGAGGAGCCTTCTGGGTCTACGATGAGTTCTCTATTGGCTACAATGAAGCTTGCAGTGGTGGTCCTTCACAAACTCCCTCTGAACATGGTTCACCAGGCTCTCCATCCACCAGGGCACCTGCAGCAAGGCAGCAGTGAGGAGAAACCAGAGCCTCCACACATTAAAGAGGAAGACGAGGAGCAACTTCAAAGACCAGAGGAGCCTGGTGGATCAATGTTAACATTACCAGCAGTGAAAAGTAAAGCCGATGATGAAGACCTCTCTTCACACTGTTCTGAAGGTGAAGTTGAGCTTGAATCTGACACTGAAGTCACTGAAGACAGTGATGATTGGGAGGAGACAAGTGGAGGTGTCCACACTGGAGACAAACCTTTCCAGTGTAAACTGTGTAACAAGAGTTTCACTCTGTCAGGTCACCTGAAGGAACACCAGCGTATTCACACTGGAGAAAAACCTTTCCAGTGTAAACATTGTGACAAGAGTTTCTTTTGGGGTTGTGACTTGAATAGACACCAGCGTATCCACACTTGAGAAAAACCTTTCCAGTGTAAACTGTGTAACAAGAGTTTCAGTCTGTCAGGTCACCTGAAGGAACACCAGCGTATCCACACTGGAGAAAAACCTTTTCAGTGTAAACTTTGTGACAAGAGTTTCAGTCATTCATCTAACCTGAAGAAACACCAGCGTCTCCACACTGGTTAAAAACATTTCCATTGTAAACTGTGTAACAAGAGTTTCACTCTGTCAGGTCACCTGAAGCAACACCAGCGTATCCACACTGGAGAAAAACCTTTTCAGTGTAAACATTGTGACAAGAGTTTCATTCGGTCAGGTGACTTGAACAGACACCAGCGTATCCACACTGGAGAAAAACCTTTCCAGTGTAAACTGTGTAACAAGAGTTTCAGTCTGTCAGGTTACCTGAAGGAACACCAGCATGTCCACACTGGAGAAAAACCTTTCCACTGTAAACATTGTGACAAGAGTTTCATTCAGTTATCTCACCTGCAGACACATCAGCGTATCCACACTGGAGAAAAACCTTTTCACTGTCAAACCTGTGGCAAGAGTTTCAGTCGGTCAGATGAACTGAAGAGACACCAGCATGTCCACACTGGAGAACAACCTTTCCAGTGTAAACATTGTGACAAGAGTTTCATTCGGTCAGGTGACTTGAATAGACACAAGCTTATCCACACTGGACAAAAACCTTTCCACTGTAAACATTGTGACAAGAGTTTCAGTCTGTCACATCACCTGAAGGCACACCAGCGTATCCACACTGGAGAAAAACCTTTCCATTGTAAACATTGTGACAAGAGTTTCAGTGAGTCAAGTAACCTGTACAAACACCAGCAGCGTGTCCATACTGGAGAAGAAATGAAATAATTGTATCCTCTGTAAACATTTTAACAAGAGTTTCAATAACTCTGGTCACATGATAAGAGAAACATAACTTTCCACTATGAATCAGCTCAATGGGAGCATCATATCAAACACATGTAAGTTGGCAAGGAGGTGAATAGAAAAGCAGAAATATTATGGATATTCACACTGCTCCGGGCAACAGAGGCCGCCGTTGGGACTCGTCTTTTGCAGACATTACCCATATGTGTTCCTTCCTTTCTCCCTCAATTCTCAATTTCCTCAGTTTGTTGTAAGTGTTAACGGTAACCATTTATGTTAATTCATATCTATGTATTGTTCTATAGCGGAGGAAGCCATTGTAGTCCAGGGTCAGACAACAAGGACTGCACGCTTGTCGGGGACATGTTAGAAAACCTCTCTGCCTGTTCTAAATCTCATAGTCTCGAGTCACCTTGTTTCATTTGTGTGAGTGCACAACTATTCATGGGTTGCATTTGTAGTCCTAAACGGCCATGTTGAGGACCAACACAGGTGTTTCAATTTGTCTGATTGGCATAGAACTAATGTTCTACACCTATCAGGACACCTGTGTTGGTCCTCAACATGGCCGCTGTAGGACTACAAATGCAACCCATGAATTAGGTAGGTCGTTCACCACTTCATCTTTGAGTGTTGCATGCATCGCTCCTGGGTTTGAGTCTGTCTGTATGTTTGTTTGTACAGTAGCATACTGACACGCTGCAATAGTGTCAATAATGTAGATTAGAGAAGTTTTTGTTTTAAAAGATCTTAATGTCAGATCTCAGTTGTACTGTAAATTACTTTGGTTTTATTTTTTGGTTTTATTCACTCGTTCTATACATGACCATATCATTATTGTACACATGCATGTCTTATAATAGAAGTGAGTTTCTATAACTTTACAGTTTAAATGTTATGATTTAATGTAATCTTGCTGTGTTCCAATGGAGCACCATAGGACCACAATGGAAACAAGCCCCCAGTGCTTGTTGTGTTATCCTTTTAGCAGCATTGTTTTCTGCCTCTGTACTTTTACACTGTTTTATTGTTTTATTTTTTGTAGCAAACCGTTAATAAAGTATTCAATCAAACCATTTTAATTATTATACATTGCTTAACTGTGGGGGGAAATGCATGTGTTTGAATTGATATATGACTGTAATAATTACTCTTAATGCAAATGCTATGATAACTTTTAAGTAATATTATATTACAATAGCGTGTGATGTGATTAGGGCTGTTAATTATGTCATTTTACATGACGATTAATTGTCACTCAAATAATTATTGTGATTAACGATTTAATTGTGTTTTTGTTGTTTTACATTTCTGGCCTGTAGACTTTGAAGTTGCTCATGGCAGATATGACAACTTTATACTCAAAAAAGGAAATTGTTTGTGCCAATAGCCGATCTACAAGCTCACAATGTATCGCAATGTGATGCATTTTGAGCTTGCAGATCTGCTATTTCCACTAAATTGTTTGAAAATATATTAACATTTTTCAACATGTAAACGATTAGGAAAAAATACTCGCGATTAGACAAATATGTAATAATTATGACAGGCCCATTTTCACAATAAAACCGTGTTATACAAAATTCCTCAACTCTTAGTGCTCGTCATGGTGCCGGAGTCCCCAGTTCAAATATGATTATTTCGGGGGTCTCGGCCTGAAAAGGTTGAGAAAATTCTGGAAAAGTTTTGGAAATGAATTGGTAAAGATGTGTGGGAACTGTGATTGTCTTGAAGCCTGTGCGGGCTGGGCAGTGGTGCATGACACTTTAATAAAAATCTATCTATCTGTCTGTCTATCTGTCTGTCTGTCTATCTATGCACATGGCAGATATGACACAACCTAAACATACAAAGAAATGACTGACATTTGACAACTTTATTCTCAAAAAGGACATTGGTTGTGGAAATAGCCGATCTACAAGCTCACAACGTATCGCAATGTGATGCATTGTGAGCTTGTAGATCTGCTATTTCCACTATTTCTGAAATGTTATAATAAACATGTATGAACATTTTTCAACATGTAAACAATTATGACAAAAATAATTGTGATTAGACAAATATGTAACAATTATGGCAGGCCCAGAAGTTATCAAAATTATAACTAGCCAATTATAGCCTGATTCAGTACAATTAATCCATTACAATCAAACTGTTTTACTGAACTGTTTTAAGCCATCCATCTATATAGATTTATTTTCTGATTAATCAATTGAGTTTTTTAATGTTTATATTTATATTTTTGATTAACGGTATCAACCCTATGTTATGTTGCCCAACAGTGTTCTGTAAGACTTTTGAAAATAGCTGATCTACAAGCTCAAACATCATTTCACTGTGATGAGCTTGGAGCTTGTAGATCTGCTATATTTTGGGATACGACTAAAATCAGCGAAGATTCTGCTATTAATCGATTAATCTATCATCAATTAACAATGATATTGTGTACAATCATTTAGTTGTATTGGTTGTAAAGTAGAGCTCAGAGCTCAGTCACGGGGCTCTGACGTAGGCTCGTAACTAACCGGCAGAACCTCTAACGCTTCCAATGCCATGCCCGTTCTATCCCTTTGGGTATATTGCTCTAATCGTTCTTCTTCCTGTGTTCAACTGGAGCCGCTGGAATCTGACCCTGATCTAGGTGAGAAGCCGGTTTATATGCGCTTCTCTGATGTCATATTGATGACATCACTCTGACACGTATTATTCCTGGTTGCAAAACAAATGGCTACTGTCTATGACGGTAGTCCCATATGACATGATGGAATGGACTATCTCCATATATAGTGTTCTCCACATCTCCATGTTAGGCCAAACAGGTTCACTCCATATCTCCATGTATAGGTCTAAATGCCCAACGTTGAGCTTGGCAACGAAACGTTCTTAACAAGTTGTATTAATTAATGATGAACAATGATAGTGTATAATCATTAGTTGTATTCAGTGTTTCACTCCTAGATGGATGTTCTCTTCTCTACAGCTCTGGAAGGTCACGTGGTACTGTTACTGGATAGAAACAATGGACACTACCCCAGACCAACAGTAGGGGGCAGCAATACACCAACTGGTGTCTAGACAGACTGGTGCGTTCACTGCGTTGACTGACTGTTGACACTTTACAATACAAAGCAAACCAAACCCTGTTGTTTCAAAACAGAGTCGTCATTAAGCAGTATGGGAGGACGTCTGCTAGCAGCTCAACCACTGAAACACAGCAGAAGACGAACTAATTATTCATGTTATGTTTAATCTATTTGGAAACTGTTTAAAAAGTGTCAGTTTTAACCAAAAACTAATCTATTTAACACCTCTCTGGCTTAGCAGCATTTATCATGCAGAATTATTTACACAGAAACACCATTTCTTCATTTACATGCTTAATTTGCTATTTTAATATGCATAATCATGTGCAAATGTATCGTTTTTCAATGGCTTCAGGTATATGTCTACTCTTATTCTGAAGAGGTCGACCACAGGAAGTCTTAGATTTGCCAACAGAACATCTTGAAAACATCCACCACGGTGTTAACGGGAGATAAGAGTTAGAACGCCTTTATCATTTGCCGTGTGCAAACCTTTGTGTAACTTATATTGTCTGTGCAAAGAGCTACAGGCTTAGCTGGCTCGTGGTGAAAACGGGAGGAATTTACACAGCAAGTTCTTCTGTGGGCTAATGCTAATGCTAATGCTAAGCTAGCCAAACAGGACAAAGAACACAACGGAGGAGAGGACGTCACATCAAGGTACTTTCATCATGTTTACAAAACCATTTAAAAGACAACGTGTTTCTGTTCGCTTCATCAGGCCAGCTCTGCTAAGCTAGCTTCAAGTACACTTCAGACTAGAGGTTCTGACCCACTTTAGGCTGTTAAAGTGTGTTTGTGTGCGTGTTATTATTACATGTAGTTAACAGTAAGAATATTGTGTAACTTGAATGTTGACGTGAAAGAAGAGGATCATTTCAGTATTACAGTTATGAAGACAGAACTTTGGTTACCTGAAAAAATACAACCTGGATCATTTACGTTTATTGTCTCCACCAGGCCGAAAGGCATCCTGGCCGAGACGATAGATAGATTGATAGATAGATACCTTTATTATCCCACAGGGGAAATTCAGTTGCCCAGAGGCAGCAGTTTAAGGTTACAAGTTACAAAGAAGTAAGAAAAAGAAAAAGAGTACTGTAATGTACAGTCCAAAGAGCAAGCACAAAAAAGAAGAATATAAACAAAGTGTCGAAAAACTATTGCGAAAAAGAAGAATATATACATAAAGTGACCACGGAACATTCAACGCTCATAATTGACACATTGTCACACACACACAAAAAAGCTATACTCAAAGCACAACTTAAAAAAATTACAAACAAAAAAAGTGCACATAACAGTCAATGCTAGTCAATGCAACACAAGTATCACACCGCCATATCAACACAGCAATAGTACTCAGTTCAACCAACACAACCCAATAGTGCAGGGCCAGAAAATAAGTGACCAAAGTCAGCGCAAATAAATCAAGAATATATGTATTTTTTTCCTTTTTTAAGCAACTAGAAATTTGCGGCCCTTTGGGCCGCAAAAGTCTAGAGTTTCCGGCCGCTGCGCGGCCCTCACCGCCATGTTGCAGTGGCGTGATGTGTAATGTGGTCAAATATTTAAGCTAACTGTTCTGTCGTGCTGATGTCACTCATTGATACTTTTACTTAAGCATAATGTGAGTACTTTTTCCACCACTGATTTCACACACGTTACTGTGTTGCATTCAACATCACTGCAAATGAAACGTCAGCTTTTAATCTATGCATAAGATAACAACTTTTAACAGCAGTGGGATCGCCCTCCTGTGTAGGAGTGGAAAGGACAACGTCATGTAGAAGAATCACTATGCTTGTTCATATAATCCATGGTGTCGGCCGTCAAATATAGACGACAATGATCTAGGATAGGTATCACAATACAGAGGCCACGATACGATATATATCAATATATCCTTTGACGTGTTAAAAACACAAAAATATACAGGCCTATATATTTTAATATATTGTAATAGTATTATTACAATTGCAAATAACTTTTTGATTACTTAGTTAATATCACATTTCTGTTGAAGCAGAATCAACAATAGGCCTATTTAATTCAGGTAAAATTATTAGGAGAAGAGAGTGAGGATTTTTGGCTATTAATACAGTAGCTGCTGCACTGGACTGTGTTGCCAAATCAGTTTATTATAAGTAGATATTTTTTCTGTATAGTAGACAAAAAATTGGGGTTCCTTGATCTTGCCATGAAAATGGTTGAGAACCACTGTTGTAAAACAATATTAGACAATAAAGTTTGACTGACATGACCTAGTTGCTTATTTTTGGCTTATTTGTCTAGACCTGGTTGCTTGTTTCTTTCGCAAAAGAGAAACTGGCAACAACTAGGGATGGGTATCGTTCACCTCTGAATCGATACGATACCTTTTTCGATACCTGGGAATCGATACGATACCTGTTTCGATACTGTTTTCGATACTTTTTTATTTATTATTATTATTATTATTAACTTTTTTCCATAGGCTATTTTACACACCACAATAGGTTATTAAGGCCGCCTAAGACAGCCATTTTCATGTCAAGTAGTAGGCTTACTGTAGTTGATGGGACTACTATTACTGTTACTATGGCTGCTATTTTATGTTTGTCTGCATAGAACACATTCTTTATACAGCTATTCTATGGCTATACGGTTTATTATTTTTACTATTATTGTTATTATTATTATCATCATCATCATCATCATCATCTTACCTTATCTTAGTTTTTCTTATTATTATTATCACCTCTATCACAACATTGCATTTTGCTTCTTGTCCCTGAGTAGTGAATAAAACCTTGCTTCTCTTTTTTCTTAAACCTCACATCAACAATTTGCGTTGCTGAATGCAACTCCATTTAACGCGAATGCGCGTCTACTGCATACATGAAAGTACACAATGTATTTACACAGAGGCAGGGTGTCTGCCTTGCGCTGGCGAAACAAACACAAACATGCGTAAAAAGTTTGTTTCAAACGATCAATTACTTTTTCTAGACGGTCGGAACTAAAGACACATGTACCGCCATAGTACACATCTCTCCCGGGACTGTATTCTTTTTTTTATACGACACAGAAAAAGGCTTTCACTTCTTCAACACGGAAAGGGTGAAAGCCAGACAGAGCAGCGAGCGGAGAGGGGGAGAGGCTATGGGGAAGAGTAGCTCTGGTCCAGAGCGTTAGCGTGGGACTGGACTGGGGAAAGGTGACGATCGATGCTCACACAGTGTCACAGCCGGAGATCATAGACGTTGGATCATCATAATAATATTATTGGCTATTGTCGGATGTTTTCAGTTGTGGGCCATTTTCACAGTAACGCAACTACGCAAGTTTACTAAAGCAATTCAATGTTGTTACGGATGCGACCGGCCACGGGTACGTTCAAGAGTATCGAAACGAGGTACCGTTTGTTTTTACATGAACCGATACTCGATAGTACCGACGTCATGCATTCGATACCAATAAAAGTACCGACTTCGGTACCCAACCCTAGCAACAACTGGCATCAACCCTAGCCTGATTTCAGACTCTACGCTGGGGCTTGAGTCTGAACCTGTCTCCATTCTATTTGATTGAAAAGGGGAGGGGATTTCAAATTTGAAATCCCCAATCACAAGAGATCTGGTGGGAGGGGTTGTGTTTGACTTTTGCACACAAAACATTCCCTCCTCCCCCTCCCCTCAATGACATGCACCAAACAGGTCATTGTCTTTGATGTTTCATTGATTAGAGAGAATCACTAACGAGCTATTCGACACTTGTATGGCTCAATCAATGACTGCAGTTCGGAGCCCTTTTGAAGTTCAAAGGGAGCAATTAAGAACTCTGGTGAGCCACGCAGCCACCCCTCCCTCCACTGTTTCTGTTGATTTTCAAAAGTTAGACGCGCCCCTCCTCCGCATTGCATTGATTTCATTGGTCGGTTTCGGTCGGTTTGAGAAGCTTTCGGTAGCAAGAGACACGTCATATGACACATCCAGACCAAGAGATGCAGTTCACTCAGAGAGTGGGCGGGTCAATTGGCTGGAGCCAGGCTACATCAACCCCACTGTGTGTTTGTGTTCGCTTTCCTCCGTGCTCCTTCACTGGGACGGTGGATGTTGATTGAACTTCTGATCCATCAAAACAAAACAGAGAACTATCGTGACGTAACCGCAATTTAGCTCATGTGGTTAAAACGACACGTTGAGGCGCAGTTGTTTACAATTATGTTTTGCAAATGCCAGCGGAGTTTTTTGGATGTCTTAAATGCGCAGATTTCAGCAGTCTAACTCCCGAGTCGACTCCCTGGTTTTCACAACCGAAATGGTTCCATACTTTAGCTTTTAACTGGCGGTGGATAAACGTTTTCCTCATCCTCTTCCATGCTGCTTGCTGCACCAGTCGCCAGTCATGGGTGTTGTGTTGTGTTGTAAACCGCAGGAATATAGACGACACTGCATTCTGCAGTCCTCACACACAAGCGCGCGCGGTAGATCAGCCTCGTTATCAACGTAAAAGTAGTTGAAAGAATTAACACAAAGCAACAGACTGCGACACAGTTAGACAACATTGCTACCTATCAGCTGCCGCTGGATCTATACTCTTTCATGTTCTGAAGCAATGTTTTGGTGCGTTGAGGAAATGAGACACAGACCTCAAGGTTTGTGTCACTGTTGCACACACACGCCCGTACAGTTCCATTTGGTGCATGCTATTGCAGGGGTGGGCGCACGTTAAATTGGTGGCAGGAGTAAAAGCAGCAGCCAGTCACACACACACGCACACACAGTCCCATTCCGCAATCCACCCCTGGGTCAAGACCCAGTGCTTGGGAAACGGTGCTGAAAGCGTCTCTCCGTCTCCGAGGCATTAATGCACACTGACTGTCTAACACACACACACGGGCGAAAGTTGTCCGAGCGAAACGCTGAAAATTTTAAAAAATCCCTGCCGTCTCTCTGTGTCTCTCTACTCTCTCTGTAGAGTCTATGTGGAAGCCCCTAACAGGCATCTGTGTGTGTGTGTGTGTGTGTGTGTGTGTGTGTGTGTGTGTGTGTGTGTGTGTGTGTGTGTGTGTGTGTGTGTGTGTGTGTGTGTGTGTGTGTGTGTGTGTGTGTGTGTGTGTGTGTGTGTGTGTGTGTGCGCGCGCGTGCAGGGCTGTTACACCGCAAATGGTGACCTATAGAATCGAGTGGCACCCACGTCTGTAATGTAAACAGACGTTAATAAAGTAATGGTGAGGCGATGGCGTGGTGTATACTGTTTGATTTGCGTTGTAGATGACAACTATTTGAGGGGACTATTAACGCGAGTGGACGGCCAATAGTGAAATACGGACGTTAGCGCGATTGAGGTGAAAGAGAAGAAGTAGAAAGTTGTGAGCTAAGTATTAGCTATTTGGCTAACTGTTTCCGGGTCGACTTGAGGCTATTTTATACAGAGGCAAAAGATGACGGTAATAACGAATACAACTGTATACAGAGGTTTGGAAACTACATCTTGCAAAATTGGCATGGGTGTTTGAATTTGTAAGCTATATTTAGTAGATATGTAGTACGTCTTGGCCAAGTGGTTTGGTTTTAAGTTAGCGGTGATTGACCCGGTAGTAGATGATTTACCCTTTTGTTTTATAAAGATAAAGGGAGCCACAGCAAGACGCCACCGCAACCCTCTCAGGGAAAAGCATGTTAGAGGTCAGAGTCAGTACAACTTTTGTTCCAGTAGTGCAAGGTAACAGTTGTCCTCCTAGGTAATCCTATTAGGCCTTGGCAAGCGACCATCATGAGTCTCGTTGTATTGCTTGAGAGCGACCGGCACACAGGACTTTTCAAGTCTTTCCCACCTCCGTCCTGGGTAGCGGAAACGGTTGTTATCTCTCTTACTCCAGTAACTGAAGATCTCAAAAACTATGTTTTGCACCCTGTCCGTCCGTCTGTGAACAGCTAGTTGTGATTCATTGAACGAACTGGGAGTTGAGACTGGATTATCTCCCGGAGGGGGAGAGGACATAGGCGCCGGAGCAGTGTCCGTTTGGTCCGGACTGTCCCCCCACTTTTCATGCTATCGACCTATTTTTCTTTATTTTTGTCTGTCTTTTTTTTCCCAATCGGCGCTGTAGTCCCAACGTTCCCATTGTGTTGCTTGAGGTTGCCGCGACCGGCGACCCTCTAGACATGCTAATTGCTTCCAATACACAAAATATCTGTGCCAAACATGTTGAACCGGTTCTAATTGTCCGCCCGTGTTGAATTGACGGCACATGCAGGCTTCATTGGTGTAAAGTAACTGAGTACATTTACTCGAGTAGGCTATTTTTATTCCACTACAATCTTTTGAAAACAGTTAGATAGGCCTACTTTGCAAATTTCGATTATAGGCTATAAAGGCATACATTCACCACTTCAGCCCTACATTTAGGCCATTTGAAAATACAAGCTCACAATATTGCTTAATCTGCTCAAATATTTGTATCTACAAATGGTAGGCTACATTTGTGAAATGACTTGACTATAGGCTACGTTTTCTTTATACAGCCTACATTTTGATACCAAAACGTCATTACTCAAGCCAAGGCTTACATTTTGAACATGGGATTTCTAAAAGAGTATTTCTACTTTTACTTAAGGAAAACATGTGAGTACTTTTTTCATCACTGACGGCCTTGCTGATCGTGCCTCGATCGGTTTGCTCACTCTCAGTAGGGTTTCCTGCAGGAAAAAGTCTTGACCAGGGGGGGATCTCGCGCCCGCGCAAAGCGCGGGCGCCAAATTCTTTTGATAATTAATTAATTAATTCCAGTAATTAATTCACTTAATTTTTAATATTAATTCTTATTTTTGCCCTCAAAATAATAAGAGAACATTTATCATTTTTGGCCTAAAGAAGTAAAGAGAAGTGTCTTAATTATTTTCAAGGTATTTGTGCCTGGGTAGCTCAGTCGGTAGAGCTCTCGCCTGTGTACCGCAAGGTCATGGGTTCGATTCCGGGCACCGCCAACTCGGCGTATGAGTAGCACGGCTTGGCAAGTCGTGCGGCAAGTACTGGGAGCTGATGGTAGGTGTGGCGCTCCACCTCAGCAGTCCATCTCCCAGGGGTCTAGCGCATTGTAACGGGGACAGACTCCCGCGTGTTACCGGCTGATACCGACAACAAGCCACTCCCGACCTACTTGTTGTCTATTTCCAGTTTTCAGTATTTTGATTCCTTCTACTCCAGCACAATTTCGGATCCAAATATTGTACCTTTACTCCACTACAAAAACATACATTTTATTTGCATAGACCTGATTGCTTCTTTCTCTCACAAACAAAACATGGCAACGCTGAGCAAAGTTAGACGGTCGGAGTTGGAGATGTGTTTATCTTAACACACAAACACTTGCAAGCAGGCTGGACACACATGCAGCTCAGTAACGTGTGGATATGTGTCGCTGTTGGGAGGAAACGTCGGAAAAGCAGTGTTGATCACCAGCCCAGGAGTTTGTTCTGACTCTTTGAAAACAAAGACACACACGCGCCTCTCTACCTAGCGCTACTCCTGTGCCTGTTTTGGGGGATTGAGAAAACTCACAGCTAAAGACTAGTTTCTCCATAACAGTCACTTCATGTTCGCACAATGAGGCATGTCGCTTTACGGGTTGCATTGCGCGATTTTGAATTAGTTGCAGGCAGTTGAGCGCTCATCGCGTCCGGATGCACGTCTTTTTTTTGCATAATGTGAGCCTGTAGATTAGCGGTTTTCATCAAGCTCACACGCCAGCAAGCCTGCACTGCACAACGTTCGTACGGGAGGGACTGGGGGGGAGAGAGAGAGAGAGCGAGAGAGAGAAACGGAACACTATTGCCCCTTTCAAGTAGGCTAAAGAAACATATCCAATGTTAATGCAGGCAGCATGTAGGATCCGCATTTGCAAACTGTTGACTCGCTGGGAGGTGAAGATGATGAAAACTTTTTGTTGTGGTTCTCATCTGGCATCGCGTCCCATCGGACACATAGCGGCACTGTTAGCATGTCGGCTAATAATATAGCTCTCCCTCTCTCTGCAAGTGTGTGTGTGTGTGTGTGTGTGTGTGTGTGTGTGTGTGTGTGTGTGTGTGTGTGTGTGTGTGTGTGTGTGTGTGTGTGTGTGTGTGTGTGTGTGTGTGTGTGTGTGTGTGTGTGTGTGTGTGTGTCTAATGACGACGACGTGAAGTCTCTTTGCAAAAAAGGGGTATGGTGTATGCTCTGCACGCTGCAGCCATACAGCACAGCACAAAAGAATAAAAAATAACAACTATGTAACACAAATCTATCTGGTGTTAAAGGGATATTACACTTTCAAAAAACTTTTGGTCATTGTATGGTCTAATCAGGCTTGTATGAACACCCTGAACAGTTTTTAATTTTCTTCATTCAGTATTTAGATATTTGATGTAAATGTTACCAGCTCCAACACGCCCAGGCCCTCTCCACATACACACCCATTGTAACTTCAAACTCCATTTTAACCATGATAGATTCATTAAAAACACATTATTTTTTCTGGTGACTCATAATACCCTCCTAATACGTGAGCAGACCGTGTTTTTTCAATAACTTTTTTCATTTATTTTCAATAAAATATTATTGTATTTAATGTTTTCCATTTTCCCAAAGAATTATTAAAAATAAAAGAAAAAGGTTATTGAAAAAACACGGTCTGCTCACGTATTAGGAGGGTATTATGAGTCACCAGAAAAAATTATGTGTGTTTTTAATGAATCTATCATGGTTAAAATGGAGTTTGAAGTTACAATGGGTGTGTATGTGGAGAGGGCCTGGGCGTGTTGGAGCTGGTAACATTTACATCAAATATCTAAATACTGAATGAAGCAAATTAAAAACTGTTCAGGGTGTTCATACAAGCCTGATTAGACCTAAAAGTTTTTTTGAAAGTGTAATATCCCTTTAACACCTTCTAAGCCAAGGGGAGCCCCTTAATGTTAAAACCGTACTATATCGCACATCCCCCCAGGGACTCTCAGCCACGTCGTACATTCCCGGACTTTGTCTTTAAAACCGGAATAAAAGCTTTTGATCCGAAAATCGGCGATCGTCTAACCTTCCCTAGTCACCACTCGTGCACTGATAGCTCATGCAGACCGTGCATGAAGCAGAGGTAACGTCAGCGCCTCTCCTTCTCCAAGGCACCTTCCACCCATCCGTTTACTGTCTACACACTCGAGCTCCTCCTGCAGCCATGCTTGGGGCTATGCTAGCGAAACTTTTCAGTTCTGTTCTTCAGTCACACATGGACTATTTGCGGGGACATTTACGTGAAAGGATCGCGCACGCGAAACGCACGGGGACATCGACGATCGGCCAAAACCCCCATTCTATCCCAACGGAAATCGAGAAAATCATGGTGAGTTACTGGCCTGGGGGGGAAAAAAAAAGAAAAAACAGCGGCGCTGTTCAAGATGGAGGGGCTGCGGGGTCATGTTTATAAACATAATATTATGTCTCAGATCACAATACAATAATAGAAATGTCACGGCTAATCTACCAACCACCATTCTATTTCGGACGTCAAGGTGTTAATGTGCGCTGATAGACAGCGCAGCGAGGCAGGATGCATGCACATTCTTGAACACATTCCAGAGCCGTGTCGCCTGCCTGTACGCTTTTAGGAGGAATTTTGCATCATTTTCCCTGGACGTCTGGCCGGGCGGGGGCGATATCAGACCGGGCGGGGCGCCCGGCCTATATAACGGTGGCGGAAACCCTGGTGCGATGCAGCAGCAGAGCAGTTGAGTTCTAACTTCATCTAACTTTCACTATAGGCTACAGTAAGCTGGAATTTTCCTTACTTTATTAACTTAAACTTTTATAATTTATTTTCTTGAAAATACATTGAGCGCCGAGCCCTCATTTTCAATGATGCAGAGATTGCAGAAGGCATATAGGCTTATAATTAATATTGAAATAAGAACAGCAGGATAACAAGTAGACTATTGTGACATTTACATTTGAAAGTTGAATTAAATTCTTTATCCAGATCTTATAGGCCTACATTGTCATCTAACAACACATTAAAGTGCTTATAGGCTAGTTACTTAACTAAAGTCCAAGCTGATGTGTACGTTTGATTACGGTCATGACGTCACCGGCTGGCCACGCCCACAATATCGTCCCCTCACTATTTTACCCCTGCCGGCGCCCCTGGGAGAGGACAGTCAGTGGAGGCAGGTCGCTGCTGCAGCAGCACTAGACTCCCAGCAGTAAGCTGTCAACATTTTTATTTATATTAGGGTAAATGTGCGCAGCTGTAAAAACGAAACAGGGGTGGGGAGGAGGCTTCACATATGCTGTATTGCTTCTCATACCGGATATGCATCATCAGAACTTCAATCTCCCAGACTGTATGACGGGAGCATTTGCAAATTGAGGGAGTCAACAGTCTGGCCATGCGAGACTAGGGAGCCTGGAGGACTGGGAAGCGAGAACCTTCTGGTTCCCAAGCGGCCGTTCTGCCTCCTGAAGATTCATATGTATGCCATGCATTAAAGTTGTTATGCTATTGCTTCATTTCAGAACAGTCTATGGAGTCCAGACTGCAGGTGAAGATGAACTCTCCAGACTCCGCCAGGGACATTTCTATTAAACTAGAGGAACATGAGGACATTTCTGTTAAACAGGAGGAATCTGAAGACCAACCACATCTCAGTAAGTTTCATGTGCTCTCCCTTTCCTTCATGTTTTCTGTTCTGTTGTAGAGCTGTCACAATATCCCATTTACACTGTGCGATAACCAAGCAAACTCCAGTGTAGATCAAGACAAAATGTCTTGTAAATGCATTTATATGGGGTGACTCTGTAATTGGTGAGACATCTAGAAATGAGTCTGTGAGTGTGATCTGTGTGAGACAACACAAATGGATCTGACAGGCTATTTTGGTTGAGTCAGTTTCTTGATTTGATGTTTTAGCATGCCTTCTCTGGTACAAAATTTGCTGAAAAGAGCTGATCTACAAGCTCACAATGTGTCGCATTTTGACACAATAATGAAGTGATTTACAGAAAGGAACTCAGGTCTAGGCTTTCATTCAAGCCATGTGGCTCCATTGAGTTGAATGTGAAGATCCAGTTTGTCTCCCTTTGCAGTAAAAGGTTTTTTGTGGTCACCACCTCTAGGTGGCAGTGTGACCTTTTCAATACCCACACATTTGAGTGTGGCTGCAGAACCGTGATCCCCATCTCTGTAATGCCTTGCTATGGCGTACTCCATGTTGCCACTCCTTATGGCTGGCTTGTGTTCGGTTATACAAATCTTTATGTTGTGTTTGGTTTTACCAATGTAAATCATACCACAGGGATTTCAACATCTAAACTCCATGGGTGGTATTACAGTTGATAAAACCTTTGATTTCATATTCCTGTCCTGTGTGGGGGCCATAAAAGACTTTAGTTGTTGAAGTGTTCTCCCATCCCTACTAATTGTGAACATCAGTTGTAACTGGGGAATTTATCACAGCCCAGTGTTGGAACTACACATATTTTACAGGGTTTCATGCAGGAAAAAGGCTTGGCCAGGTGGCTTTTTATTAATTCATTCATTCGATTAAATTAATTCTCTTAAAGTTGATTAATCCTTATGTTTGCCCTCAACATAGGAGGAGAATTGGCTTAAACAAACACAAACGCAAAAATTATGGTTTGTTTTGCACGTTTAGGAGCAATGTTGCATAATTTTCACCAGACTCTTGGCCGGGTGCTACAGGTTTTACACCGGGTGGCCCGCCTGGCCAATAAAGCGCTGCAGGAAACCCTGTTTTACATTAAACCATTTCTACAGCTCATGACACATACATTTTCTTTACACAGCCCTATAGTAATCACTCTGTGCATGTTTGCAAAAACCTTCACCTTATTCACTTCATGCCATCAGTAGTCCATCTTTTGACAGCAATGTCCTTGTCCAGTTTCCTCAGCAGAACCCAGCAGCCCTCATAGCAGAGTGGAGCCCATAAAGCCTCGAACAGAGTCGGGTCGGTGTAGTGCGGTGTAGTCTTTTTGAGTCATAAAACTACAACGTTAACGCTCAAAAAGACTTCCACCGCGGACCCGACTCTGTTCGAGGCTTAAGCCTATCACTGTTACACTATTTGTTGCTGTTATTTAATCATTCTGTTATTAGTTGTCATTACACACACATCTATGCCATCGTTGTCCTAGAAGAGTCGCCACAATCTGCTAAACGGATGTTATGCTGTTGTGTTTTTTTTGCCAAGTCCCGGAAAAGACGTGCTGTGATACGTGCCCAACACTCATCCCAAAACATGATTTATGAGACTATGACGGCTTTTGAGGGACAACCAAGGCATGGACGTGTTTGTAATGACAACTAGTAACACATTCATGAAAATAAATAGTAGGAAAATGAGCCTAGATGTTATGTAATTGTCCTTTAATGACTGGAGACCCAGTGGTGTCAAGGATAACAGTAATATTTGCAGAAGGTAAAGGCGATATGGACTAATCCCAGCTCTCCAACATATGAATATTGGGTGCAAATGCCATAGGTATAGGAGGACTCATATTAGGGAAGAAATCATGCTCAACATAAGATTAGGCATGGACAAATGTGCCGAATATAACCCCGTCGACTGTCATTTGCAATCAATATAAGTAGGAATATTAGCCTAGATGTTATTTAGCCTTGTGTTGTCTAGGGATGTGCTCGCCGCGACTCAAAAAGTATGAGTCGAAAAATAGAATTTTTATTTGATTTTTTTTTATTATTATTTTTTTTTCTCCAAAAGTCTTTCCCCCAAAAAATGTTTTAATCGCTTGTTCGTTATAAGCGTCAATGTTTTCCAAATGTGAGAGGACTGTGTGTGTGTGTGTGTGTGTGTGTGTGTGTGTGTGTGTGTGTGTGTGTGTGTGTGTGTGTGTGTGTGTGTGTGTGTGTGTGTGTGTGTGTGTGTGTGTGTGTCGGGGACGAGTGAATGTCTGTGTTGCATGCATGGATCGCAGATTCGCATGCATGCGGCGCTGGTCAGGTCCGCGGACTACTGGTTGAGAAACACTAGCTGGTCTGTTCGTGTGCCGCGTCATAGCAGTGCGCGCTGACTGGATGTGTTGTTTACCTCCTGCCTTTGCACGCATGCTTGACACGAAAGCTCGCTTATTTAATGGCAACGTCGCCTCGTGTGCAGTGATTTTGTCAAGATTGACAATAAAACACAACACAAAATAAATACACTACTCGTGTCTCGCCGTTAATGCGACACACCCGTGGACACGGTTGGGGAGGGAGTGCGAGCCAGCGAGGCAGACCAAACAAAGCTCCACATTTGATAGCCTGAGCGCTCCCACAACGGAACGGTTCCATGGACTTTGTCACTCCGCTTCTAGTCTATAGAGAACAGACTCCATGCTAACGCAAGGAAGAGCAATTGTTTATTATAATAATTATTAGGTCTTTGATGCAAGTTCTGGTGGGTGCTGCTGCAAGTTGTGTTGCTTAAAGTAATGCGCCGTTGCCCGTTGTGGTCTCCTCTCAGCTGCAGCTTAGTATTAGTATAGTGGGGGAGAAAAAAAAGTGAAAAAAGTCGATCGACGCGTCGATTTTCAGCCGCGATGCGTCGATTCGCAAATAATGCGTCGATTAACATCCCTATAGTGTTGTCCTTTAAAGTCGTTATGCATTTGCTTCATTTCAGATCAGTCCAGACTGGTGGAGAAGATGAACTCTCCAGACTCAGCCAGGGACATTTCTATTAAACAGGAGGAACCTGAAGACCATCCACTCGGTAAGTTTCACCTGCTCTTTCTTTCTGTCATTTTTATGTTGTAGAACTGCCATAATATCTCATTTTCACTGAACAATAACCATTGCAAAAATATCTTGAGAATGATAATAATAATGCAAACATATAGCTATCATTAAAATATCTCTTGAAATCAATTATTAAGCTTGTTTTTCTCGTTACAATAAACAAAAGAACATCTCCTTTGTGCAAAAGCAATACTAAAGGAAAAACTGTACCATATCACTTCTCATTGTACAGACAGGTGCTGACGCACAGACCTATTTCTAGATGTACAGAGCCACACCATGAAAATCATTTACACACATTTTAAACTTCATTCCAACTTGTACAGTACAGTATGTACAGCATACATACTGTACATACATGCAAATACAAACTCTGTTCTATGCTGTATGACACAACACTGCAAAGACAACACACTAGAGAGAGCCCTTCCAGACGCACAGCCAGAAAGGGATGACAGCTTGAAGAGGCGATAATGTTTAAATATTTCAGTGTGAATACACCTTAAGTAGGTGATACATCAATTTGTACATGGAACTTGGTGGATGGAAATGTTTATTTACTCTTCAGGAATCCAGTGTTCACTATCCTGTTATTTTTCCTCTCCTAGACATCCTGCACATGGTTGTATGTAAAGAGGAGGTTTCTCCTGAACAGGAGAGGAGCCCCAGTCTGCTCCAGGAGGAACCAGAGCCTCCACACATTAAAGAGGAACATGAGGAACCAGAGCCTCCACACATTAAAGAGGAACAGGAGGTACCAGAGCCTCCACACATTAAAGAGGAACAGGAGGAACCAGAGCCTCCACACATTAAAGAGGAACAGGAGGAACCAGAGCCTCCACACATTAAAGAGGAACAGGAGGAACCAGAGCCTTCACACATTAAAGAGGAACAGGAGGAACCAGAGCCTCCACACATTAAAGTGGAACAGGAGGTACCAGAGCCTCCACACATTAAAGTGGAACAGGAGTTACCAGAGCCTCCACACATTAAAGAGGAACATGAGGAACCAGAGCCTCTATACATTAAAGAGGAACATGAGGAACCAGAGCCTCCGCACATTAAAGAGGAACATGAGGAACCAGAGCATCCACACATTAAAGAGGAACATGAGGAACCAGAGCCTCCGCACATTAAAGAGGAACAGGAGGAACCAGAGCCTCCGCACATTAAAGAGGAACAGGAGGAACCAGAGCCTCCACACATTAAAGTGGAACAGGAGGAACCAGAGCCTCCACACATTAAAGAGGAACAGGAGGAACCAGAGCCTCCACACATTAAAGTAGAACAGGAGGAGATACTTCACACATCAGAGGAGCCTTCTGGGTCAACGTTGACTTCTCTAGTGGCTACTATGAAGCTTGCAGTAGTGGTCCTTCACAAACTCCCTCTGAACATGGTTCACCAGGCTCCCCATCCACCAGGGCACCTGCAGCAAGGCAGCAGTGAGGAGAAACCAGAGCCTCCACACATTAAAGAGGAAGACGAGGAGCGACTTCAAAGACCAGAGGAGCCTCATGGATCAATGTTAACATTGCCATCAGTGAAAAGTAAAGCTGATGATGAAGACCTCTCTTCACACTGCTCTGAAGGTGAATTTGAGCTTGAATCTGACACTGAAGTCACTGAAGACAGTGATGATTGGGAGGAGACAAGTGGACGTGTCCACACTGGAGACAAACCTTTCCAGTGTAAACTGTGTAACAAGAGTTTCAGACGTTCATATAGTCTCAAGAGACACCAGCATGTCCATACTGGAGACAAACCTTTCCAGTGTAAACTGTGTAACAAGAGTTTCAGACGTTCAGAACATCTCAAGACACACCAGCGTATCCATACTGGAGAAAAACCTTTCCAGTGTAAACTGTGTAACAGGAGTTTCACACGTTCAGAACATCTCAAGACACACCAGCGTGTCCACACTGGAGAAAAACCTTTCTGGTGTAAACTGTGTAACAAGGTTTTCAGTCAATCTAGTGCTCTGAAGATACACCAGCGTGTCCACACTGGAGAAAAACCTTTCCACTGTAAACTTTGTGACAAGCGTTTCAGTGAGTCATCTAAACTGAAGCTGCATCAGCATACCCACACTGGAGAAAAACCTTTCCATTGTAAACTGTGCAACAAGAGGTTCAGTCTGTCAAGTCTTCTGAAGACACACCAGCGTATCCACACTGGAGAAAAATCTTTCCAGTGTAAACATTGTGACAAGAGTTTCATTCATTTGTGTGACTTGAAGAGACACCAGCATGTCCACACTGGAGAAAAACCTTTCCACTGTAAACACTGTGAAAAGAGTTTCAGTCGGTCAAGTCATCTAAAGAGACACCAGCAGCGTATCCATACTGAGGAAAAACCTTTCCACTGTAAACATTGTGACAAGAGTTTCAGCCGTTCAGATCACCTAAAGCTACACGAGCGTGTCCACACCCGAGAAAAACCTTTCCACTGTAAATATTGTGACAAGAGTTTCAGTCAGTCAGGTGAGTTGAAGAGACACCAGCTTGTCCACACTGGAAAAAAAACCTTTCCATTGTAAACATTGTGACAAGAGTTTTAGTCAGTCAAGTCACCTGAAGAAACACCTGCTGGTCCACACTGGGAGGAAAAAAGCTCCACTCTAAACATTGTGACAAGAGTTTCAGACATTTGAGAAGTCTTAAAAAGTCACCAGGTTATTCACACCAAGTGAAAGGATTAAACATTCCACTACAAATCAGCTCACTGTGAGGATCACATTAAACCCCTGTTTTATGACAGGGAGGAGGATAGAAAAGCAATAATATTATGGATTTTCATACTGCTCCTGTCAACATAGTCCTCCATTAAGACTCGTCTTTTGGGGGACATTCCCCTGCTTGTTTTCTTCTTTTTATCCTTAATTTCCTCAATAATGTAATATCCTCAATTTATTTTAAGTGTTAACGAAGCAACCATGTATGCATCTTTAGAAGTATATAAGTAAATACATGTGTTAATATGTAGGGCTGTAAGCGAACAATCAGAGGTTTTGAACTTCCGTTTGTTATGTTGGCAATTGAAGTTCTAAATTAATGGCTTTGTTTTTTTCAGAATATCACAGTAATAGGGATAGCCAAATAGGTTGGTTACCGTCAAACACTCATGGTTAATGGTGACCGTTGATAAGTAGTTTTAAAATGCGTCAGGAAAGCTTGGAGTGATCGAGGAGCGTGTATCAAAACAGCATCCCGTTTCTGGCAGTGGAAGCTTGTGATTGGCTGAACTGGAGGTAGGGAGCGCTCCGTTGTGTTCGCCTGCACCGCACAGAGGTGCCGAGAGCTCACTCGTGTATATGTTATAGGTAATATAATAGGCCTACATGCGATGTTTCATAACATATAACACAAGAAATAATCATAACACATTATAAACAAACATTCTATATCAATAAGGTCAAGTATTCTACTTATTAATTGGGACTTACAAGAACCATTATCATATAGTTATAATAGACCTGACCTACATACATTTACAGTAGTTTAGGCATTTTGGTTTGATAAGGTTTGTGTGCACAACAATGTGTCCTTGTTATTTGACTATTTTTACTTTAATTATATTTAAATACACTTCATAGTGAATTAGTGATTATAATACATAGCCTATGTCATGATTGTTGTTATTATAGCTAGATCAGATTAAGCTCTCTGCCCTTGTTCCACTGCCCGAAGCGGGATGCTGTTTTGATTCACACGATCGAGGACCGTCCTCTGCTCCAATTCCGCTCCTGTTGGGGCCGCGAACCACATGCATGTTCTGTGCCTCGCTGACAACGCTGAGACAGAGACACAGACACACGTTTGCTGACTGAGACCAAGCAGGACAGACTGTGTGCTCCGAATACCCATCCACCCACCCTAAGATGAAATAGTGTTTCTCCTAAGCATGAAGCAAAGATGGATTTCATTGCAAACCACCGAAGGATCCATAATGCAATTTCTGGCTTTGTTAAATCTCGACGCAGTCACTTATTATCGTCCATGCAGCTCTCCGCAATATGTTGAGTTTGTCAGGAAACAAACTTCTCTGATTGGATTTTCCAAAACAGATCCCCTCGAATTAAACCCCAACCCTGTTTTAAAGAGAAAAAGTAAGAGCTTAAACACAACTTGCAAGTGTTTTAATGGGTAAAATAGCACATTTTTGAACAAAGTAGCTGGTTAAAAGTACAGTACGTTCAATGGTTCGATGGTCTGATTGTTTGTTTTTTATTAAAACAGGGTCAGATTACAGCCTTATTAATGCCAGCAGAAAAGTATCTGTACACAGGACAAAGGACACAGTACACAGGACTGATGACATAGGATTGTGGGTGTGTTTTTATACCTTATTGTGACCCTACATCTTAGCACACAATAATATGAAATCTCACCATTTTAGGTCAGCCTGAACCAGATAAATTCATCCATTACGATCAATCATTATACAGAACTATTGTCCTGTTAACGATAATATTCTGGTGCAGTAACCAAACTCTGAACTGTATTCCATTATTCTCTTCTCCGTGACTTATATTTCTGCTAAGAAATTGCGTCTTTGTCACATCTCTGGTTTAATCATAGAGCCTATGATATGAAATATTGATTGATGCAGTTTGAAAATGTATGGTTTTAAGTTAAGGAGGATATAACCCGCGTTAAGCCATCATCCGTGTAACATGTTACACTGATTATGGCTTAACGCCGAAACCCGTCTGTCTGTGATTGACTGCTGCTGCTGAAATAAAAGAAAGACTCTTAAAAAGTGAGTGCGGGGGGGCGCCCACTGGCCTGGTGGTCAAGGCGCGTACCACATACTAGGCTATGATGCCTGCTGGCGTCGCCGGTTCGATTCCCGGTCCGGACGACCTTTGCCACATGTCATTCCCCATCTCTCTCCCCATTTCCTGTCAGTCTACTGTCCTATCGAATAAAGGTATAAAAAAACAAATCTTTAAAAAAAAAGTGAGTGCGGGTTATATCCTCCTTCATGTTGTACCTGATCCTGCACTCTAAGAACTGAAGCTGTTCAAAAGAAGAAACTAAATGAGTAGAGCGAACCTTCCTCTGTTTTGGTTTTAAGTTAACACATGTTGTTGTATCCTTTAACATGGTATATGTTCCATCCTGTAACCTGGTATGTGTTGGTAAATGTGTTTATGTTGTATCCTGCATTTCTATGAGACCTGATCAGACCTGTGCAGCATAATAATTGTGCAGTGATGGATGGATTGATGTAGTGTTGAAACCATCTATGATCTTCTGAGTGTACAAGTGTGGATATAATACTTTATCTTGTCGTTAAGGCTCTTCTACATTTTTCTCCCTGTTCAGCACAATTAGACAACCATCACTAACCATTAGGACCAGGGATGAAATGCAGAAAGCAATTCTGAACCCTGCTAGGATGTTCTAACATTATGTGGACTTCTATGTGATCCAGGCTGCGCACCGGCGTTAGGTAATTCCTCCAGAGCTATGTGTGGGGTAAAAACTCACCAATTATGATCAAGATATCCCATCCGCTCCCACAAAACATGAAGACAACCATCTCATAGTTCAACTTTATGTGAAGTACTAGAAAATAAAAATTCTAAGACATTTTAAGTGTGCCTGCAGCTCGCTAAGTGTGTGAAACCTTGTATAGCAGCTGGTGTTGGCATTAGCATTTTGCATTAACATTAACATCATTATTAGAATATTTTACATCAGCATTTTTATCATTAGCTTTAACATTAACATTTTTATTAGCAATAGCATTTTCATTTGTTAGCATTAGCATTTGTTATCATTAGCATGTGTTAGCATTAGCATGTGTTAGCATTAGCATTTGTTAGCATTAACGTGTTAGTATTAGCATTTGTTAGCATTACCATGTGTTAGCATTACCATGTGTTAGCATTTGTTAGCATTAGCATGTGTTAGCATTAGCATTTGTTAGCATTAACATGTGTTAGCATTAGCATTTGTTAGCCTTAGCATTAGCATGTTTAGCATTAGCATTTCTTATCATTAGCATTAGCATTTGTTATCATTAGCATTTGTTATCATTAGCATGTGATAGCATTAGCATTAGCATGAGTTAGTATTAGCATGTGTTAGCATTAGCATGTGTTAGCATTAGCATTTGTTAACATTAGCATGTGTTATCATTAGCATTTGTTAGCATTAACATTAGCATTTTTAGCATTAGCATCTGTTAGCATTAGCATTTGTTAGCATTAGCATGTGTTAGCATTAGCATTTGTTAGCATTAGCATTTGTTAGCATTAGCATGTGTTAACATTAGCATTAGCATTTGTTAGCATTGGCATTTGTTAGCATTAGCAAGTATTATCATTAGCATTTGTTAACATTAGCATGTGTTAACATTAGCATTTGTTAGCATTAGCATTTGTTAACATTAGCATTAACATGTGTTAGCATTAGCATGTGTTAGCATTAGCATGTGTTAGCATTAGCATTTGTTAGCATTAGCATGTGTTAGCATTAGCAGTTGTTAGCATTAGCATGTTTTAGTATTAGCATTTGTTAGCATTAGCATGTGTTAGCATTAGCATGTGTTAGCATTAGCATTTTTAGCATTAGCATGTGTTAGCATTAGCATGTTTTAGCATTAGCATGTGTTAGCATTAGCATTTGTTAGCATTAGCATTAGTATTAGCGGTTAGCCGTTGGGACTGTGGGACCACCCACCGAGTTTTAGACCAGTAACGTGTTGGGAAGCGGAGACATGGCTGTTTAAAGCCCAGCCAATAGGAAGGCAGAGGGGGCGGGGCTTAAGCAATTACAGATAATTCCTATTTGCCATGTAAGTACACACAGCGAGTTTCGAGACGGTACCATGCTGCAAACTGGAGCTATCGCTGTTTAAAGCTAAGCCAATAGGAAGATAGGGGTGGGGCTTAAGAGGGGGCAGGGCTTAAGTAATAAGTCCCTATTGGCCGTTTAAGTCCAGACACCAAGTTTCAAGACGGTACCATGCTGTGAACTGGAGTAGTGGCTGTTTAAAACCCAGCCAATAGGAATACAGAGGGGGCAGGGCTTAATCAATTACAGCTCATCTCTATTGGCCGGAAAAAGACCAAAGTGGTGTGTGCGTTTTAAAGTTTAAATCACGTTGCTAGGCAAAAGTATGGCAGAGTTATGTGGCGCCAAAGTTTCTGTTTTTTTTACCGAGTCCCCCATTCAAAGTCAATGGGGATTTTTGCGCGCAGTTTTTTACGAATTATGTTGCCATGGTAATGCGGATCGGAAAGAAAAGTAATAGCACACCAGTCCCGGCCGAGCCGCACATTTTGATATATATATTGCAGCGGTGGCGTAAATCGTGCGGCAGTTATTACGTGCTGAAATGTCCCCCATTCTAAGTCAATGTGGTTTTTGGGCGTCGTTTTTTGCGAATTACGTCGCCATGGTAACGCGGATCGGAAAGAAAAGTAATAGCACACCATTCCCGGCCAAGCCGCACGTTTTGATGTATATATTGCGGCGGTGGAGTAAATTGTGCGGCAGTTATTACGTGCCGAAATTTGTGGCGACATGACTTACTTACTTAAGTATGGCGGATTACAATAAGTGTTTTGCCATTGCGTTGCATGGCAGGCACACTTAAAGGAATATTCAGGTTTAATGAAAATGTGGCTCCTCTCCAGCAGAGGGCGCGGGAGAGGAGCTTTTTGCTCCATCACGAGAACGCGCTTGCCCAGCAGTTTCCTGTAATGGCGCCCAGATGTAAACAAACTGAAACAAACAAACATCTTTACTCTATACAGCATGGATCGATTAAGTTCTACACATTCCAATCGGTAAGTG
Source organism: Nannobrachium achirus (assembly GCF_963921795.1). Lineage (NCBI taxonomy): Eukaryota > Metazoa > Chordata > Actinopteri > Myctophiformes > Myctophidae > Nannobrachium > Nannobrachium achirus. Next base: position 75,804,014 of record NC_137810.1, on the reverse strand, counting down.
AAATAAAAAGTCATCTTTATTTACAAATGAAAACTTAGACATGTGACAATTACATTTAACTAACGCTACCGTATCGCTTGGCATGCGGCCGTGTTATTGTCATCTTACTGGCCTTACAGCTTTGGAAATGTTTATTTTTTTATTACACCATTATAATGTTCTCATTTTGATCATAAGACCCAACTAGAAAAGAAAATTTCTAAGAAATTTTAAGTGTGCCTGCAGCTCGCTAAGTCTGTGCAACCTTGTGTAGCGGTTGGTGTTAGCATTAGCGTTATTAACATTAGCATTTTTTGCATAAACTTTAACATTATTGTTCTTCATATGACACCACCCACATGTCTGTACGACAAACGGTTCACGAGAAAACGGGTCACTTCCTGTTTGGTGAAGGGCACTTTCTGTTTGGCGAAATAGGCCCCAATTAAGTTTAAGGACTCTTAATCTTGTCATTTGACGCAACCCGCGTGTCTGTATGACAAACGGTTCACGAGATCAAGGGTCACTTCCTGTTTGGTGAGGGGCACTTCCTGTTTGGCGAAATAGGCCCCAATTAAGGTCATGGACGATTAATGAATTAAAGCTGCAAGCAGCGATGACCGGGCCCTCGCAGCTCTACCCACGTCACAAGGCCAGCAGCCAATCAGAAACCAAACAGGAAGTCAGCCATTTCGACTAATTAGTGGCGTTTTGGCGCATTTTTGGCCGTTATCACGGGTCGCACATTAACAACAGTTTTTTGAGAAAAAATTGTTTTGTGAGAAAAAAAAAGTTTTTTGAGAAAAAAAAAAGTTTTGAGGAAAAATTGAGGAAAAGAAAAAATTGAGAAAAAAAATGTGAGAAAAAAAAATTGAGGAAAAAAAAGATTTTGAGAAAAAAAAGATTTTGAGAAAAAAAAAATTTGAGAAAAAAAAATTTGAGAAAAAAAATGTTTTGAGAAAAAAAAAATTTGAGAAAAAAAAATGTTGAGAAAAAAAAATTGAGAAAAAAAAATTTTTGAGAAAAAAAATTTGAGTAAAAAAAAATTGAGAAAAAAAAATTTTGAGAAAAAAAAAATTTGAGAAAAAAAAATTGAGAAAAATTTTTTTTTGAGAAAAAAAAATGTTTTGAGAAAAAAAAAGAATTGAGAAAAAAAAAATTTTGAGAAAAAAAAAATGTATGACACCAGCCGCGAGTCTGTACGACAAACGGTTCATGAGTTATAGAGGCACTTCCTGTTTGGTGAAGGGCACTTCCTGTTATAGAGGGGGCGGGGCTTAATCAATTACAGCTCATCCCTATTGGTCGGAAAAAGACCAAAGTTGTGTGAGCATTTTACATTTTAAATGACGTTGCTAGGCATAGGGATGAGCTGTAATTGATTAAGCCCCGCCCCCTCTGTAACAGGAAGTGCCCTTCGCCAAACAGGAAGTGCCTCTACATCTCATGAACCGTTTGTCGTACAGACGTGTGGGAGGCGTCAAATGACTTGATTAAGAGTTCTTGACCTTAATTGGGGCCTATTTCGCCAAACAGGAAGTGCCCCTTACCAAACAGGAAGTGACCCTTTATCTTGTGAACCGTTTGTCGTACAGGCGCGTGGGTTGGGTCAAATGATATGATTAAGAGTCCTTGACCTTAATTGGGGCCTATTTCGCCAAACAGGAAGTGCCCCTCACCAAACAGGAAGTGACCCTTTATCTCGTAAACCGTTTGTCGTACAGACGCGTGGGTGGCGTCAAATTACTTGATTAAGAGTCCTTAACCTTAATTGGGGCCTATTTCGCCAAACAGGAAGTGCCCTTCACCAAACAGGAAGTGACCCTTTATCTCATGAACTGTTTGTCATACACTCGTGGGTGGCGTCAAATGACTTGATTAAGAGTCCTTAACCTTAATTGGGGCCCATTTCGCCAAACAGAGCTAACAGTGAGATTCTGGTATGATGAATTATTGTAGTAGGCCTTTGTTTGTTTCATACTAGGGGAGACTGCATGCTGCTCCAGGACAGGTAGCCAGCCAGAATCGGCCAGCATTCCGGCATCATGTTTCTTTCCCTCTGAAAAGATACAAAGGAATAATATTAGCAAAATATGGTGATGATCACAATTAACATTTGCTCCAAGATGTCCATAATGGAGCATGGCCAGCCAGCCCCTCCTGGTCCTATATGTCACCAACCTGGCTGGCAAGGCTTTCCATGTTGGCCTATAAACAACTATAAATATGTAAATACGCTGAGAATGTAAATATACTATGAATACCAAGAGATAGACTTACCAACTGGTCCATAGAGATTGGCAATCAGCCCATTTGGGATGACGGTGGACTGAAATTTGAGGCTATGGACCCTCTTGTGGCCGTTATAAAGGACCCGTTGGTACCAGCCTGGCCTGGAGATGGCTCGCACAGTTCCATCGATGAAGCCAAAACAATTATTGAGAGGGGCCATGCACTCGTCATCTGCCATATCGTCTAGACAGAATCTTGGGTGTGTGCAGGGCAGATCCAAATTGCGGGAGCTGTTGACATCATATAGCAGAAGGAACTCCTCATCAGAAATTACCCTTTCATCCAGGGCATACAGCAGCTCCTCTCTTGCTCGTCTGAATGACATCTTGTATTAGCCCTGAATGTGTTTGTTTTTGTGTAGGCCATTTATATGCTTGACTTATACTCCCAATGGGCAGGACTGGGCTGGACTTAGGTGTGCTGGACTCTATTTGGGCTCTGGTGGGCTGGGCTGTGCTTGGCTCTGTTGGGCTATACGAGGCAGTACAGTATTAAAGCCTGGACATGTTCATGTAAAACTATTGGCCGTATACACAAACTCATGTAAAACTTTTGCCTGTGTACACAGCGGTTAATCACATGTGCAAGGAGCTACAGGGCTGGCTGGAGCCTGGAAGAGAGTCTGGTGCAGTCCTGGTCTGGCCTATTCCAGCCAGATCCGGCCTGTAATGGCCTTGTACAGCCATCTAACTACCCCCAATTCCCTGGTCTATAATCCAACTGGGCAAGACTGGGCTGGACTTAGGTGTTCTGGACTCTATTGGGCTCTGTTGGGCTGTATTGGGCCTTGGTCGGCTGGGCTGTGCTGAGCTGGGCTCTGTTGGGCTATACGAGGCAGTTCTGTACTAAAGCCTAGACATGTTCATGTAAAACTAGTGGCCGTGTATACAAACTCAGGTAAAACTATTTCCCGTGTACACAGTGGTTAATCACATTTGCAGGGAGCTAGAGGGCTTGCTGGAGCATGGAGCAGCTTGGTGGAGTCTGGTGCAGTCCTGTGCACCCTGGTCTGGCCTATTAAAGCCGGATAGGGCCTGTAATGGCCTGGTGGAGCCATCTAACTACCCCCCTTCCCTGGTCTATACTCCTACTGGGCAGGACTGGGCTGGACTTAGGTTTTCTGGACTCTATTGGGTTCTGGTTGGCTGTATTGGGCTCTGGTGGGCTGTGCTGTGCTGGGCTCTGTTGGGCTTTACGAGGCAGTACAGCACTAAAGCCAAGACATGTTCATGTAAAACTATTGGCTGTGTACACAAACTCATGTAAAACTAGGTCTGGCCTATTCAAGCCGGATACGGCCTGTAATGGCCTGGTTGAGCCATCTAACTTACCCCTTCCCTGGTCTATACTCCCACTGGGCAGGAGTCGGGGTTGGGATCCGTTTGGTTTGAACCGATTCCGAGTCTTTTTCGGGTATCCCTTTTCGGTTCCGGGTAGAACCGGTTCCTAAAACGGTTCCAAATATATAATTTTTTGTATATTCTGATGACTTGCCTATACTTATAATATATACAACGTATACTTATAATATATACAAGTACATAAACACAAATGCAAGACAAATACAGCTTTATTGTAATTATTTTACATTACAATATTCAATTATGAGTGACTGAGGTAGGCAAGGTAGAGGTAGGTAGATATTTAACTAGATCTTTAACTAGACAACAGCATAAGTTACCAACACTTCACTGTTAGTTTCTCAGCCTAAATATCAGACAGCCTAAACATACAATCCTGAGATCATGACATGTCACATGAGTGACTCAGACTCTCAGAGTCCAACTTCTAAGTGTTCTTCTGCAAGAAAATGAGCATATCTGCTTTTTCTGGGAGAATCCTGCAGCGCTCCTTGCTAATAGTGTCTCCAGCACATGAAAACACTCTTTCTGAGGGTGTTGATGATGCCTGTACACACATATATGTGGAAGATAACTCATACAGGATGGGGAGAGAGAACCTATTCTTCCACCACCAAGCAACAGGATCTGCTGTCACACCGATAGCTGTTTCCTGGTTCCTGTAGTGGTTTATTTCTATCTCTAATTTCTCATAAGTTGACTCTGGGCCCTTGGTCTCAGCTGACTTTCTAAGTGCCTTCTCTTCCTCTTCAAAAAGCTCTTCTAGGGGTGACAGTTTCTTCTTCTTCTTGGGAATGGGAGACTGGCTCCGCACCTGAAATATAAGTTGACATAACATCTGTGTTGGTGTGATGATTGATGATTAAGCGCTAAGACAACTGTTTCCAAGAAAAGGAAATGTCCTTCCTTACCTCCACATTCTCCTCTTCACGTTCCTCATCCTCAGCAGACAGTTCAGAGTCCGAGACACTGTGACTCTGGGTCTGGGTGGTCTCACCAGTCTCTGCACATTCCTCCTGTACTGCTGGGCGGGCTCGCAAAAAAAAAAAAAAAGAAAGAAAAAGCATCATTAGGTAGGCAGTAGTTCAGTTTAGGCTGACAGCTTGTATTACAAATATCATGGCTAATGTGCTTGCTTACCTCTGCAGTCTTAACTGCTATTGTCTTCAGTCTGTCCCAGGCCTCATCATTGTCGCTCATTGTCTCCTTAAATCTTGGGTCCATTATAGTGGCCTCCTCCAGAAAAGCTGCTATATCCTCATGCTGCAAAACAAAGATAGAAGAAAACATGAATAGATGCACAGTCAGTGAATTTGTAAAGTATTCAGATACATTGGCAAATTGTATTTAATTTGATACATTTTAATACCTGATAGCGCTTGGACAGGTCAGTCCATATCTTCTCCTTGATAGAGATGGCAAAGGAAGAGTCTTCATCAGTTACTGTGTAGTGAGACTTCAGCTTCTTCAGGATTGGAAGAATCTCTCCACATGTTGGTGACTTCTCGCTCGATACAGCCAGGGTGCTGGTGTAGAGTTTTCTCATAAGCCTGATGAACTCATCTGCTTTCCTAAAGTCATCATCTGTGATTCTCTCCAATCTACCAAAAATACAATATGTAGTACATAATGTTAAAATGGTTATGGAAATCTACAAAAGCAAAAAAAACACAATGTTAACATAAATAGTAATGTTATTTTAATAATGTATTTAAATGCTATACTCACTTCTCTTTCTCCACTCCCTTCCGAACTCTTTGATCCAGGACGGTTGCTTGAATAGCTGGGTATTGCTCGATGAATCTTTCAATCATCAAGTAGGTTGAGTTCCAGCGGGTTTTCACATCCAGCACTAGCTCGTGCTCCTCAAGGGCTGAAATGACACACACACACACACACACACACACACACACACACACACACACACACAGCGACGAGAGAGAGATAGAGAGAAAGAAATGTGATTATGTGAATATGGATAATTTCTAATATAAATATAATTTCATTCTCTATGTAAATGAATTTTAAAAAAATTAAAAAATGTACTTACACAGCAGCTTCTGCTTCTCTTTCATGACCGGCTTGGCCATATTGGTCTTCCTAGACCAAACAACAACAGCTCTGATCTTGGCTACCCACTTGCTTACAGCGAGAACAGTGTTGACCTTTTGTGCAGCCAGGTTTAAGGTGTGTGCGAAGCATCCGAGTTTGAGGGTCTTCAGCCTCTTCACAGCCACATCCATATTGGAGGCGTTGTCCACAGTGACTGCAACAATAGTCTTCATGTCTATGTTGAATTCTCTGAGGATGGACTCTATCTCTTCGGCTACAACCAGTCCTGTTTGTGCCTCGTAGACTGCCTGGGTCTTCAGGACTTTTTGACAGAGACGGCCTTTAATTACATAGTGCAGTGTGACAGTGATGTAGTGGTCTCTTGTTATTGCGGTCCAGCCATCACTGGTGATCACAGCCTTCCTCACAACTGTTAGCTCTGTCACTAGATTTCCCTTTTCAACACTGTACCAAGCTGGTATTAGTGTGTTGGCTAAACAGTCTCTGGATGGTGGTGGATATTTAGGGTTCAGAGTGTTACACATGCCCCTGAGAGAAATACATGAAAAGAGAAAAAAGGGGGGAAAAGTGATACCCTGATTAATACTAAAATACATAGTAATACTTTTTAATTTCTAAAATGAATTGACAAAAAACTTTTTATTTATGTATTTATGTATTATGTATTCATTATATTTGTATTATTATTACTTAACCAAAACAAGACTATACTTATATGCATGCAGATAAATATACCTAAAGGCTGGACGTTCCACAGTGGAGAACGGCTGTGCGTCCTTCACAATGAACGTGGTCACAGAACGGTGACATTCCTCAATTCTTTCGGTTGTCATTCTCCCAGCAGCTGCCCTTGTGAAAGGATTCACTTGACTGCTGCTGGTGCTGGTCTTATCGGAGCTCGCTATAGAAATAATATTACATTATATTAATGAACGATAATTGGAACCAATGTATCAGCAGTTGAGTAAGTTTTAACTTGTAACTGAGTACCGAGTCATTTAGCGTAAAACGCTAAATGGTGCGACGTTTGTCTGATGTATGAATGATCTGTCTGTACTACAGACAGATCAACGTTATTCATACATCAGATAAACGTCGCATCATTTAGCGTTTTAATAACAGGAACGCCATACACAACAGATGTACAACAAGCCTATAGTTAAATGTTTATTTCAAGCTCCGTAGTGGTGGGTAGTTGGTAATAGTACTGTACTAGCCTGGAGAAAGGGAACCAGCTGCCGACTCCATGTCATCCTCTTCCCCCGCCTGCGAGGCGCCCAGCTGGGGCTCTGCTGGCACGGACCTCCGGAGGCTTTCAAACACGGCACATGGCTTGCCTACCTGAATATCATGACATGATCTAAGATGTTTCCCCATAGCGGACGTGCTTCCACCTTTGTAGGAAATTACTGCTTCACATTTATTGCACCTTGCGTGCTCATTTTCCTCCTCCTCAAAGTACAACCAAACTTTGGAGCGTTTGCGAGCTCCTTTTTCTTGCGCCTTCGGCATGGTTCAGTTACGCTTCACTTCCCCGCTGCTCTCGCTTGTCGGTCCGACATTCTCCATGGGTGTTTTCACCTCGCTCACTTATGTAGTTGGCGTGTGACGTCACCACAGTCGCTTGTTACAGCTGCAGCTGACAGCTGAGCCAAATGAAGGCAGATGAGAAATTCCAGGAACCGTTTTAGGACCCGCTCATAAAAATATGATGGAACCGGCTCCGGTTCTTCAATTTCGGAACCGGGTACCCGAAGAACCGGTTCCGGATCCCAACCCTAGGCAGGACTGGTCTGGACTTAGGTTTGCTGGGCTCTATTTGGCTCTGGTGGGCTGTGCTGTGCTGGGCTCTGTTGGGCTATACGAGGCAGTAAAGTACTAAAGCATGTTCATGTAAAACTATTGGCCGTGTACACAAACTCATGTAAAACTATTGCCCGTGTACACAAACTCATGTAAAACTATTGCCCGTGTACACAGTGGTTAATCGCATGTGCAAGGAGCTACAGGGCTGGCTGGAGCCTGGAGCAGCCTGGTGGAGACATGAGCAGTCCCTTGCACCCTAGTTTGGCCTATTTAAGCTGGACCCGGCCTGTAATGGCCTGGTGGAGACATGAGCAGTCCCTTGCACCCTAGTTTGGCCTATTTAAGCTGGACCCGGCCTGTAATGGCCTAGTGGAGCCATCTAACTACCCCCCTTCCCTGGTCTATACTCCTACTCGGCAGGACTGAATTGGACCTAGGTGTGCTGGACTCTATTGGGCTCTGGTGGGCTGTATTGGGCTCTGGTGGGCTGTTCTGTGCTGTGCTGGGCTCTGTTGGGCTATACGAGGCAGTACTGTGCTAAAGCCAAGACATGTTCATGTGATACTATTGGCTGTGTACACAAACTCATGTAAAACTATTGCCCATGTACACACTGGTTAATCGCATGTGCAAGGAGCTACAGGGCTTGCTGGAGCATGGAGTTTGATGAAGTAGTGTCGAATACCATATTGACAACCTGGTCGGCACAGCACCAGCCCTGTAGTAGTTTGCATTTCAGCCAGGCGATCATCTCTCCGCACGCCTCGTCTTTTCCCTTTTGTGGATGGGGCACACTAGATGCTGCCCCTGGCACTCCTCAGCACCAGCTAATCAGCAGCATGCACTTGCGGATGCCATCTTGGAGCACAAACCAGTTAACCTCCCCATGCGAGCCCCACAGTAGCACTTTGGCACTGGTTTCGGTAAGCCAAAGTTTCCAGTCCTCTCACCGGCCACCAGGTTAGCCGACCTTGCCAACCCAGACTGCTGGTTTGGTATGCACCAGTTGCAAATCGATACAGCATTTCTTCCACTCAATGTAGAGGATTGGGGTACCAGTGCATCATTCCAGGAAGGTGTGGTGAATGTGCGTGCCATCAATGTTGTGAATGACTGTGCCGAGCGAGGGGTCAAACTCACATCAGACTTTGTGGCAGCAGCCAAGTGAGCAACACCTTCAGAATGTTGAGCATGACCGCCATAAACATCCCAATATTCGCTCCTATAAGTGCAAGCTGAACACAGTGAATGACTAGGACAATATTTAAATATTTCTCAGTGACTTTCAATGAAAATGTAAATGTTTCTTCTTGATTAAACACCTTTTCTCTTGGCAGAAACACCTCCTCACAAACTATTTGTTGTATTTTTGAGAAATTGCCATGTCATGTTATCAAAAATGAGAGTTCTAAAAGCAGCCGAAATGTCACTTAACTAGGACCATATTTCAATATTTTCAATACTTTTTCAGTGACTTTCAATGAAAATATAAATGTTTCTTCTTGATTAAACATGCTTTCTCTTGTCAAAAACACCTTCTCACAAACTATTTGTTGCATTTTTGAGAAATTGTCATGTCATGTTATCAAGGAATGAAAGCTCTAAAAGCAGCCGAAATGTCACTTTTTCCTAAATTTGACATGCTGCGTTGCACCTCTAACTATAAATGAATTTCCCCCAAACTTTGCTAAAATCATTTGACAGTGGAACAAAGTTCTAGATGGAATGAGATGAAAATTTTTTGCATTGAATTTTGATGCACCCTACTGTGTACACAAACTCATGTAAAACTATTGCCCATGTACACAATGGTTAATCGCATGTGCAAGAAGCTACAGGACTGGTTGGAGCTTTGAGCAGCCTGGTGGAGTCTGGACTCCAGACTCTGGAGCAGTCCCTTGCACCCTGGTCTGGCCTATTTAACCTGGACCCAACCTGTAAGGACCTGGTGGAGCCATCTAACTAAAAAACACAAACAAAAAAACTCACCAGTGTGAACTGAACTAGCAAAACATAAATCTGGCCACACACCATTACTAGCGAAACATAGCACTGTACTCAGGGCCCTTTTCCACTGGCAAAGAACCGTTTCGAGTTCTTTCTCCCGCCTATGGGATCATGGAAACTTTCTTGGAACCTTGTTCGTCCTTGCGAACTGGCCGCGAACCAACTTTTATGGTTCGGAACCAACTCTGCTCTCGGTGGAAAAGCTCACCTCTGGTTCATCCCATAGGCGGAAGAAAGAACCCGGACCGGTTCTTTGCTGGTGGAAAAGGCCCCCGAGTGGCAAACATAGTGATCCAGCCAGGCAGCCATGAGACAAAGCTGTTGGAGCGGTCCAGTTGACTTGAAAGTGCAGTCAACTGAATAGAGGAATACATCCTGTGTTGGGGTTGTTTCATTCTAAGCTGCTATCTGCTACACATTAATTCACATTCTAAGAATGGTCAACATCTAGCTACAGCTATAAAAGTGGGCATACGAAACACTTGAGCATCCTGAGCAAAATTAAACTTCATCTGGAACTTGGTGCTTGAACACACTAAAATTGCACAGAATTTGAACATTATCAGTGCATGTACCTCAGGACCATATATTTCTATTTCTAAATGTTTCAAAGCAAGTTCAGTACACAAGATATTAAAGTAGTCTCAAGTATTGTACACAGTATAAACACTGAAAACCTGTTCACTGTGGAACCCTGCTATACACCAATTTCCCCGAGCATGGGCACCATGACGCCGCAGCATGCATTTATGGCAGCGCTCAGGAAATTGGTGTATATATGCAGAAGCAGGGCTGGTTCCACATACACTGGATGGTCGAGGGGCGGTGGAGGGGGCTGGAGGGAGAGAGAAGACTGGTGAAGAGACCACTCTTGGCTCCACTTGTTATGGAGTTTCATCTGTGGACCAAACACAATATATTAGTACCATCACTAACTGTTAACTGTGAACAAATGTTGTGTTGCAATATCGACACACTCACATTCTGAGCTGCCGAGAATAGCGCAAAGCTGTGACATATTTCAACAAAATAATGAATGCATCTGGTAAGGGAATGTTCTCACAGATAACATATACTGCATATAATAAACATGTCAGCTAAGTGTGTGTGTGTGTGTGTGTGTGTGTGTGTGTGTGTGTGTGTGTGTGTGTGTGTGTGTGTGTGTGTGTGTGTGTGTGTGTGTGTTCCTAGAGATAAAGTGGAGCATCAGTCATTATGCCTTCAAGATATCTGTACTTGCCAAAATCAAGCCTGGTCCTGACCATAGACACGACTCTTGTATAGGGTAGGGGCTTCTGGGTGTTGGGCCGCAACACCTGGCTCCATGGGAGCAATCTCCGGGTCTTGATTGGACTTCGGGTCCACTTTATATTGGGGTGCTTTGGGGCACCCTCTCCTCCACCTTTTCCTGCTGTGAGGATGCGTGCCCTCTCTCCTCCACCTCCACGTTTTCCTGCTGTGAGGATGTGGGCTCTCTCCTCCACCAAAATGTTTTCCTCTTGTGAGGATGCAGGCTTTACCCCCTCCACCTCCATCTCCTCCACCTCCTCGTTTTCCTCCTGTGAGGATGAGGAACCCCCTGATTCCTGGTAGACCACCTGGAGAGCATTTTAGAAGAAAAAAAAATACACAATTCTCTAAGTACACAAGACAACATAACTACTCCTCAGCTTCTTATTGGCACAGGTGTGAATAGTCCATAGGTACCAATTTATAACTATGTACGAGACTGAGAAGGTAGTTAAATTATGTGGTAGTTAATGTTGCAACACATTATAGTACTAGTGCCTTCTAGATAAACTTTTAGCCAATCAGGAAACAGCATTATCGGACGTAACCAATATAGAGTAATAAGTCCATTGAGCTCAATAAGGGAGTGGTGCTAGTTTGAGGATTGGTAAAGCTTCATATGACAATTTGGTTATATGGGGGGGGGGGGACATTTGTGGGAGGGGGAAATGTAGAACATAAAATCAATATTCAACTTCATTAATAAACTCATCCCGGGTACGGGGCTCCCAGTTATCCAGACAATAGGCAACCACACTCACAATTTCCCAGAATTGAATCTTTCTAGTTAGATATATTCTAAATAATCCAAGATAACTCATGGTCCTCCTCCGTGGTCTCATCGTCACTTTCTTGCTGAGTCCTCCTCGACTTGACCCTGGCCTTCTTGTCATCTTGCCGAGTCCTCCTCGACTTGACCCTGGCCTTCTTGTCATCTTGCCGAGTCCTCCTCGACTTGACCCTGGCCTTCTTGGCAGCTTTTTATAGAAAAATAGAAACGCATGTTACAATAATACATGATCACACCAATGTAAGATCTAAACAACAGGAATAGATAACAGGAGTAAAGCTGAATGGTTTACTCACCAGGACCTTTGGGGAGGGAGGAGACTTAGTCTTCAATCTCCTGCACCGTGGAGGGCTTGAGGTTGTTGAAGTCAACAGTGACTTCATCAACCTCAGGGTTGATTCCTTCGTGCGCCTGCAGGAGAGACAACAGGTGGCCTGTCTGCTCATTGTTCAGCCCTTGGATGTTTTGGATGAGCAGACGGAGGCGCTTCTCCTTTTCCTTGTCCTCGCCCTCCCTCTTCCTCCCCACGTTCATCTTCGGGGGGCATCTCCCCCTCTTCAACGGCCTGCTGTCTGGCCTTCTCCAGAAGCCTCACCATTTCCTCCGCCGTGGTGGCAGGCTCTGGCCCATCCAGGGAGCGCTGGATCAGTTCTCGGACTTCAAATGTCTCCTGAGGTGTGGGGTTCAGGGCATAGAAGCGGTCCGAGATGTCTGTGTTGTGGGCCATGAGATCAGTGACCTTTTTGCGCGCCTCCGGTGCCATTGTTTGGCGGGCCTATTTCATTTAGCACATACAAAACAAAGAAATATTGAGAAATCAAATTGGAGCACAGATATTCAATATATTCAAACAAATTCATTTATGTAATGTTGGCCAATGCTACCTACATAAAATGAGATGGCAGTCCTAATCAACATAAAGAAGGGCCTCCCCTTCAGGCCACAGTTGGACCACTCCTTCCGGAAATAGACGAGAAGTTTCTCGCAGACCCCCTTCCCCCCGGTGAAGAATACAAACGTATTCTTCCTCCCTGGGCACCGCTCCTTGAGACAAGGAAATGTACAGTATTTTTTTATTAATTTCTGCATTGGACAATTTGGGAGTAACAAGGTAGGTCCACTGTACTAATTAACCTACTGTAGTTGTGCTATGTCAGTTGATGTATGTGTTTGGTTTGTGTTGGTGTGTGCGTGCAGAAGTGTCAACCACCTTGGTAGCACTGATATAACTTTATTAACCTTGATCTTGAGCCACTCCTCCACCCAATTGAACTCCTCCTCTGTGGCATGAACACACGCCTCGGCAAACATATTTTCCGTCTTGTGCTCCTTGACCTATCATAGGATAGAGAGATTTACACATGGGAAAGGAAGCTGACACTTTACTCCGGCATACATGAGCAACTGTTGGCCTGGGGGCCACATGCGGCCCCCACCTTCACCTAAGGTGGCCCGCATATTAATATCAGAATACTGATATAGTATTGATTTCAGCTGTTACAATTACAAACACGCAAACATGACCGCTTTAATTTTAAACATTTGTTTAACTTTTTCTCTGCCATTTTAAACATAGCTGTAGTAAGCAGCTGCCAAATTGTCCTTACCTTTTAACGTGGGCACGCGCACGCATCGTGCACAATCTGTGCGCGACTCATCTAGTAGACGTGTAGACTCGGTGACAAGCTTTCGAATACAAAAAACCCCATTGAAAAAGACATATCCGTTGCCACGCTGTATCTCTGCTTATCAGCCAGTGTTTACATGAAAAAGCATTGAAAAAAGCCAACTGTGCGCTATGGTAACACGTGGACACGTTCGCGCACAAAACGCACGATATGTGCGGGGATCATAATCCAGGCGTGTAGAGACTGGATCAAAGTTTCCAAACGCAAAAATCAGATTGAAAAACGAGCGTTCCATCGCCCAGTAGCTTCCACTTCTGTTACACAGTAAACCAATGGAGGCGGGACTATGGCCCAGGCTCAGACCGGATACGGAAAGCTGGATCCGGTCCAGACCGGAAATGACCGGATACAGTTAGGGGGGCGGGCCTAAAGAGCCAGAATCAGCGAAAATCTGCGCTAATACTTTTAATCCTTTCATAATGATTAAAGCTAATTAAACTTTGCGGGCTCTACGGGCATGGCAGCGCGGTACAGCGGGAAATCTACGGGCTCTACGGGGATCGCGAGGTATGAGTTAATGACTAGTGTTAAAATGGTCCGTTTTATGTCGGATGTATTTGTATTTAAGTTCATAAAGTTGACATAAGTATAACTAAATACATTTGAAATCAAATTAAACATAGCAGAGCTACCAATTCAAAATTGTGAGCTTGTAGATGAGCTATTTTTTCCTGAAGTAGGACATTCATTTATGAAAAATCGCACCTGTGCGAAGTGAGCGGTGCAAACATGACGGCAGATGTCATTTTATGTGGTTAATGAAGAGGAGGAGTATGACAAGTATGACATCACTGTCAGTATAGGAAATTAATATAAAACTAAAGATAGTATAGGAAATTAATAAAAAAATCACACCCGTGTGAACTGAGTGGTGGTTTACCCCCCCCCCCCCCCCCTTCCCCCCTGTGTGTGTGTGTGTGTGTGTGTGTGTGTGTGTGTGCGTGTGTGTGTGTGTGCCTGGTCTGGCCTGGCCTGAACAACAGCGCCCCTCCCTTAACATGTGTGGTCATAAAAGGTACTGCAGGCCTGCAGGCTACATACAGACACACACACACACGCATACACACACGGCCACGTATAGGAGACGGTGTAACCACCGCTCAAAAATAAAGATAGTAATGACAAGTATGACATCACTGTCAATATAGGAAATTAATATAAAACTAAAGATAGTAATGAAAGTATGACATCACTGTCAGTATAGGAAATTAGTATAAAACCAAAGATAGTAATGAGATTTCACAGACCCCTAGTGAGATGTATCAATGGACAAAATGTGGAGTTACAGACATGCGGTCAGACAGACAGAAAAGATGTCTGTCTGACCGACAGAAAAGATGCACCTATCACTTCAGGACCCAAGGAGAGACCCACCTGTACAGAGGACCCAAGGAGAGACCCACCTGTACAGAGGACCTAAGGAGAGACCCACCTGTACAGAGGACCTAAGGAGATACCCACCTGTACAGAGGACCTAAGGAGATACCCACCTGTACAGAGGACCTAAGGAGAGACCCACCTGTACAGAGGAATACAAGAGAATTGGAACCTGTTCCAGCAGATCACTATGAAGGCTATACAGAAACTGTCTTAGAAGATATCACTCTCTCTTTCTCAGAACAGGAGAAGAAACGTAATATCACCGAGGACCTTTTCGTCAAGCTGTGGTACAACCGTTTAATCAAGCCAGAAAGGAATTTCACAGACTGATCCCTCCCAGAAGAATGGTAAGAGCCATGCTAGTAGCCCTAAGGGCAATCAAACGACGAATCCATACAGAGGACGGAACCAGCTCTGGACAGAACCAGCTCTGCCACCAGAGCCTGATGACTCTGGTGGTCGTCAGTTAGGCAACCAGGGACCTTATTTGCCTCTAGATTTTTGTTTATGACCCTATACTAATTATTTCGGCAAAGCCGAAGTATTTGAATTTCATACCACGATTATTTTGACCAAAGAATCATCCGTTATCCTGGGGCGGAACATTTGGTCTAGATAACTCATGTTACCCTCATTAGTGACAGCATAATTTTTTTTTTCCAAAAGCTGTTTATTTGTATTTTAAACTTTATTAGTTGGCTATCATTTATAACCTGTAAGATTTTCCACAGTCTGTCTAAAAGTGTGGTTATTTTATCGCTTATCAATGATATTCATCTAATACAATTTTGAAATTCAAAGTCAATGGCCTAAAGTGTGAACCAATTGGGTGCCTCCGTGTCTGTGACATAATATTTTCTGCGGCCTAAACGCGTTCTAAATCAGGGGACCGGGACAATCAGTGGATACCCAGTGGATATTGTGTTTATTTGTATTTTAAACTTGTATTAGTTGCCTATCATTTATAACGTGTAAGATTTTCCACAGTCTGTCTAAAAGTGTGGTTATTTTATCGCTTATAAGTGATATTCATCTAATACAATTTTGAAATTCAAGGTTAGCACCGCTCAATAATTTTTTATGACGTATTTTACGCGGCCTAAGCGCGTTATGACGTATTTTACGCGGCCTAAACGCGTTATGACGTATTTTACGCGGCCTAAACGCGTTCTAAATCAGAGTGAACCAATCGGGTGCCTATGTGACTATGACATCATGGACAGATCAACAGAATCGAAGTGTTTCATTGGTCTAGCGAACTCATGTCATCATCATTTGTGACATCATAGTTTTGGTAAAAAAGCGGTCTATAGGAGCGGTTAACACCGCTCAAAAAGGTATAAGACTAGAGATGGATTTCTGCCCAACAACAGTGAGCATGGACATATAGTGACCCTCTGGAGTGGGGAACTGCCCATAAGTCCTACATCTCATTAGTTCTAATGTAGGGTTATGTTTTAGGGTTAAGCATAGTTTTAGGTTAGGGTCAGGTTTAGGTGGGTGGGTGACGTGACGTAACGTTTTCGCTGTCCTCGGTGTCAAACATGTATAAATAAAAAATATATTTGTCAAAAACCTTCTGAATATTGTGCAGGACATTAAGCTTTATGTGAACTTACTCAAGATTAAAACATTTCATTCCTCATTTCTTCAGAATTTTCAACCAAACATGGCAAAACTCATATGGTGTGACTGTCCTGACCTTGTTTCTCAAAGTGGGAACTTGAATAAAACTAAGAAAAAGAATTGCTAAAAATCATTTGAAAATGAATTTAGGCTAAAAAAAGGTCTATTTGTGAGCCTATATCTTTTCAAAGTCAAAGCATAATGTTTTCAGTCATTTCTGATCAAAAACATTTTGTCCCCCAAACCAAAATCATTTGGTGTGACACTAGTTTGGAAAAATTAAACAGGCAATTATTTGGACACCTATTGGCTAGAAAGGTCCTTCTTCTGTAAGGCTATTCAGCACTCCCAGCACAACTGCAAGACAGGTGTCTAAGGTGAGTTATGATTTTAACATTTTCATGAAATGCCATCTTGTTGAAACTTTGACAAACTCACCACTTCTGGATTTCTGTTGGTGTGACACCTTTTCATTAAAAAAAGCTTTAGTTATTTGAAGTTTTGGTCATATTTCCATGTAGATCTAGGTTTAAAATTTAATTTAGCTTCATTCAGTGATACTTCAAATTCATCAGACAGAGCAGAAACCCCTTCACAGAAACCTTAACATATTGTTTCAATCTAAACAATATTTTCTCTTTGTCTTAAACTATACATTCCATTTTCTTTTGTCAGCTGGAAAATGACAAGTGCTGAGAGAACGAGAAAGTACAGGGAGAAACTAAACAATGACCCAGCAAGGAGAGAGGAGCCAAAGGGGCGAGACTGCATTTTCTACGAAGAGCAGGAGGTTGTCTGTGGCATAGCAGAACCGCAACAAGGCAGCCGGTTTGCTACCCTCACCAAATACGACTGGCTGATGTACAATACAGTCTAATGTATTCACTCACTGGACTGGACAGTGGACAGTGTTAAGGTAGGACCCGAGACAAAACTAGCGAAAATAGCTGATCTACAAGCTCTCAACACGTTGTGCTGCGAGAGCTTGTAGATCAGCTATTTTCGGAGTTGCGCAACCCAGCACTCTTTAGCTAGTGGAGATGTGGTGTAATGTCATGATTCCTAATTACATTTGTTCAACACAAAATGTTGTGTTCAAGTTCAGGAGACTTCGGAAAAAAGCAATTTACCTGAATGCTGAGTTCTGTTTCCACTAATTGGTGTTAATAAAATGTTGCCTTGGCTCCAAGTGTGGCTATTCGCCTTATTGTCTCTTTAGGATCCTTCTGCCGTGGGCCGGCAGAAGACTTAGGTGTGCGTAGCATTCCTGTGCACATCCTCATCATCCATCTACTACTACAATTCTTTCTTATCCCATGTTAAAGCCCTACAATAATATCCTGTTCAGAAATATTAAGGCCATGTTATCCTGGGTAATTGTTTAATCAATCAGTAAAGTTCAGTACTCACTAATAGGTAGGTTAAAACACAGTTTGCTTTGACACATGAAGATATGATCATACGGTGTGACACTAAATCATTTGGTGTGACATTCCAAATAGTGAAAAATCATACCTTTATTAATGATGAAACCAAAAAAATGTTTATGGATTACATAGAGAATAGTATCAGGAAGAGTCACAAATATTTGTGTAATTTTAGAGAACGTTTTGACAGAATACATTTAAAATATGTTGTAAGATCGACAACATGGGCCTCACACAGAGTGTCGATTATGAAAAAAAATATACAGATATAATTAATTTTCAAAAAACTATAGTGGATCACTGGTTAGTTATGATAAAGGACTTTGATAAAGTGAGTAACTTAAGAAAGATGTACTCCATTTTCATTTTATGAACAATTATGTTCATGTCACATCATATGACGATTTTAGGCACAAGTACAACAAACTGCTGAATAAAGTCTGATTCCAATAAAATATCTAAAAACAAAATGTATTTCCATAAGGTTGAGAGTGAGTAGAACAAAAGTAAATAACTTTTATGCCTGCAATTTAAAGTTTTTTTAAAAACACATTTTTTGGGGCGTCACGTCACTGACCCAGGTATAGTTTTATTCAGGTTAGGTTTAAGTTTAAGCATAGTATTTTCACCAGGTTTACATTCACCAGATTCAGACTAATGGGATGTAGGAACAACTGGAGTGAGAGATATAGTGACGCTCTGGAGTGAGCGTGGACATATAGTGACCCTCTGGAGTGAGCGTGGACATATTAGTGACCCTCTGGAGTGAGCATGGAAATATTAGTGACCCTCTGGAGTGAGCATGGAAATATTAGTGACCCTCTGGAGTGAGCATGGAAATATTAGTGACCCTCTGGGTGAGTGTGGGAATATAGTGACCGTCTGGGTCAGTGTGGACATATAGTGACCCTCTGGAGTGAGTGAGGAAATATAGCGGTCCTTTCCATCATCGAAGTTTCCCACACCTGCTATAAGGGCTGGGGGATGTTAGAGGCTGAAAAAGTGTGACAGGCAGATTGATACGTAAAAAAAAAAGCACAAAAATAATGTGAGAAATAAACGTTTAAAACACCAACCCGCATATCAAGACAGCGAGCAATGAAGGAGAACCAAGAAATCCACCTGATGGACTGGGAGAGGGTTAAAGGAGTAGTTCACCCCCAAAATGCCTTTTTTTATTACTCACGCCATGGAGACTTGAGTTCAATAATACTTTTTGGTATTTGTCACATTCCTAAGACACGTGACAAATGATTATAGTAAATTTAGTCCCATTGATTCTGGATGGGGACCCAAATGCATTCGGGTCCCCATCCGGAATGAATGGAGGTAAATTCATTGTAATAAAATTATTGTCTTAGAAATGCGACAAAACATAAAATATATATATATATTATTGACCTCAAGTCTCCATGGCATGAGTAATCAATAGAAAAAAAGTCATTTTGGGGGTGAACTACTCCTTTAAGATAGCTCATGGGGACGGTGGATAAGAGAAGCAGTGGAAATCCAGAAACAAACCAACTTTCCCACACCTGGGACACAGTCCTGCAGAGGCGCCCTCTGACGCATGGCAGACCACCGGGAAATCTGATATGGAAAGGTAAGTTAGTGATGCAGCAGTGATAACCACTCAGTTACAGTTAAACCTGGACTCATCTGAAATGAAAAGGTAAGTTAGTGATGCAGCAGTGATAACCACTCAGTTACAGATAAACCTGGACTCGTCAGATCTAAAATGAAGAGGTAAGTTAGTGATGCAGCAGTGATAAAAACTCAGTTACAGTTAAACCTAAACTCATCTGACATGAAAAGGTAAGTTAGTGATGCAGCAGTGATAACCACTCGGTTACAGTTAAACCTAAACTCATCTGAATGAAAAGGTAAGTTAGTGATGCAGCAGTGATAACCACTCAGTTACAGTTAAATCTGGACTCATCTAAAATGAAAAGGTAAGTTAGTGATGCAGCAGTGATAAAAACTCAGTTACAGTTAAACCTAAACTCATCTGACATGAAAAGGTAAGTTAGTGATGCAGCAGTGATAACCACTCGGTTACAGTTAAACCTAAACTCATCTGAATGAAAAGGTAAGTTAGTGATGCAGCAGTGATAACCACTCAGTTACAGTTAAATCTGGACTCATCTAAAATGAAAAGGTAAGTTAGTGATGCAGGAGTGATAACCACTGATAATGTTCATTGTTAGGTAATGTATGCAACACATGTTGACAGACACAGACCTACAAAGCTCACAGTGCCTATAGATCTGATATTTCTCACCTCTGGTAACACTGGTAAGGAGGGCTGCTGGAGACCTCTAGCCATTTTCAAGGGCCAGTTCTCCCTCTTGACATTGACATGGAGCCGCTTCAGCCACCTGAACTTATTACACATGGTCTTAAATCTTTGCTGTAGTCCCTGACATTTAGGCTTTCACTCTGCCTGGCTGGCCGCTTGGGACTTTGCAAGTCCACGGCATGATCATCATTCTGTGTGAAGGAGAGAAGAAACATGATCAGTGTGCACAATTTACTAGATAGACTAGGAAATCTGAGGGAGAATGAGGTTGAGGCTGAAGGGGAGATGCATAAGGAGAGGGAAGTCCAACATAATGCAAAATATATCGTACATACGTCGTCCCAGGTGGTCCTTAATGGGACCACCGGGTTGGTGGCCCTTAACTCCCGGAGGAGTCGATCTGTTTCCAGCCTCCGGGCTGCTTGTATTAAGTTGTCGATTTCTGAATTACCCAGTTCCTTATGGGCTAGGGCAATGTGCCTCTCAAGACGTTCCCACAATTCCACAGCCCGGGACCGGACAAGGGCACTTCCGGATAAAGGTGCGTTTATTGCACAGATTTAGTATAATTTTTCGCTCTTTTATATTTAGATACTGGTGCAGATCTTTTAGATGGCCTGGAAGGGATTTCACACAGGACAGGTAGACATCCTACACATTAACAGAGAGGGGAGAGAGAAAATTGTTTAGATTTTGTGGCCCCCACAAAACGGAGAAACGTGACGACTCATCACTAAACCTAAGTTATGGGTCAGTTTTTTGCTTGCTCCCTGTATAGTAAAGTTAATGGGACCCAACTTTCAGCAGTTGATAACACTAATTTAGCTGTGACTCAGAAAGGGTTATACCAAAATATTATCTACAGATAGAGCTTCTCAAAAATGCTAAGTAACCTTTGCCATCTTCAGTATAGCAAAATCTCATATGGCCCATGGACTAATATCTATAGCAACCCTGAAAGCAGCATGAATAATGTACATTAGCCAATGAGCTGGCCACAATGAGACAAGTGTTTTTTTTTTTCTATACCAATGGTTTTCCAACTTTTGCCACGTCACCCCTGTAAATACTTTTTTTCATCCATGACACCCCTCAATTACACTGTTAAGTCTATAAGCTCTGCTAATTTTGGGTGAAGAGACCATAGCTGAAAAAATAAATCAAATACAGTGCAAAATCAAATAAGGTTTGTTTTACTGAGAGGGTCTACAACAGGGCTAGCCAACCTTTGGCACGGGTGCCAACACTGGCACAGGAGTGGGAGATCAATGGCACACTGGCAGAAGTGTGGGAGAGTGCACTCATATACTGTAGGCAATTTAAACCCTGCATATAATTCCCCCAAAATAATCATATTTTAAATGGATTCAGAATCACAAAAAAACCCTAGTTTGACCCCTCATATGCTACTTAAAGCAGATTAATGTTTTGCTTTTTTTATGTTAGTTAATGGGACACCAACTCTAGTGGCTGATAGCTGTGTCTCAGAAAGGGTTATCATACCAAAATATAATCTCCAGATATAGAGCTTTTCAAAAATGCATGGTAACCTTTGCCACTTTTTGGATACCAACATCTCATATGGCCCATGGACTAAATATGGAATATTGGAACTCAAGTCTCCATGGAGTGAGTAATCAATACTAAACTGGGCAAACTCAAATATAGTATAAATAAAACAGTAAGAAGCCGATCTACAAGCTCACAACGCTGCTTGTGAGATTGTAGATCGGCTATTTTCAAAATATGTATCTGTGGAACAGAGTCAAACTAAATGTTATATCTAGGATTCCAAGTGCTTGTCAGGGTGGGGGGTCCCCAGTTAAAATATGTTTATTTTGGGGGTCACGCCCGAAAAAGTTTGGGAACCCTGATAGGAGTCTAGAATTGAAGAATTAATGCAACTACACACACACAAACTGTGTGTGTCAGTCGCATCAGAGTATGTTCTTGAGAGATTAATAATTGTCAGACAATGCATAATTTGCTGAGCGAGGATATAATAAAATCAAAAGCCGTGTCTGGAGGAACATTTTATTCTGACTTACTCGACCTCGGGGTCTGACTTATCGGAACATGACAGCATTGCTATGGCTATGAATATACCTGAACATAGCAGCCTGCAGTATCCAACCTGTACTTAGGCCTAATGATTACACATATTAGGCATGAACATTTTTAAAAAAATATCTTCTTTTTCAATTAAAAAAAAAAGAAACTGGTTTAAAATATAAGGAATATGTATTATTTGTAAGTATTATTATACACTGATATTTTTTGAATATTACATTATAGTTCATTACTTAAAAAAAAAGCCATATAATGACCCAAATGATTTTGGTTCCCTATCAAATCAATGTGGGTACATTTACTATAATGAAATTATTATCTTAGGAATGCGACAAATACAAAGAAATATCATTGAACTCAAGTCTCCATGGCGTGAGTAATCAATAGAAAATACGTCATTTTGGGGGAGAACTACGCCTTTAAAGGAATAGCTTCTCTCATACCAAATATTGTGTAGGCTGCAACTGTATTACCAGCAATGAAACTGGTGTACACGGCAGGGAGTTTCTATAGAAAATCCTGTGGCCCGTGTACACACTGGTTACACCCCGCCATTCCGAAACACCGCTATTCCGAACGTTGACTTCTAACCCTAACCCTACCCCTACCCCTAACCCTACCCCTAACCCTTACCCTAACCCTAACCCTAACTAACCCTAACCCTACCCCTACCCCTACCCCTACCCCTAACCCTAACCCTAAACCTAACCCTAACCCTGCTTCGGAATAGCGGTGTTTCGGAATGGCGGACCGTTGCCGTACACACTAGTGCCGGTGTACACGGCATATTCATTTCCTGTAGTGACTATTGCTTGTGTACACGCTTCATGTTCGCAAAGCTTTAAATAGACAATATAAGTTCTTAATTTGTGCTTTCACCATTTCGGTAGCACCTCGCACATGGCTTTAACAACTGTGTACACAGGCAATAGTTTTACATGAGTTTGTGTACACGGCCAATAGTATCACATGAACATGTCAAGGCTTTAGTACAGTACTGCCTCGTATAACCCAACAGAGCCCAGCACAGGACAGCCCAGCCGACCAGAGCCCAATAAAGCACACCAGAGCCCAATAGAGTCCAGCACACCTAAGTCGAGCCCAGTCCTGCCCAGTATGAGTATAGACCAGGGAAGGGGGGTAATTAGGCCAGACCAGGCTAAACAGGACTGCACCAGTCTCCACCAGGCTGCTCCAGGCTCAGCCAGCCCTGTAGCTCCTTGCCCATGTGATTAACCACTGTGTACACGGGCAATAGTTTTACATGAGTTTGTGTTCACGGCCAATAGTTTTACATGAACATGTCTTGGCTTTAGTACTGTACTGCCTCGTATAGCCCAACAGAGCCCGGCACAGCCCACCAGAGCCCAATAAAGCCCACCAGAGCCAAGTAGAGTCCAGCACACCTAGACCTAGACCAGGGAAGGGGGGTAGTTAGATGGTTCTACCAGGCCATTACAGCCCGTATCTAGCTTGAATAGGCCAGACCAGGGTGCGCAGGACTGCACCAGACTCCACCAGGCTCCAGCAAGCCCTGTAGCTCCTTGCACATGCGATTAACCACTGTGTACACAGACAATAGTTTTACATGAGTTTGTGTACACAGGCAATAGTTTTACATGAGTGTGTGTACACGGCCAATAGTTTTACATGAACATGTCTTGGCTTTAGTACTGTACTGCCTCGTATAGCCCAACAGAGCCCAGCACAGCACAGCACAGCCCACCAGAGCCCAATACAGCCCACCAGAACCTAATAGAGTCCAGCAAACCTAAGTCCAGCCCAGTCCTGCCCAGTAGGAGTATAGACCAGGGAAGGGGGGTAGTTAGATGGCTCCACCAGGCCAATACAGGCTGTATCCGGCTTGAATAGGCCAAACCAGGGTGCAAAGAGGATTGTGAAGAGAGCTGCCAAAATCATTGGCACAGAATTACCACAGCTACACACAATCTATAACACACGCTGTAAGAAAAAGACAGAGAACATCTTAAAGGACAGCAGTCATCCCACCCATTCCCTGTTCTATCTCCTCCCATCCAAAAAACGTTACCAGAGCATCTCATCGCACACCACCCGTCTCAGTAATAGTTTTTATGCTCAAGCAATCAGGTTGCTTAAGGAAGAGATGAAAGCGAGACGTAGGTAGTCATGTGCACTGTACGCAGTTTTTAAACTGTACACTGTTACACTGTATGGTTTTTGTTGTTTTTGGGTTGTCTTGGGTGACTTGTTGTTCTCTTGTTGTTTTGGGTTGATGTTTTTGTGCGTAATAAGGCTGAGAGTGCTCCTGGCACAAGCATTTCATTGTATATCTGTACCTGTATGGATATGCATGTGACTAATAAACCTGAACCTGAACCTGAACCTGAACCAAAGGGCTGTACCAGACTCCACCAGGCTGCTCCATGCTCCAGCAAGCCCTGTAGCTCCTTGCACATGCGATTAACCACTGTGTACACAGGCAATAGTTTTACATGAGTTTGTGTACACGGCCAATAGTTTTACATGAACATGTCTTGGCTTTAGTACTGTACTGACTCGTATAGCCCAAAAGAGCCCAGCACAGTCCACCAGAGCCCAATAAAGCGCACACCAGAGCCAAGTTTAGTCCAGCACACCTAAGTCCATTCCAGTCCTGCCCAGTAGGAGTATAAACCAGGGAAGGGGGGGTAGTTAGATGGCTCTACCAGGCCATTACAGCCCGTATCTAGCTTGAATAGGCTAAACCAGGGTGCACAGGATGTCACCAGACTTCACCAGGCGGCTCCATGCTCCAGCAAGCCCTGTAGCTCCTTGCACATGCGATTAACCACTGTGTACACGGGCAATAGTTTTACATGAGTTTGTGTACACAGGCAATAGTTTTACATGTATTTGTGCACACGGCCAATAGTTTTACATGAACATGTCTTGGCTTTAGTACTGTTCTGCCTCTTATAGCCCAACAGAGCCCAGCACAGCACAGCACAGCCCACCAGAGCCCAATACAGCCCACCAGAACCTAATAGAGTCCAGCTAACCTAAGTCCAGCCCAGTCCTGCCCAGTAGGAGTATAGACCAGGGAAGGGGGGTAGTTAGATGGCTCCACCAAGCCGTTACAGGCCGGGTCCGGTTTAAATAGGCTAGACCAGGGTGCAAGGGAATGCTCCAGACTCCACCAGGCTGCTCCAGCCAGCCCTGTAGCTCCTTGCACATGCAATCAACCACTGTGTACACATGCAATAGTTTTACATGAGTATGTGTACACGGCCAATAGTTTTACATGAACATGTCTAGGTTTTAGTACAGTACTGCCTCGTTTAGCCCACCAGAGCCCAATAGAGTCCAGCACACCTAAGTCCAGTCCAGTTTACCCAGTGCGAGTATAGACCAGGGAAGAGGGGTATATAGATTGCTGCACCAGGCTATTACTCTATTGGGCTTTGGCTGGCTGTACTTTGCTCTAGTGGGCTGTGTTGTGCTGTGCAGGGCTCTGTTGGGTTATACGAGGCAGACCTGTACTAAAGCCTTGACATGTTCATGTAAAACTATTGGCCGTATACACAAACCCATGTAAAACTATTGCCTGTGTTCACAGTGGTTAATCACATGTGCAAGGAGCTACAGGGCTTGTGGGAGCCTGGAGCAGCCTGGTGGAGACTGTTGGAGTCTGGTGCAGCCCTGTGCACCCTGGGCGGGCCTATTCCAGCCAGATCCTGCCTGTAATGGCCTGGTGCAGCCAACTAACTACCCCTTTCCCTGGTCTATACTCCCACTGGGCAGGACTGGACTGGACATAGGATTCTATTATGCTCTGGTGGGCTGCATTGGGCTCTGATGGGCTGTGCTGTGCTGTTACACTATTAAACCTATTACACTATTTCACTTAATGCGCTATTAAACTATTAGACTTATTACACAATTACACTATCACACTATCTCACCTATTACACCTAGTACATTATTACACACTATTATACTATTACACTTCGGCCTGATGGTCTGGAAAATCTGTAGGAGCAGTGTCCAAAAATGTGTTTGAAAAGAATGCCTGATGGTTGCGCTATATGGGACAGATCCATGTTGATGACATGAGTGTATACATACCGATTTGCGTGATTTTAGGGCAAAATCTGTAGGAGCAGTGTCCAAAAATGTGCTTGAAAAATGTCCTGATGGTGGCGCTATATGGGACAGATGCATGTTGAAGACATGAGTGTAGGTTGAGTGTGTGGCGATTTGCATGATTTTAGGGCGAAATTTGTAGGAGCAGTGTCCAAAAATGTGTTTTGCAAGAATCGGCCTCATGGTGGCGCTAGAAGAGGTTCATGTGAGAAATCGTGGGTGGAGGTAGTGGTTTGGAAGGCAAGGAGTGTGTGTGCAGATTTTGGCATGGATCAGGGCAACATTTGCGGAGATATGAGAAGGGCAAAAGTGTGACGTGTGACATGTGACAGACTGTGATTTTGATAGTTATTGCGACCTGACAGTCGCAATTACACTATTACACCTATTACAAACCAGTAAGACTCTCTAATCGGGAGACAAGCAACCGTCAGGTCATCGAGGTCGCTGGGGGCCCAAATTATGGCATTTTTAGCGGTCTGCAGTGGCGGTGGCGGTCTCTATGCACGGCTGTCTCCGTGCCACCGAGGCGGACACGTGGGTACCGGCCCCGGCTCTCCCGGTCGCTCCTAGCCCGCATTTTATGTGCGCTGCAGTGGAGGGGGTCCTCCACTAGGATCTGCGAGCACTTTTGCATCCGTTCTGGAGCACCAGGAGTTGGTGGTCCCCAGAATTCCCCGTGAGCAGCCCCGTTGGGGTGGTCATTTGGTCATTTTTGCAGTTTTTGGCAGCGGCACCAGGGGTCCCTGGGGGTCCATGGATTTCCGGGGGTCTCGGAAACTTTGGGACCAGCCATGGACCTCCTTCGAAACCCCTCATGGACCCCCAGAGGTCCCCGACCCAGACTTTGGGACTAGCTGTGAACCAGCCATGGAAACCCTGGGGGTCCCCAAACCACACTTTTGGAACCAGCCATGGCAGTACTTGGCTGTATGAAGCTCAACCATGCAGTAGTAGGCTAGACTATGGCTCTCTGCTGCCCCCCGTTGAGCTTCGTGATCGGGAAGCCTGAACACGAGCAATAGGAACTACTGGAAATGATCGTGTCGTGTACACCGGCACGAGTGTGTACACCGGCCATAGGATTTTGAATAGAAACTCCCTGAAGTGTTCGGCAGAATTATTGTTATTATTATTATTATTATTATTATTATTATTTTGTATTTGCACAATAAAAATCAAACCTCGGTTTTAAGTGAAGCGGTGAACTTTTATTCTATGTGTTCTAGAGTTATGAACTCTGTGATCTATACAATCTTTATATTCTGAATGAATGAATGATTTTATCTGGAGGGCCGAATTGTCATGTGAAGCTTGTCCAATCCTCAAAGTATCCAATCATCAGACCGGGACGGACACTACACACATATTCTGGACGAACGGGACAGATAAAACCAGTTCATTCTGGACTGAAATGACCATATATGGACAAGAGGTGACAGACATTTTGTTTTTGATAAAACCTGTTAATTCTGGACTGAAATGACCATATATGGACATGGGACACACATTTTGTTTTTGATCAAACCTGTTCATTCTGGACTATGGTCATTCCCATAGGTATATGGGCATGGGACACACAAAGCCACTCCTTGGATTAAAATGTATGGGAATAAGTGCAGGTGAGAAAGGGAGCCCATAGGGCTTATAAAAGGTTCTCACCTATAATAATGAATTGTTTGTAAACAATCTTGTTTATAAAATAAACTGTAACACATTTGCACCAATTCTACTCCATCACCTTGTGTTGGCATACTCTGAATGAAGAAATAACACTAATACCACATATTATCATAATAACCATGTTTATTAAAACCGTTTTTAGAACAACACAGATTGCTCCAGCACCCTCCTCTTTCTTTTTTATGCCTGAAAACATTATTTAATTAACACAACAGCCTTCACCCTGGGTGCCATTAATGAGCTGTATAACTGTAGCTTTTAATTAGTAGTGTTGGAACATGTGAGAACGGAGCTGCTTCACTCTTCTACAACAAAGGTTTCTCCTGATTCTGAGAAGTTCAGTTCAACGACTCCTCAGTCAGAGAGTGCACAAAAACTCTTTGAGAATTATTTTTGTAATCTTCTTGCACAAAATATCTTCAGATGGGGTCCGTACCGTGGACAAATACACATTTGGGGGTCCTTCTTGGCACGAAAACGTTTGAGAACCAGTGGCTCCATACAAGTCCTAACATCATCATAAGTTCAATTCGGTGAAGCCGGCCACAGGGAGCGGGGCTGGGTCCTTCTTCTCCATCTTCAGGCCCTGTGCTGGCTGTGGTTGCAGCAGCCTGCTGGGGGCCAGCATGCTGAAGAAATGGAAGCGCTCTCCCATCCTGCTGGGGTTGGTCAGCATGTCGTAGCCCTGGATCAGCTGCTGCTTGTTGGACGGCTCGGTGCAGTTCCTCAACAGAACCTGCAGCCGGGCGTTGATGCCCATGTTCTTCAGGAAGGATCTCTGAGTGACGGGTCCCAGACAGGCCACGCCCCCCTCCCCGGCCAGCCTCCTCAGGTAGCTGAAGTCCACGTCAGCTGTGAGGTCAGCACAGCCTGGGGAGGACAGCACGTCATGCAGCCGGTGGCCTTTGAACCCTCTAAAGGTGTCCATCTTGGTTCCGTCATGGCCGTAGTCTGCTATGAGAGCCGCGCCCCCGTCTTCTGCAATTCGATTGGCCAGTTGCTGGATGATAACCCCGGCTTCTGGACACACTTCCACATGTTGTCTCTTCTCATCTGGCTGTACGAGGGTGCAGGCCAGGGTAGGGTTGGGGATGATGACAAACCTCAGCTGGCCAGGTCTCTCTGGGTCTATGTCCACCATCACTTCCCTCCAGCCTCGCTGTGTCCTCTGGAACTTGTGGATTGGCAGCGCGTCAAAGAACTCGTGAGCGAGAAAGATGCTGAATCCTCGTGGGACATGCTCCAGGCTTGTGTACCAGGAGCAGGGCAGGCCTGTGGCAGTGGTACCGTGTCTGTAGCATGGCTCGTCCTCGCTGGCAGACGCCTGGTTCTGCTCCCCGGTCAGACAGCTGGCCTGGATCTGGCTCAGAACCGGACTGACCTCCACCAGGTGGACAGACACCGACATCTGACCCAGAACCGAGTGCAGCTGACCGAACACTCGGAGGACGTCACTGGCCAAGGAGCCTCGCCCTGGGCCAAACTCCACCAGCTGCAGCTGCTTGGGGCTGCCTGCTCCCATCCACTCACTCACACACCAAACACCTAGCAGCTCTCCAAAGATCTGACTGATTTCTGGTGATGTGATGAAGTCTCCATCTGGACCCAGCATGTCGTTGCGCACATAATAACCCGTCACTGGGTTGGTGAGCACTTCCCTCATGTACTCGGCCACTGAAATGGGACCAGTGGCTTTTATCTTGCTGGTCAGGTGTCTCAGCATGGAGGCACCGTGTCTCTGCTGCTGCTCCTCTGAGCTGGAGTTGGAGGAACACCGACTGCTGGCTGCCACTCTCCATCTCACTGATGCCAATGGAAGGAGATGGGAAACAGCGACTCTGTTCACAATTCGCAGAGTTCTCATTCTGATGGTGTACATAAAATAATAATAATAATATGAATAACCTCTCAAACAAACAGCCAAAATGCTGTTTGACACGTAGGTTTGACGAGTTTACATCCCTCCTCTTTCAACTGCTGATCATGACGAATGTTAAGAATCAAGTTATCAGCAAGTTAGCTGATGCACGACGGGGTGTTCTCTTTGTTTATGACTGTGTTTATGTTTGACACGTGCTGCAAAGATGCGTCGGTGGCGTCACCATGGAAACCAAAAAGGGGTGGGAACCTGTCGCCGCCGAGCCTTTGCTTAACCATTTTGATCGCTACGGCGATTATGTCATAGCAGCCGTAGTCCGCCTGGCGTTGCCGTCGTGAAAATCATCTTGCTTAAACTCACTTCTTGGTTATGAGACCTGTACCCTACCTGGACCACTGAAACTAACCAGTAAGACTCCCTAATCGGGAGATAAGCGACCGTTGGTCGCTTATCTCCACAAATATCACAACCTCCACCTCTCACGTCATACGGGCAGCCATAGTTACACCTGGAATGTTGAATCTCCATATATGGAGATAACCTACGCATCACACAAAGTCTGACCTCACCAGCCCATACTTGGGCATGGACGACTTATATCTCCATATACGGAGATGGCCATATATGGAGATACGATGACATCACAGAGTCCACAGCTGATGATGTGGCGTGATGTCATACAATACACAAACAAGCCCTATATAAAGGGGCAATTCTCACCAGGGAAGAGAGCATTCCTCTACTCAGACCTTATCGCCAGGATCAACTAAGCTTATAGCTTATCATCACATCCAACCATCTTAAGATACTCAGCTAGTGGGGAATGCTCAGCTGTGGACTCTGTGATGTCATCGTATCTCCATATATGGCCATCTCCGTATATGGAGATATAAGTCGTCCATGCCCAAGTATGGGCTGGTGAGGTCAGACTTTGTGTGATGCGTAGGTTATCTCCATATATGGAGATTCAACATTCCAGGTGTAACTATGGCTGCCCGTATGACGTGAGAGGTGGAGGTTGTGGATTGGCAGGCAAGGAGTGTGTGTGCAAAGTTTGGCATGTGTATTGTATGACATCACGCCACATCATCAGCTGTGGACTCTGTGATGTCGCCACATCATCAGCTGTGGACTCTGTGATGTCATCGTATCTATGAGTTGGGGAAAAGTGTGACGTGTGACCGACGGACGGACGGCCGGTGGAGGTTTTGGTAGTAAACTGCTCCCTGACGGTCGCAATCAAATGTGTAATGCATTCAAGCGCTGTTAGTATTTGACATAGGGAGTCGAAACCCTCCACAATCCCATTTTCAAGGTCTTTCATGGTGGTTTTTCAAGGGTGGATGGTGGAGATGTTGTGCTTTCGACCTTGTTCTCCAGCTCCTCTGCCTTCTCCAGTAGTGGAGATGTTGAACTGTTGACCTCCCTCGCCAGGTGATTGGTTATCTTCACTAACACTGTAGATAAAGTCTGGGCAAGACCATCAAGGGGCTGATAAGTGGCCGTTAACTCCTCGAGCTCCGGAGAGAGGGTCCGAGCGGGGCTATAAGAGGCGTGTATCCGTGTCAGCCAGTTCATGTATTTCTTCATTTCTTCCTTCAGATAGGGGGACCCAGCAATCACCTTTTCCAAGTCTCTGCCCAACTTCTCCATGTCGAGCCATTGATCGCCGCCAATCATGGTGCTGCCGTCAGCCTCCAGTTTCATGTACTTGCGCAGTACTCCCACCTGGACACTGGCCTTCTGCTCATCAACTTTGAGATGGTAGACCCAGGAGCATAGAATCGAACTGGGCAGCTTAATGGGTGACGTGAACGTTTCAACTCCCACCACGGGGACGTAGTGGTCATACCCAGAGCTGTTCCAGGTGATGCATATTGGCTTGTAATAGTTGCCGCTCCCATACTTGCCGATACCTGCCAGTACCGGCAGGTAGGTGGCATATGTTGGCCTTCTTTATTGCTGAGGGTCACAATGGGCCGGCTGAGGACGTTGGCCAGGCCGAAAATGTGAAGGTCCTGCAGGGCTACAACCTGGTCAGGGTACGGGTTGCAGTCGTTGATGAAGGATTTCCATTCTCTGTCAGAATACCCATAGTGTCCCAACATAGACATTTATTTTTGCAGGATCTCGCTGATGTGTTTTCCTAGATTCACAAGAAGGGCGTGCCACAACACCTCTGTGCCCACCAGGGCCTGGGACACAGCGTGAACAGGACAGTAGCCCTCTCCGGACGCGTGGACGGAGATGCAGCACATCTCACCTTTGTTGGCTTTATATATAGAATCGAGGTGCTTTTGGGCTCTGGAATCCACGCCATAGTCCTCGATTCCCCTTTGGATGGGATTTATATAGAAGAACAGGTTTCCCAGGGTGGAGCAGTCGAAAAACATTCCTTTGTTCCGTTCCGTGTCAGACATCACCTGTGGTGATGAGTTACTCTTGTCAACGTTGCAGAAGGAGAGCGCTGGGGCCAGCTCCTTGCAGCGTTTGTTTAACTGCATCAGCTTGTCCTCCTGGTCCCTGTTCAGATCCTTGTAGATCGCTGCCCCGCCATTTGCGTATTCAAGCATATATCTTGCCATCGTCTACAACCTTCGGTGTGCGACCTTTCACTCTTTGTCAACCACCTGTGAGTTGATGAGCTTTCCATCTTCGTCAACCGGTGTGAGCTCTGGATCTGCCATCTTGATACACTCTTGTTTGGTGAAACAAAATGAAGTACTAGTCTTCTTGCTGTAACTCTTGAATCGTAAGGTCAACTCACACCGGTTGACGGTGGCGGCTGTGACAAACTACAAGGTTCCTTCACTCATTTCCCCTCCGCTCCACAAGGAGACACCACAATAGCTGACTGACTGCTCTGTGAAACCTGGTCCTGCAGCCACCTCAGTTCCACCTCCCCACATAGGCCTGGATCCCCATTCTCCATTATCCCTTTGTCTCCAAACAAATGCCAGCAGGCCTGTGTGCCTGCTGTGTTTGCTAGCTACTACTGATGTTTTGCCATGCGTCTTTGAACTTTGCTTCATGTAAGTTGCAGTGTTATATCTGATTGTATTTAACAATAGGATGCATTTGATTTATAGACACTTTGATTTATTGAATATAATGAAATGACTAAATACTTGGCTACTTATTATTTGAATTATCTGATCTGTTTAATGTAGTTAAAGGCCATACTTTATGTTCCATATTCTATGAGAGAGATATTATAATTTGTTCCTTTTTGTGTTTCATTTGTAGAACCATGGCAATCATCATTCATATGTAATCATCATCCTCAACTCATCATTATTCAGAAAGAAATAAAACTGGATAATTTGATAGCAACCTTTTGTCCTGGTGGTTTTGTTGTCTTGTGGCTCCAGTTTGAACTTTAATTCCTCATGTCTCCTCACTCTCCTGCTGAAAGTTTGGCCAACAAAGCAGTGTCCTCAAGGCCAAGGGCACACTTCCGCACATTTGTGTCAATGTTGTAAGTTGATGCATTATGTAAGCCTGCAGAACCAGCAGGCTCATTGCAGAAGAAGCAAGTAGGCTCTGTGGACTGTGGATGGCTGTGAGCAGATCGTGTGTGCACAGAAGAGGTACTTTTTGTTGTCCTGCAGTTAATTCCCACCGATTGCTCATATGCCCTAGTGTTGTAGTTAGTTGCTCATATGCGTTTGTGTTGAATTGTAGGCAACATTTCTTGTGCCACTCAGCCCTGTGTGCTTTCAGAGTGGATTCAATGCCATCCCCATCATCTAAACGCTCCAGGTTGAGATGAGATCCATGGGCATGTGTGGAAGGGAGCGGTTGTGTAGCTGTCACAGGTTCAATAAAGGAAGGTCCACGCCTCATACAGATGTCTTTCAGGATTTTTAATGTCACTCAACTCCTCCAAACTCCTCCAACAGACATAGACACCAAGACACCTTGAAAACTATAAAGAAAAATAAACATACAATACAATTTTTTAGTCCACAATTTTGTCATAGTGAAGCAGTCCTCTGATCAGTCCACACAGGTGCATTAATTATCCACATGCAGTTCCCCACACAAATTCTACGTTTTACATTGAAATAATACAGAAATCAAGACATCACATATCAAAGCAAGACACAATAAAGAACATTTACCGTGTGCGCCTTTGAACCATGTGCAGATTCTGTAGCAATGATAATATTTCTCTCTCTCTCTTTCTCTGTTTCTCTGGAGTTTTCTGCGTGGCTTCTCTCTGTAACTCTGCTTTGATCTGATCTGACAGGCTTCACCCTGACCAGGTGTAACTCCTTGCTCTAATTACCGTACACTCTCTAGATCACAGGCACATCAGTTTTTACCTTAGATCCATGAAATATATAAACCTTTTAAGATATTTATTTGTCATTTTTTATATCAATTATTTATCATGAAATTACATTTTTAATCCCAGTGTGTATATGGATTTTTGATGAAACAAACATATTTATATGAATTAAATCACTGTCTCGACCTCTGGGACAGTTAGCCTACAGGTTGATCTGAATGGACATTGTAAAGTCTCATCTGTTACTGCTTGGCAGAGGACACAAATGTCCCAGTTAGTGCTGGGGGGTGGCTTGGATTGCTTGGATGCACGCTAGGTAGGGTCTATCACCCTGTGATGCTTCGGCATGGTTGAGACAAAATCACCACAGCAAAAGAGTGAATGGACTAACTGAATAATAATTACTATTATAATATTATTTAGGCCTATTTTTATCTTTCAATATTGCTGTTTTTGTAAACTGATTTGAGTATTACAAGCTTACAATTTTAACTGTACATACTACATACACATGTTATACATCAAAATGTCCACACCATTCTGCTGATTCTCACACTATCTATGGATAATATGTGTGATTTATTGTTTTTGTGCTGTAACCTTTTGTTTTTAACACTGTGCCTCCCATTCAAACCAATGGAACTTTCAAACTGCGCTAACTCAGTTAATTTCCCTGTTTCAACAAGTTTTTAAACTGCCGTCATGCCTAGAATTTTAACGGTTCATATACATCTTTATAGTTTAAAATGTTCACATGACTCTGCTGAGTCCTACAAAGTGTCCAGTTAATCCGGGCAAGTTATATTCTTAGCTGTAGAACTGCCTGAAGCCGGCTATGATTTTCTCACTGAATTTCAACATAATTTGACCTTGACCTAAATGCATTTTCTTGAATTCTGATTATCTCAAAAGTATCACCAAATGAATGGGCATCCCTAACTTAGTTGGAAAGGACACCTTAAGTGTTTTCCTACTCTGTTTGGTTCCAAGATTATGTGTGTTTGAACATTAGACACGCTGGACTGGCGGTCATCTTGAATTTGACCTCTCCCGGGCCTCAGGGGTCAAATCTGACTTACCTCCACATCGGAAAATAAACATTATAATTATGGTAGAAATGTCATGCTTTCTTAAAAAAGTGGACAATATCTCAATGGCATCTAGAACGGCTTCTAGATGTCTAATAGCTAGAAAACTGCTCAGTGGATGCAAACTGCCATTATTAAGGTATAACTGGAAGATCTAATCATTTCAACCTATACTTTTCGCATACGATAATGAACAACATGATAAAAATGTAAACATATGTTCTGGTCTAAAAATCGTTGATATATCGTTCAACATGATACAAATGTAAACATAATATGTTTAATTCTTTATCATGTTTTATCATTTTTAGATATATGGTAAACCAAGCCATCCAGGATGGAGGTGAATCATGACCATATAACCTTTTTTTCTATGAAAAGAACATTTTGAAAATCGCTAAACAAAGGGTAGTTATTAAATGTAGTATATCAAATAATGTAATATTAAAATATTTTTTCACATAGGATCAAAGGATATATGGTCATGATTCACCTCCATCCTGGATGGCTTGGTTCGAGGCTTAACATAATTGTTATAAATATTTTTGTAAAAGTCTATGGCTAAAATGAATGGGGAATATTAAGTGACCCCAGGAATCCACTTCCGCTGCGACGCTCTCTATGGATGCTGTAGAGTGTAGACAGTAGACTCCTTCCCCAGCAGGGGGCGATAAGCGTCAAATCTCCACGAGGTCACTTGTCTTCACACCTAACGTCACGTCGTTGCCCCGGAAGTTCCTTCCTTCCTTTGTCCATTGCATTGTTTACGTTGGCAGCTGGGTTGTAAAGCACCGAGAGCTAAAGTTCAGCTAACGGTGAATAACGGTAGCTTCAGGTTGTAATGAATGGTTCTAACGGGAGTTTAATCAGATTGTTATATTGTTAACATGACGTCACTGCAAACGCTGAAGGGTTTGATCAGCCAGCGGCTGTGCGTCGCTGCTGAGGAGATCTTTATCCTGGTGGAGAGGATTCTGACTGAATATGAGGAGCTGCACCTCTGTTCTAAACAACAACCACAATATGAGGAGTTTCAGCTCTGTTCTAAACAACAACCACAATATGAGGAGGTTGTAGTTCACACTGAACTACAACCACTAAAACCACACACTGCAGGTTGGTACAAATCAGATATATTTTCAATCTAAGGGAGTCTTCAAGTTCTTAAAGCCCGTATCAGAGTGTACGGTGGAGAGAGCTATCCACCGCAAATTTGAGGTGGAAAGCTTTCCACCTCAAGTCAGAAAATAAGTGCAGGACATCATAGTCACTCACGGTGGAGTCCTGTACACCGTGACTGACTGGTCTAGATCGACCAATCAGTGAACGGGGTGTAGAGCCTGTCTGTCTGATAGTAAAAACAGAGAGATGTGTTGGGACGGTGTCAGGCATAATCGCCTATAACATTTTCGCCAGGTCTTTTCGCGGGGCACTTTTGCCTTGGAGAAGAGTCTTTTCACCTACCTGTCTGAGCCATTTCGCCTACCCTCAATTCTGCTGTCAGACTGTCCATGTTTTCATATTATCTCTTTGTCATTTAAATATTATAGTGACTGTGACAGTGGTGTTACATGTCAAACCTACACACGGCTATCCTATGCACTCCATAGTAATCACATAAATACAGACCTATTGGAATCAGGTGCGCCCAAATAATGAATTAATCCATGTCCCGAATCCCGATACTATACATTCTTTGGTGCAGTATTGAACAGTATTGTAAAATGAACAGTATTGTAGGCCTATATTGTTTTAACATTAGGCTATACAAAATATATATGTAGGCTATTAGCCTATATAGGTCTATATAAGATATGCTACACCTAAATAGCCTATAGAATCAACCTTGTCTGTCAACAGGCATAAAAAACTATTTTGCCATTTTTTAGGAATAAAATGTGATGTAAATAATAAATGTCAAGTAAACTGTTAGATTCACTTGACACCACTGTCACAGTCACTATAATATTTAAATGACAAAGAGATAATTTGCAAACATGGACAGTCTGACAGCAGAATTGAGGGTAGGCGAAATGGCTCAGACAGGTAGGTGAAAAGACTCTCCTCCAAGGCAAAAATGCCAGGCGAAAGGACCAAATGCGTGTAGGCGAATATGTTATAGGCGAAAGTGCTGGTGACCGTTGGGACTTGCGGTGTAAAGCTCTCCACCGGAGGAATGATGTAACGTTGTAGTTTCATGACTCAAAAAGACTCGAAAAGACTACACCGCGGTGTAAAGCCTTCCACCGCCCAGGCGACTATGATGCCGGCTTAAGCCTCTATCCAGGGTGAAGAGCTATTCACTTCACTGCGGTGTAGTTTTCTAGCTATCACCTAAAAATACATAACAAAGCATAGGTGATAGCTAGGAAACTACAACGAGGTGAAGTGAATAGCTCTTCACCCTGGACTTTGATATAGGCTTTAGAGCCTTTAGGGTCCATTCATACTTTAATAAGGACCCGAGTTTATTTCGGTTCGGGGTTACTGTCCAGACCCAAATATGGGTTGCCCCCCGGTTCTGGGTTGCGTCAACCAGCTTAACTCGGGTTGTGCCCTCCCGACTTAATTTTGGTGCTCAGCGGTGTCTTCTCAATCTCATTCATTCAGCCCAGCTTCAAGTTCATATTTTCGGCTGTGAGCCTGTGAAGTCAAGGAAACAGCGGTCGTTTGGAAGGGAGACAAGCCGACCTCCAAATGATTGTGGCCGTCTATTGAACGTTGCATAGCAGATACATAGCCGCAAATTGCAACACTAGATTATATATATATATATATATATATATATATATATATATATATATATATATATATAGACAGACCTATATATACTTTTATATTTTTTTTCTTCTTTTTTTTTTAATCGGTTGAATCTAGGGTTGCAATACCTCCCATAGGGAGCCAATGCATCAAAACCGTTTTTTTGCTATCTGATTGTATTAAACGACGTTGGGGATGTATGGAAAGCTTGGAGTATACTCTTTCTATCTGCAAAGTGTTTTGTTTCATAAAAATCCACCGTAGTCATGTTATGAGTTATATCCGTCAATAAATAAAACATTTTTTCCCCTTAAGTGTTGAACTTCGGAAGTGCTTGTCTTCTATAAAGCCATTTCCCACTGCCGACTGCACTAAGCTATGTGACATTTAGAACCAGCTGGTACACAGACCATTGAGTGACTTCTCATGAGCGCTTCCGAACTCCAGCACTTTGAAAAATAATAATAATAATAATCACCTGAACTGAATTTCTTGATAGAAAGTAGCTCATAACATGTCTACACTGGATTTTTTATGAAACAAACACTTTACAGATAGAAAGAGGATACTCCAAGCTTTCCATAGAGCCCCAATATCGGTGAGTTTGACGTCGTTTTAATACAATCAGATAGCAAAAAACTGATGACTTTTGATGCATTGGCTGCCTATGGGAGGTATTGCAACCCTAGATTAGACATACGGTACCCAACCTATAGGGTAGTGGTTCTCTAAGTGGGCTCTGCGCACTCCTAGGGGTCCTTGAGGGGGTTCCAGGGGAATGTGGATGTGGAGTGGTATTGTATTGTTCGGTACATTTTTTTTTTCCGGCAGCAGATGCCATATACGTGCGTTACAGGTAGAACACAGCACTGGTGAATTCTAAAGCTAAACTACAGCAGTAGTATTACTCACCTGTTGAGTCTGTCTGTATTCTCTCAGATAATGGTCTTCTTAGATGAGAACCACTACATTTTTACATCCCTCATATATGGAGATATGCTGTGAGACCCCACGGCACACTGGAGCACGGCTGGAGCGCACGGCACACAGTCAGTCACAG
Source organism: Nannobrachium achirus (assembly GCF_963921795.1). NCBI lineage: Eukaryota > Metazoa > Chordata > Actinopteri > Myctophiformes > Myctophidae > Nannobrachium > Nannobrachium achirus. The sequence goes on along the minus strand of NC_137810.1, from coordinate 75,765,058 downwards.
ACTCAGTGAGCTGCTAGCAGGACACACACAACCACAGCACGCACTAGCACGTTAGCCCATGTTCTCATTAAGGGTGGTTTAAAAGCCTATCTAAACGAATTAAGAGTAGCAGCCGACCTGGCGTTTATGTACATACTGTATATTGCGTCGCATACACTGAGGACAGCGTGCAGGGACGACCTAGTGGCGCACGGCTGTAGGTTATTTACTTTACTGCATGTAATCACGGGGCGGACGAGGGCTCCACGGATCTGATTAATGACGGGCGGGGCTCTGAGGATTCTGCCTCATGGTGGCTGCTGACCCTTGTGACGAGGGTGGAGCTGCGAGGGCTCGGTCAATGCCGCTGGCAGCTTTAACTTTCATTGTTACTGTTGTGTTTTCACATTTCACACAGTTGTACTTGGTCTCTTGTACCCGTGACTAATAAACCTTCTTGATTTTCAGAACAGGAGATGGAACACCATCAAAGGCCAGAAAAGGCCAAGGGTCAACAAAGCAAAGCATTGCGTGGAGCTGCAACATACAGGTGGGTCTGATGGGCTTTTTTGTATTTGATACCCGTTTGTGACCGTCACTGCCTGTGAAAGGCTAAAATTCAACATCCTGATGAAATAGAGTATTACATAGTTTATTACAGGGGTCTTCAACGTTTTCAGGCCAGGGACCCCTTAGTTGAGGGAGAGATGAAGCAGGGACCCCCGCAACCTTTTCATAGATTCCATATAGTTTCATTGTTTGACAGCACAATCATCAATGTATTTTGGATTCATGTCAATCTGTGTTTTCAGAACCACTTCAACCGTCACTACTTAATAAACTTGACCTTTCACTATGTACTTAGTCTGCTCTTGTTCCCCCTCTACACCAAACCTCTTTGCCAAAAAATAGCAGATCTACAAGCTCACACCAGAATATGGATAATAGAGTTCAAGTGGTTAATATAAAAAAGGAGAAAAAAAGGTTTCTATCACACTAGGCCTGGGGCGGTATCGACATTTTGTTACCGCGATTACCGTCTTCCCATTTACCGCCGGTACTGCGGTAATTACCGCACCCCCGTATCTATTAATTAAGGTTCGGCGATAAGCCAAAATATTGCAATCATCTTCCCAAAAGTCGCCTCTCCACAGCCTGACTGCCCGAGTTATACTTCTCCGCACAGCACAGCGGGTCTGGCTTTAAAAGGAGCAGATCTACAAGCTCAGAACCATAGAGTATATCAGATACGCGTCGCGGATGCGACGTGTTTTAGATCTGTGCCCTGTCGGGTTACCATAGTAACATAGGCTCCGTACTTTTCACACAGCTGTGTGTGAACAGGGGCGTCAATTGGGTATGGCAGGGATATGCAGCTGCCTTACAGGCCTGGGTCCAGGGGGGGGGGGGGGGGGGAGATAAAAGTTAGTTCTAAATGTAAATCCATAAACGTCTCTTTGTCTATCTGTACTGGTTATTATGTTGGTAAATTACAGTAAAATAACTACAAATGCAAAATGTAACAAAATGGTCACTTTAACAAGGTATTATAATTATATTATAGGTATATATAATTATATATTATATGTACTTCTTAAAATAAATATATCATGCCTGTTGCTAAGGTATGGCAACACCAGTCATGTTGCCATACCTTAGCTTTTTCTGAACTGACGCTACTGTGTGTGAACAAACCAGAAGAGAGAGACGGGTAGTCAGGATCGTGTAGGCTACAGTGATTCTGTAAACTCCATAACTCTATGGTAAACTCACGTCTCAAAACGCAGTGATTGAGTGCTGATACAGGTTTTAGTTACAAGACTTGACAGAAAAGGTTATAAAATCGCCGACGGGGCTCATCGCGCGTCGCGGTTGAAAAAGTAAAATAGTTTCATTTTCGGTTAGTCCACGCGGCCCGCGCTCCGCTCGTAATCCGTATGAATAAAAAAAGAAACAGCCACGACACAAGGTATGTATTAACATACTTGTGTCGTGGATTACAGAGAAAGTTTACTCTGTTCCGTACTCCCCTACGACGCTGCTGCTGCTGCTGCTGCTGCTGCAGACCTGCACAGCAGGGCAGCAGCCACTCGGACAGTCACGAGTGACGTACACTGTATGTGGCTTCCAAACTGTGGTATACGGCCCAGAGCAGAGCGGCATGGAGCGCATGCGGTCCTCGCTTCTCCCCTGTTTTAAAACTCGCTTGTTTTCAATAAAAAAATATACTATTTTTTGTCTTTTTTGACCGCGGTAAGGACCATGACACCGCGGTAGGCCTCGGTTTACCGCGGTACGGCGGTACGGCGGTTACCGCCCCCAACCCTATATCACACAAAGATTTGGATGACCCCCTGTAGTGACTCTGAGAACCCCCTAAGGGTCCCGGACCCCCTGTTGAAGACCCCTGGTTTATTATATTCTATTATAACACAGTTTTATTGTCTATTACAGTATGACATTACTATAGTATAACATAGTTATATTATATTCAACTATAACATATTTTAATGGTATATTGCAGAGATTATATATGTTGTTATAGGGATCCATGCAGATCCCTATGACATCGTGCTTTGTTTTGAGATGTTAGTTTTAGTTTTGATTACTTTTCAAACATTTTTGTAACTAAGGAGGATACCTATATAGGATAGGCAGTTATAAGCTATATAGCTTCAGCCTATTCCCTTTGATCACTCCAGTGTTTTCTTTTCCTTTCTCTTTTGTCGGTGTATGATTTATAAAATGTATCACACTGTGAAAGATGATCAAACAAACTAAACTAAACTAGAGCTCCACACTAGGGCATTCACCAAATGTTTGAATATTCGACTATCAAAGTCACTATTCAACGTTGTTCACCGAAGTTGAATATTCGCCTTTTTTATTTTTATAGTTTTCTCTTTAAACAACTATATAGTTTATAAAGCTTGACTAGATAGCAAGTCATAAGAATGAGTTGTCAATGCCCCTGGTGGATGAATTTGTTAATGCTCTATACCAGGGGTTCTCAAACCTTTTTAGGCCGTGACCCCCAAAATAAACATATTTGAACTGAGGACCCCCACCCTGACAAGCACTTGGAATTGTGGGTATTGCATTTAATGTGACTCTGTTCCGCGGATAAATATTGTGAAAATAGCTTGCTTACTTACTTGAAGGAGCTATAGTCAACTTTTTCATTGTAGGGCCGACACTTTGTTTACATCCTAGTATATAGACTAGAATGTAAACAAAGTGTCGGTCTGACAATGGCCAAAATGATTATTTTATCATTATTTTACGCTTTTTGTGGTCATTTTTTACACATATACGAAGCTTATTGTTTTATAAAATATTTTCGAAACATTATTTTTATTTTAGCATCCGTTTTTCAAGAAAACGTTGACTATAGCTCCTTTAATATTTGACAGTTTGGCCAGTCCTGTCGAATATTCGACTATTCGAATACTTTGAGGTCGAATAATTTGAATACTAAAAATAAATCACTATTTGCGAATGCCCTACTCCACACATGCATTATCTTTATTATCTTTACTTGCCTACAGATGCAGCTTTAAGGCAGAGTGGACCAGAACATGGCCCTTCATAACACAAGGAAGCCTGAACAATTACTACTGGTGCTCCATATGCCGCGTCGAAAACTCCTGTGCTCACCAGGGTAAAGCAGACATTCAGCGCCACGTGGCTTCAAAGAGTCACCAGGACAAGCAACGGGCACTTCAGTCCACTGCTACACTCGACGGATTTCCAGTGCCTGTTCCTGCTGTCGGGGGGATGAGTGATCAAACTTTAAGCGCTGTTGGTAGGCTGCACCAACACCTTGTTATAATTTGATTGATTGATTGATTGATTGAAGGCTTTATTAGAAGTTTGCATAGGAAAATGTACAGATTCATGACGGTACAGTTCACTGGTACAAGGTCTACTAAAAGGAGATCCATGAAAAGACTAAGCTTATTTCAACAGGAAACCATTTAAGTATCTCATATAACATTGAATGACAGACAAATAGAACACAGTACTATGCAGTAGATATGTAAAGAAAAAGGGGAAAAAAAAGAAAAGAAAACAGTAAATCTAAACAAACAGTAAGTATATACAAGGAATATACAGTAAATCTAAACAGACAGTAAGTATGTACAAGGAATATACAAGTATACAAGTATATACAAGGAAGGGGCAGGTAGGGTAGGGTTGGGCTAGGTTTTTTACCAGTTGCGAACGGCTGCTGCCTGTAAGTGGTTTTTCAGGGCAATTTTAAAGGATGCTAGTGATCCACACTCCTTTATGGCCTTCGGTAAGGCATTCCACATTTTTGTGGTATAGCAGAAGAACGAGTTCGACCCTTTCTTTGAGTTGACTCTGGGTTGAACGTGATCTGTGGCACTGCCTCTGGTGTTGTAATTGAAACTCTACTTGGAAACTTTAAGCACTGTTGGTGACTGACTGCACAAAACCCTCGTTTCAATTTCAAACTCTTTGACTTAATTGCTTGTCTTAACTCTCGAATACCTGGAACGCGCCCGAGTTGCGATAGATTTGAACTACTTTAACCGTTATTTTATGCTTTAACTTTAGAAAAATAGCAGATATACAAGCTCACAGTAGATCTATTTTTGAAGAATCGTGAAAATGAGTGCAAGTCTTTGAATATCTTTGACCCGATCTTTGACCCGACTTCTAAATCCTTCCTCTAAATCATGCTGTTCTCAAACCTTTTCATGTCAAGGACCCCCAAAATTACAGGTATTTTCAAAAAAAGTTCAAAATTTTGCACAGATGTAGCTCAGGGCATGCTCTAATGATTTAGCTAGGGCGCCCGAGTCTGCAACATTCGGGGTCGCCACAGCGGCCAAATCAAGTTAGGCATCGACTTTAGTGATGAAAAGTGATGAGTCATCACTTTTCAGAGTTTTGTTGGTGCTGTGGCGACCCCGAAGGTCGCAGACTCGGGCGCCCTAGCTAAATCATTAGAGCATGCCCTGAGCTACATCTGTGCACAATTTTGAACTTTTAGACTGATTAGCACGAGAAAAAAAACCCTAAGGCCTCCGACTAACATGAAAACGCACCCATACGTGTATTGTTTTCTGAGGCCATTTCTAGCCCACAGAATGTTTTTTGTGCAAAACAAATGCCTGCAATGGATTCAGCATGATGACAAACCCCTAGTTAGACCCCTCAGATCCTCCTTAAATACCCAGAAAAAAAAAGTAATTCTGGGTATTTTCCTCCTGTATAGAAAGTCAATGGGAGCCCAACTTGATTTGGCCGCTGTGGCGACCCCGAAGGTCGCAGACTTGGGCGCCCCAGCTAAATCATTAGAGCAAGCCCTGGGCTACATCTGTGCAAAATTTCGCGCTTTAAGTCAAAATTGCACGAAATTAGCATTTGCTCCCCTTAATCCCCTCACTAGAAGTGGGGTTCGAACCTGAGGCTCTCACTCATCAGTCCAACATACAATCCGTCGTGCCAATAGGGCTTAGCCTGATATGCTGGGCTGTTGTGTGCTGCCTCTTGGCTGTAATAACTATGGGGTCTACAATTTTAGTTAGGAACCAAATGCACTCTCATCATGGGTAGGCCTATAGCCTATGTTACTCATAGTGTACAATTAAATGGAACCAAATGGTCCATTTGGAAAAATGAAAATCGCGATCAGTGCTTTTGTAACGTGTGTGTGTGTGTGTGTGTGCGTGTGCGTGTGTGTGTGTGTGTGTGCGCGCGCGCGTGTGCGTGTGTGTGGTTCAGAGGTCATGCAGATCGAGCTCCCGCAGACAGTGGACACGGGTCACACAGACATGATGGGAGGTAAATGCACACATGCACACAAATGTGTACACATACACCACTCTTCCACTCTCCCAACACCCTGTCGGTAATCACAATGTAATATTATGTTGGGCTGCACAATTTCGGAAAATAAAACGGGCATTGCAATATTATTTTCTCCTATGACATATTCGCATTACTACAAGCTGAGAATTGACTTACTTACTCTAAATATACATGTTTGTCAAAGTGCAAACCATGTGATTTAAGTGGTTTTGGAAGGGGAAGTTAGGAAGGTGTACACTGTGACTTACATTCACACTGGATAAGTGAAGTATGTGTGACGGAGAGAGTCTCAGCCCCAGGCTTGAAGCTTCAAAAGTCTAGTATCTCCCCCGTTTGGTCTAGTGGTTAAGATATTGGACTTTCGCGTGGGAAACCCGGGTACGAACCCGGGTGGGGAGGTTCGGATCACCTCCGTTACATATGCATATTACTTTATAGCATTTTCCATCATCTTCAACAGAAATAAAGGACCATTGTTTCCATGTGTACACTCTATGAGTTAACATTTACATGAACAGTATCTTATAATTCACTCTGAGTGAACTAATTCTGATTCTGATTAAGAGTCCAACAATTAGACTTCCTGGAGCTAGCAGCGACATTTCAAAACAAAACTCACATTAGGGGTCGACCGATATGGGATTTTCATGTACGATTTCGATATCGATAAGTCGTGATCAAAGAGGCCGATAACCGATATTATGAACCGATATGCATTTTAACTCATCTGGTGCCGATCCCGAACTAGTTCGGCTTTATTTCAATCCAATACAATCTTTTTTTTATTAATTCACTTACCCCGAGCTGCTTGTAGAGTCGTGGGTGGTCCTGGCTCGCTAGCCGCTAGCCAGCTAGCCGTTCTACTCTGTCCGACGATATATTCCATTAAAAATGGTTTAAAATACATTTTTGAGCTCCCCAATGTTCACCCGATGTTCGGCGCCGCTTCCGATGAGTACACGAGTGTGCCGATCCCGAAGTAGTTCGGCTTTATTTAATTAAATGAATAAAATGATAAGAGGCCTTCGGAAGCCTGGCTTGATTTTTGTAGCTACTAGCCGAAAGCTAACAACGTCCCGGCCGGCCGTAATTTGCGAACGCAATCGCCAATCTCCGCCTAATCCAATGAAAGACCGCATCTTTAAAGGCTTATATCTCTTTTTTGTGTTTTAGGAAAGCGGCGCGAGGTTTATTTACGGCGAAATTGCCCAAAAATTATCTTTTAGATGACAAAATGGGAATAGCCATTCTGTTAGCATCTTCATCCGGGACATTTCCATGCCGTGCATGAACGTGAGCACGTCAGGTCCTGGAAGCTGAAGTCCTGGAAGCTAAAGCGCTCGCCTATGAGAGATGCGCTGGCATTCTTTGGCCCCTAGAGGGCGCTGGCGCTCAAAGAGTTAAGTAAAAAAAGAAAAAAATGTATCCCCCAATTTGAAATAGTGGTTAATTAATTTATATATTTTTCCCATCCTAAATGTCTAGAGGCTCACATCTAGTCGCCACATACTAGAATAGCGCTAAAAACGTATTCCGCGGCAGGAAATCGGTGAAAATAAGTAACCAAGATGCAAAAAATAAATAATTAATAAAAAAATATATATCGACCTTTTTTTTCTCGATATCGATATTTTGCGATATTAATACATGTTATGAATATCGACTTGATTATCGCCCGTTTCGATAATCGGTCGATCCCTAACTCACATGATGTGATAACTCCTAACGGATATTTGTTTTTGGAATTAAAAATGTATTTATTTAAGCCTTTGCCACACTATTAAGTGATTTTACCTTATCATCGACGGCAACAGGAACACACCATGTGAACAGATGTAAGCTGTTGCAAGGGGCCGGCGATCGCCTTTTCTTTCACCCCGAAAATAAATATAACCGCCATCATCCTTGCTTTCGTTATGGTCCATAGAAAAGGGCTTGTTTTGACCAAGAACACAATCTGGAAGAATAATAGATGCACTGGATTAAACCACAGCGGGGGCGGACCTCCGACGTTGCGCTCATGTCACCATGACCCGGCCATAACCATATAAGGAGTTCCCAATGCAGCTATGCCCAATATAAGAACCGCAAAGTGTCATCATGGCATCAGATACCAACAAATCAGTCAGCTCCATATATGGACACAAAAGCGGTCATATGGGCATATGCTGATGACATCAGGGATCTCCATATGTTACCTTAAAAGGGACATTGAATGACATATACAGAGATCTCCATTCATGTGGAAATACGGTCTGTCGAACCTTTGCAAAACAAACTCATTCTGTTCATGACCAACAGTCACTGGACAAACAATATATACAAATCAGTATGTCGAAGAATCATTTTTATCCATTTAAAAAAACACATTGATATGCCCTCTGCTGATTGATTAATACTTTATTAAAAGTTGCAAACAGTACGGAAAGTACAATTACGCAAGCGATGTTAAAGGGATAACACAAAAAAGCCTTGATGGCTCGTTTCCATTGTGGTCCTATGTTTTCAATTCCTCATAAAGACCTGTTATAAACTGTTGTGAATTGCTGGCATCACCTTCTCTCTCCTCCTTCCAGACCTCCTGCCCCTTCCTGTGTGTAAAGAGGAGGTTTCCTCTGAACAGCGGGAGAGGAGCCCCAGTCTCGTCCAGGAGGAATGGCAGCAGAGGAGCTCCAGTCCACAGGTAAAAAAGGAGGAGCTACTTCAAAGACCAGAGGAGGCTGAGTCATGGTCAACGTTGGCATTGCCAGTGAAAAGAGAAGATGATGATGATGAAAACAGAGAGACAGAGCCTCTAGCCGGCACCTCAACTGAGGACATACAAACACAAGCTTATATGCAGTATTGGGGAGCAAAACCACCTGATGATGTTCAGCCTCTCTCCTCGCACTGTTCTGTGTCTGACATCACTGAAGACAGTGATGAGTGGGAGGAGCCCACGGAAGATCAGTCGGCTTTAGACACACTGAGATCACACAAGACGCAGTGTGTTGAAGGACAAAGGTTGTCTTTTAGAAATGATCTGTCCCAGGACCTGGACTCATCGAGGCGAACTCTATCCACGGAGAGTCACTTGGGGAAGAAGAGGTATAGTTGTACAGTGTGTGGAAGATGCTTTGGTTTCGGTTACGATTTGAAAAGACATATGAGGATACATACAGGAGAAAAGCCCTTTAGGTGTACAATTTGTAGCAAAAACTTTTCTCGCAATTATACTCTTAAAGTGCATATGAGAGCACAGCACATGGACTAAACATACTGTATCTATGGGGAGTCATTTCAGGAAGAAGAGGTTTGGTTGTACAGCATGTTTTAGGGGGAAAAGGTTTAAGTTGCTAGAGTGTGTCTCCAATCACCATCATTACAACTGTGTTAAAAACAATGTACATAGACTTGCTCTGCCCATACATATATATATATATATATATGTGTGTGTGTGTGTGTGTGTGTGTGTGTGTGTGTGTGTGTGTGTGTGTGTGTGTATGTATATATGTATGTATGTATGTATGTATGTATGTATATAATATTGTTGTTTTAATTACTTTGGTGTATTATTTTCTCATTGAGGTATACGGTCAGTGACATCATCATTGTCTCTGTGTAGGCTAATTTTGTTACCAATTCATTCACAACAAGTGTTGTAAAATAAATGCTGTGAGAGAGATTTTAATCATTGCCTCAATGTTCAAATGAAACCTTTAATGTTTTGAAATTTGCAGCTGGGGGTGAGAAGGCTGATATTTTGTTCCTTGTTGTGTCTCTTCCTTAGACATCAGGGGACAATAACCAATAGCCTGATAACATGGTCAAGTAGCATTTTCAGTATTTGATACGTGTTTTATTTTATTTCTCCATAATTAAAATAGATGTCTTGGACAACATATAGTTGGACTTTGGAGCAATAATATACAAGATAGGTTTCTATGGGAACGTAGATACATTTGTTAAATGTAGGTTTGTACTGTAATTGGGTCTTTTTGCCTTTTATTGATAATACAGTAGGTAGACAGGAAACAGGGAGATAGAGACGGGAAGTGTAGTGCAGCAAAGGACGTCAGGATCGGGACTTGAACCTGCGACCTGCTGTCAGGCATCAGAGCCTATGTGGTAAGTGCCTGGACCGCTACGGCAGAGGGCGCCCCCACATGGGGAGTTTTTAAGGTGGATTAAAAATGGTTGACTTGTGGACTTTATGTGTAATGGGAGATTGTTCCAGGGTCTGGAGGCGACAACAGAAAAGGCTCTAAAGGTTAAAGGTCACCTATAGTTTTAAAGGAGTTGTAAAATGCCTTTGTTTTATTGATTACACACGCCATGGAGACTTGAGATCAGTTATGTTTTCTTGTTTTTGTATTTATGACATTCCAAAGGCAAAAAGGTAATTACAACAAATGTACCCCCATTTTTTCCGGATGGGGACCCAAATGCATTTTTGGGGTGAACTACTCCTTTAAGGTGTTTTGGGGGAAGTGTAAGGAGCTTTTGAGAAGATGACCTCAGTGACCTGCATGGGGCAGGAGGTGCAGTGAGATCATAAATGTATTGGGGAGCTGAGCCTTTCAGGGCTTTAACCCATTCAGAACGGGTACACATTATAGTGTATCATTATTGTATGCTTTAACTATTGAAAAATAGCAGATATACAAGCTCACAGCGCGCTACCAAGTGCCGCGCTGTGAGCTTGTATCTGCTATTTTTTTTTTATTGTGAAAATTTGAATTTTGACCCCATTCTATAAGTGTCTTTTGAATCCTAAGGATTTTTGGGAATAAAAAACATGTTTCTATGTCAGCAATCTGGCTAGCCATCGTCAAAGAAAAGGTCCTTTTAACTTAACTGGAGCTCAGTTAGTCTGTTCTTGTGAGACTACTATGTCAGTGGTTCTCAAACCTTTTCATCTGAAGGACCCCCAAACTGATATTTATTTGGCCACAGACCCCCATCTCAAAATATTTAGTTCCAGGGACCACCCAGAAGCAAAATGTTAGTTACAAATGTTCGTTTTAAAAATACATATTCAAAGATGTCCACACATTTTCACGACTTTTTCAAAAATAGCAGATCTACAGGCTCGCAGCGCGGCACTCGGCACCCAGCTTTAGTGTCGAATAGCCTGTGAGCCAGACTCAGAACCCCTAGTTGCTCCTGGTTAGCAGGTTGGTGCCTTGAATTGGGATAGCTTCGCTGTTACTACATGCCATCTGTTCGACACCCAACTCTAACCCTTACCCTAAACCTAACCTCTGTGGGGTGAGTCGTTAACCCTCTCGGCGCTCCTTTGTCGAACTGGCGGTCGTTCGAAAGTGCGAGATTTCCCCCATTGAATTGGATCTCATTCCTCCATACAGGACATCTTCAACTTGAGTGTTGGTGGCTTTCCTCACATGAACTGCTCGCTTCCGCTGCTTCCTCAACATTTTTGTTGGATTAAGACAACACTGTCACTTCCTCTTCATCATGCTTCATCCCTGTACTTACACCCGCACAAACAAAGACTCACAGAGGCTCCTGGACAGACTATCTTTTACCCACCTGTTTAGTTGTAAGGCATGTATGGGTCAAGAAAGCACCAGTAGTTGAGTTTTTACATGATATTCACATATATGTGCAACATACTTCAGCTCTGCAGTGGTGTAAAGCAACTAAGTACATTTACCTGGCAAAATACTTTAAACAGGTTAAGGATGTCCACAATTACAACACCAGAGGCAGCTCCACAGATCACGTACAACCCAGAGTCAAATCAAAGAAAGGGTCAGACTCATTCTTCTGCTATACCACAACAATGTGGAATGCCTTACCGAAGGTCTTAAAGGAGTGTGGATCACTAGCATCCTTTAACATCGCCCTGAAAAACCACTTACAGGCAGCAGCTGTCGGCAACTGGGAATAAATACAAACCTAGCCCAGCCCAGCCCTACCCTCCCTGCCCCTTCTTTGTTTATGCTTTCTGTTTGCCTTACTGTTCCTTGTTCTTTCTTATTATTTTTGTTCTGACTATACTGCATAGTACTGTGTTCTATTCGTCTGTCATTCAATGTTATATGAGATACTTTAATGGTTTCCTGTGGAAATAAGCTTTGTCTTTTCTAGGATCGCCTTTTAGTAGACCTTGTACCAGTGAACTGTACCGTCATGAAACTGTACCTTTTCCTATGCAAACTTCTAATAAAGTCTTCAATCAATCAATCAAAACTTAAGTACTGTACTTTTTTTTCAAAAATTTTTTTTTTCAAAACATTTTTTTGACCCCCAAAAATGGAGTAGGCATGATAGCAATCGCGAAATTGCATGTTTAACCCCCATAGCAACCCCATCTTTCAAGCATGGCAGCCATTTTGGCAGCCATCTTTGTTAAACATAGTGGCTGTTATCTCATGAATGCCTGAACGGATTTCCATTCGGATTTTTTTGTTTGAAAGCTGTGAGCAATGTGGACACACGTGGTGCATTATCTAGGCATGGGTGTGCATGATCCGTGCACACCCAATTACATGGAAGTCTATGGAGACGAATGGCAGGTGGGAGTACGGAGGTATGTTAAAATGGCGGTCAATGTGTTAAGTACAATTTTGAGTTATTACTTTACTTGAGTGTTTCCAATTTCCAATACTTTCACTTCTACTCCACTACATCTAGGATCCACATATTGTACTTTTACTCCACTACATTTATTTGAACACTTTAGTTACTAGTTACTTTGCAGATATACATTATAATATCACAAAACATACATTAACGACTTTAGCCCTATTTTATACCTAGGCTATTTGAAAATAGCCGATCTACAAGCTCACAACACGTCACATTGTGAGCTTGTAGATCTGCTATCTTCAAACATTTAGTACTTTTACTTTTGGTACTTTAAGTACATTTTGATACCAACACTTTCATACTTTTACTCAAGTACATTTTGAATTCCGGACTTTTACTTTTACAAAGTATTTCTATACTGCAGTATTGATACTTTTACTTGAGTCAAATATGTGAGTATGTTTTCCACCACTGCAGCTCTGTTAGTCAGATATGACCATTACAGGATGCAACTTGTAATGTAGGCTGAGGGGCTCACACACTGTATTTGTGTTTTGACCTGTATCTAAATATAGCTGCATTTACAAGTATTATTATTATTATTATTATTTTATTTTCAAATATATCTAATGTCATTCCACTACTGTGCTGTGAAAAACAGACGTGAATAGAATTGTATCCACTTGTGCCTCCAGTTTGCCTCCCAGGGCAATTAGAACACCTCCAGTGATGTGTGAACATTCCTTCTTTACCCTGATGAATGCATAAGAATCAACTGAGAAAAGTTTAGTAGACACTTTAATCAGGTTTTTACAGCTTTCTCCCTGTCTATCATGTTGGGATAATGTGAGATAGTGTCTCACTTTACCCCGAAGCAATTGTCTCACTTTACCCCAAAGCCACATTTTGGGAAAAGGGACATTTTTTATCAATTCAGGGTATCTTCAGCTAGCATCTATCACATGGATTTATAAGTTGGTAGTTCATCAACATGTATGATATAAAATGTTCTCCCTGCATCAATTTGCTTTGACACAACAGCTGATTATGTTGTGAAAAAAGCATGTTTTCTACAGCACTATCAGGTCTCTCTCTTCATGGCAAGTGGGAAATTCAAGGGGCTTGAAAATGTAATGGTCACATGACCACTAATGTGTTCCATTGCCAAGATAAATGGGGTGTCTCAGTTTACCCGGTGTCTCAGTTTACCCCGCTTTCCCTATACATAATACATACGTATTACGGCATTCACCAAATATTTGAATATTAAAATTTGTATTGTTTTCTCTTTAAAAAATACATAGTTTATAAAGCTTGGCTAGATAGGAAGTCATAAGAATGAGTTGCCAATGCCCCTGGTGGATGAATTTGTTAATGCTCTATAGCAGAGGTTCTCAAACCTTTTTAGGCTGTGACCCCCAAAATAAACATATTTGAACTGAGGACCCCCACCCTGACAAGCACTTGACTCGGTTCCACAGATAAATATCACTTGCTTACTTAATATTTGACAGTTTGGCCAGTCCTGTCGAATATTCGACTATTCGAATACTTTGAGGTCGAATAATTTGAATACTAAAAATCACTATTCGTGAATGCCCTAACATGTATACATTTCTCAAACCTTTAATTTCTTTCTTTCTTTCTTTCAGTCAGTCAGTCAGTCAGTCAGTCAGTCAGTCAGTCAGTCAGTCACGGTGCGTGACGCTGGTGTAGTGGTTAGTGCATATGCCCTTCATGCAGAAGGTGAGTGGTTCAAACCCTGCTTAGGCCGACGTCAGCAAGGGGGAGAAGACGACAGCCCCATGGCCTCCCCCAAGCAACAAGAAATCTTGTTAAATAAAATGTCGCCAACCAATCATCAAGGACGATGATACTCAAAAGAAGTCATTGACATGCCTCCTCCACCATGGGGCAAAAGCAGCAGTGCCTGGACGCATAGTTTTATTGTGCATCTGTGAAAAGTGTGTTGTTGAACCCTGCAGCCATACAGTCTTGGGCGTGACCTGGCATTTGCCATCGCGTGCATCCAAAAAGCATCTTGTTTTTATTTATTTAATATCTAATTGTAGATAGATAGCCGCAATGTTGGTGAATTTGATGTAGTTTAATACAAAGTGTTATAGACATGTTACGATGTATGCCAGCAGAGCACGCATTGCTATTTATTTCAGGTCCCCATTAACGATCACACAGAATACTTTACCACTAGGAAGGTAGGCCTATTCAAAACATTACCAAACCAAAATGCACACGACTTTGATGACACTAAATCTGAAATCAATACCTCTGGTGAAATATTCCCTAAATTAATATTGTCAAAAGTTTCCCTGTATATGAAGCCACAAATATATTGTTTTATGACTGTTAGTTGATGTGTGGTTGGTTGATTTGACCAGCTGTCCAGCTGGTGTGCCTGGTTCAGAGGTGATTGCTTTTCAGTCTGTGTCTGGAGTGGACTATTGGCTGAATTAAACACCAGGATTCAAGACAAACTTTTAATGAAGACGAGCACCAAATTATTTGAATGAAAGAAACAATCTCACAAAGAATGATAGGCTATATCCCACCTTTTGAATTTGCAAAAAAAAAAAACTAAACTGGATAATGTAAATCCATGCAATAGTGTGGTGATGTGTTTGTGAAAGCATTTCTATAAGTGCAAACAAACAAGCAGACTTTCCACCAGAAGATCCTTCATCACTGACTTTGAGGAAGACCATGAGGTTCTGGATCACTAGAAGCACATTCTTCACACAGTCAGCTTGAATGTGTTTGTGGAGAGACACTAGTGGCGTTTCCATAAAGCTACCTTTTGCGCATTAACGGCTTATTCGCAAAATCTTTTTATGGAAATACTTCAAAATGCGAATAAACTTTCATTATCCGCAAAATAAATTATCCGCTTGGAGGAGGAGGATTTTGAGGCTTAATCAAATAAACTAAATGCGCTTAAGTGAATGGAAACGGGTCAGACAATACATGCGAATAAAATATGACGTTCTGGTCGGAAAAATCTCGATATTCCGACGGCCTGAAAGTCAGATGGCACAGAGATCCGAATCCGATGTCCCAGAGAGAGGTCCCCCCTCCCCATGCGCAGAGGTTGGCATGATTAAAATAATTAATGAATTAGCCTAAAAGCCAGCAAATAAATAGCCAAATCTGAGCACATATCAATATATAAGGCCAAATCTCATTAAAAAAAGTATAAAAGCTATTTGAGATGTGTATAGATTTGAATCTTTACACACCTGCTTCCAAATAATTAATTATATAATTCCAGTTCACTGCGCATATTAATTATGTAGGTCATTTCAATTAAGCTCTCGCACTCACTGTCAGCGCTAGTCTGAAAAGAGTCGAGCAGCTCCCTTAGTTTAAACTAGGCTATACAATGACATATAGGCTATATAGAATGGATTTTCAGCCAAGAAGTTGTGAATGAAGACGTAGGCCTGTGCTTTCTTATTGTCCTCACCTCAAGTAGGCCTAAACACTGGATTATTATTTCTTCAAATTGACTGGATCCAACATTGGTCACACAATAAGAGGTAACATCCAGGTCTTTATCCATCATGCTTTCACATCAAACAAAGTAGGCTAATCACTCAAACCTATGTGTGAGTGTGACCAAGTTTAACATCTTAAACATCACATGCTGCGAGCGTCGTCAGCCGCCTCTCCTCCTCTTTCTCTCCTCCTCCTGTTACTGTGTGTGTCTCCGCTCTCATAGGCTCGGACTTTAAGTCTCTCGGACTTTAAGGCCATCGGAAAATCACCACGCGCCCGTTCTGGTCCATATCGTCCTCCTATAACACTTTCCCCCGCCGCTTAATTAACGTCCATTGTATAACGTTAGCCCACAAAACAAACCGGTTGTTACACACGGAGTGACCCTTCGTCATCACACCGTGTTGCGCGTGGAAAAAGTGGCCGTACAAGCTCACAGCAGCTCGCATCTGCGACGCTGCAGGATGCAGTCTGCCCGGAGGACTCAACCGGGCGGCGGGGCGGCCGCCTCGGCTCGGGGACGCTTGCTCTGTGCTCCCGCCGGCCGCACTTTCTCCGCGGCGGGGCGTCGCGACAGGCTCTGGGTCGGGATGCGTGAGCACTGTGTGCAAGCCCGCGGGAAGTGTTTACAGCACATCGGTTAGACGGACCCAGGCAGGATCTCCCAAGAATCGCATTTCACCAGTTTAATGGAAACGGGCTATATTCGCTTTGTCTTAAAGCGCATTTCTGATAATTCGCTTCCCTAATTCGAATAAGTTTATGGAAACATGGCTACTGTTTATGTCTATAGGGTGTGCCAAATGTAGTTCTAAGAGCGGCCATTTCTTGGGTAAACACAGCCTTACACAGGTGTTCTGATTAGACTATAGCATTAGTTCTATGCAATCAAACAATTGAAACACCTGTGTTTTGACCCAAGAAATGGCCGCTAAGGACTACAATGACGTAGCCGTTGGCACACACTATAGAGTCAGGGACGTGCTGGCCATTGGGAAAAGCGGGACAACTCCCGAACGGCCGGTTCATTCCCGGCCGGTCCAGGCCGGCCATTAGGAAAAATTTAACTGTTTGCACAAAAGTAAAAATTTAACTGTTTGCACAAAAGTAGTGAAAACAGCAGATAAATTGTGTGCTTGTAGATCGTCTGTTTTCACTAGTTTAAATCATTTTTAAAATTATAAATACAAAACAAACGGTTTTGGACATACAAGGTTTCCACCTGACAACTTGTCATGATCTGAAATGGCAAATATTTGAGTAGCAGCAGCGCTACAGAGAGAGATCTCTCTCTATAGCGCACAATGAGGGCCTCTCCAACTCTCTTTCCCGGACTGAATCAGGGGCCCAGCACGTCCCTGTATAGAGTAATACGGTAGAACACACCACTGGTACAATGTAGCCTAAATATGCTTTTCAATTTACAATTACCAGATGATACATTTCTTAAAATGTCTTTCTTTCTTTCTTTCTTTCTTTCTTTCTTTCTTTCTTTCTTTCTTTCTCTCTCAGTCACAGTTATAGCCCTTCTCCACCAGGGGGCGAAATCAAAAATTGCATCGACCATCTACTGAGCATGTGCGGCTAGCGGGCAGTGCGGCACATGTTGACCGGAAGTCCAAGTGTGTGTGTTTTTTTTTCACGCTAAGCCGAGAAGAGCAGTTTACTTTAGTTTAGTTTTTCTCGTTGCTTCAAACGGATTAAAACCTGGAGACTTGAAGTGACTTCTTTCATCGTTGAAATTTATCAGGTAAAATTCATGTTGTGTCTTCTTGTTGTTTTCACTACAGAATGTGTGTTTGTGTTGAGAATGTTACTGCGTCACGACTCACATATGAAGCCACACCGTGGATAAGGACAATAAGCTAAGCAGTTAGCATAGTGCTGCACATCAAATGTGTGTTGTTGGAATGTGTTGTGGATTTCCATGGTCATTGTAGAAGAGCCATTAGGCATAGAATGGTTGATATTCCATACAATGCTTGTATTCTAATTCAACACACACACACACAACTTCAACATTTCACAATGTTATGAGATACATAGTTTTCCTGTGTAAATAAGCCACGTGCTTTTCTAGGATCTCCTTTTAGTTGACCTTGTACCAGTGAACTGTACTGTCATGAAACTGTACCTTTTCCAATGCAAAAGTATTCAATCATTCTAAGAAAACAGTAAATGTAGGTAAATGTTCTGTGGACATGAACTACCTCCACATCAGATCTGTAGAGACAATATCTAGCGTATATAATATACTTATAATAGCGTTTAGCAGACTGAGTTAGCAGACTGAATTATTTGACTTTGTGTATGTCACAGACTGTGTGGCTGTCTGGCTGTAGTGTTTATTTCATAAAAAAAGTGGAATTTCTTTTTTCTTTTCAAATGACACATTGTGTCTGATAATACTGCTATTTCTGAAGTATGGTTATTGAACCGGCTGTCTATCTGTCTGTCCGTCAGTCTGTCCGTTACACTTCACGTCACACGTTTGCCCTACTCATATCTCCTTTGCACACACACTCCTTGGCTGCCAAACCACAACCTCCACTAATTTCTCGCATGGCCCTCTTCTAGCGCCACCATGAGGCAGATTCTTGCTAAACACATTTACTGTGACACTGCTCCTACAAATGTTACCCTAACCCTAACCCACGCAAAGCGCAGTATGTCTACACTCATGTCATCAATATGGATCTGTCCCTTTTAGCGCCGCCATCAGGGGGATTTTTTTCAAACATATTTTTGGACACTGCTCCGACAGATTTTGCCCTAAAACCATTCAAAGTAGACTTTAGAGATACACAGTATCTCTAAAGTCATGTCATCAACATGGATCTTTCCCATTTCCCATATTCCCTCCTTATTGCCTACCATTGCCTTCTAAAGTTTGTGAATGCGACCTGACGGTCGCTTATCTCCCGATTTAGGGAGTCTTACTGGTTGTATTGTATGTGTGCTCCTATGCTTCATTGTCATAGCCATCTGGGTCAGAATGTAGGCCTGAGCCTGGTTACGTTTTACACCTATTGTGATATTAGGGCTGTCGCGATTAGGAATTTCTGGAGAAGATTAATTGCCATACAATTGTCTATTTTCCCCCCTTCATTATGTGTAACCACTATGATAGTATGAGCTTTGATAATCCACATACTGTACACCTTAATGAAGAAAAAGAGCAATTTAATTGCTTTTTGAACACCAAGAAAGACTAAAATGTTATGGAGGGACTAGTGGAAAAGCGATCGACCCAGTACAATTAAAGACAAGTCGTTCTTGACATTTTATGTTTGGTTGCGCTTGGGTGTTGCGCTCTGAAAATAGCAGATCTACAAGCTCAGGACGTGTCGCTTGACGGACCAGACCAGCTGCTGTTGGACTGGCCGCTTCCGTTTTATTTCCCAGTTCGGCGTATTGTTGTGGCCGGTGGATCTGTTGTATTAGCAGCACGTCTGATTGGCACCTTTTTATGGAAAAGTGTACAGATCGCTTCCTCCACATTAGTGGGCTCTCCTTTATCGTTGGGATTAAAACCGCACATACCCCAGCAGTGCGGTGAAACTTTCATCCTCCATGACACAAACTAGTTCTCCTAGCCTATATATGCTAGCACATCCGACCTAGCCTGGCGTAGCCAGACTATATATGCAGTTAACTAACTGCAGTATCCCTCCCTTGTGTTAACGTGTGGATCATTTAGCTGTGCTAGGCTACATCCGACCAAGACAGCCTGACGACGACACAAGGAACACATTAACAACAGTGTGGCCGCTCACAACAGCGCCCACACCCTAGGTGGGGTTGGTGATAGGGCCTTTCTGTGTGGAGTTTGCATGTTCTCCCTGTGTCTCCTATGGTTGATACCCTCACAAAAACATGTAGTAATCCTGGTCTCAATAATCCCTCCCCCTTGCCAGCCGGGGCGCCTGATGGAGGGGAAAGGAACTGCAATAGGGGTGGGTCGGTATCGACATTTTGTTATCGCGGTAACCGTCTTCCCATTTACCGCCGGTATTGCGGTAATTACCGCACCCCGTATCTATTAATTAAGGTTCGGCGATAAGCCAAAATATTGCAATCGTCTTCCCAAAAGTTGCCTCTCCACAGCCTGACTGCCCGAGTTATACTTCCCCATACAGCACAGCGGGTCTGGCTTTGAAAGGAGCAGATCTACAAGCTCACAACACGTCGCATCCGCGACGCGTTCTGAGCTTTTAGATCTGTGCGCTGTCGGGTTACCATAGAAACGTAGGCTACTTGGGCTTTTCAGACACAGATAGCTGTGTGTGAACAAACCAGAAAAGAGACGGGTAGTCAGATCATGTACAGTGATTTTGTAAACTCAGTAACTCAAGTCTCAAATCGCAGTGATTGAGTGCTGATATATACAGGTTTTAGTTACAAGACTTGACAGAAAAGGTTATAAAATCGCCGACGGGACACAACGCGCGACGCGGTGGAAAAAGTCAAATAGTTTCATTTTCAGGTCTGTGTCTCCGGTCTGTGTCTCCGAGTGACGTATGTGGCTTCCAAACATGTGGTACGTGGCCCAGAGCAGAGTGGCATGGAGCGCATGCGGTCCTCGCTTCTCCCCTGTTTTAAAACTCGCTTGTTTTCAATAAAAAATAGACTTTTTTTGTCGTGGTAAGCACACTGACACCACGGTAGGCCTCGGCACAGATATAAAGAGCTAGATGCCTCGTTCGCCTCTGCAGTTAATTGGAGCGATGTGCAAAAGTTCTAGTCCGGACTTCCTGAAAAAACTAAGGGAACGCTGTCAGTCAAAGTGACTACTGGCCAATCACAGCGTGTCTTTTCTGTGACTTATCCAAGGACCACAATTCAATTCAACAGAGCCAGTTCCGATGTTGCGCTGCTCAGCTGTTCTTATAGGCTGCATACGTAAAGACCAGCCCCCACCTGCCTCTGATTGGCTTACCGACTTCCGTATGTGTGACGCACGCGGAAGCAATGAACACGGAAGCGACGAAGATTCCCTTAGTTGCACAATGCATACGCCCCCTAGCCGAAGGAGGCGTCTACCTTTCTATGTCTATGGGCCTCGGTATACCGCGGTACTGCGGTACGGCGGTTACCGTCCCCAACCCTAGTTGGAATAACGTGTTCCTTCCACGCACTACGTCCAAACCAGGGAAATCTCCACTGTCAGGTGAAAAGAAGCAACTTGGACTCCTCATGCATAGAAGGAAGCATGAGGTCAGTCCGTTGTCTCCCCAGGCGCCGCAGAGGGAGAACAGAGCCCAGGATTACATAGGCAATTGGCACTGGGTGGAAATGGGTTACAAAATCGTTGAAAAAAAACAACAACAGTGTGGCCGCTGCCTGCTGCGTGTGCATCTTCTTCTTCTTCTTCGTGGGGTTTTGTGGCGGTTGGCATCCTTAGTAGTGGCATTACCACTCCCTTCTAATTCATCTCTATTTATATTCTATCCCACAAACCAGTTTCTTTAATTGTGACCGTAGGTCACAGTTTACTGTCAGAACGTCAGTTTACTGAATGAAGTTGTAACGACGCAGAGCAACGCAACGCCGCCAGTGGAGCCCTGGGGTTAGATCAATGAAGGGTGCTCCACTGGCCAAGACAGATGGCCAAGACAGATGGGCGAGGTCGCTTTTCGCCCTTAGGCATCTTACTGGTAAATTTAAACACTGTGCCTCTGCCCGCATTATCTTCTGCTGCACTAATTATCTTTTATGTGATCTTTTCTATTCCCACCTCCCTCAGTTCTTCCATCATGATCTCTCTTTTAGCTTGATATAAACTACAGTTCATAATAGCATGATGATTGACTGATTCCTCCTCCTGACAGTGATCACAGAGACCTGTAGGGTGTTTCCCCATCAGCTGCAGTGTCTTAATGTACTATGTCCCAGTTTTAACCTTGTTATAATGACTTTCTCTCTCTACTTCCATTTCTACACTTTCTGCTTCCATTTACTTTACTCTGAAAATGTATAATAATGTCTCCCATTTTCTTCTGCATCCCAACTAAAAAAAACCTAGTATTTTTTTTTTTACCCAGGTTTCTACGGTTTCTTGTAGGGATGTCAGCGGTTAGCCGACCGTTAACCGGTTAGCCGACCGTTAAGAAATAACCGGTCATGCTTAACGGTTTCACGGTTCATTTTCATAATAATATGATCGCATTTTCCTGGCCTGCATAGTGTTGTGAGCCTATGGGGATGTGATTTTGTTAAACAGACTCTGGGAGGCGCAAGAGAGTAAGTAGTCTTATGTCATGTCCAATGGAACAGTGAATGAGAGACAGCTGGAGTTGTTAACTTGTTACGCAGTGGGGTCTGTGGACCGGGGAGGATGAGATGACGAGCGTCGGAGTACACAAAACAGAACACGTAGCCAACAGAGGTATTTCGGTCTGGGAGCATTTCAAAAGGATAGGAGTGAAGACGACAGTATCTTTCTCAAATACAGCAGCGGCATGAGGCAACAGCGATGCTCAATCACAAGCCGCGAGTCGCGGAACGCGACGCGCTGTGAGCTTGTAGATCTGCCATTTTCATCTCGGAAGAGTTTTCTCCGCAGCAAGTCAACAGACTCATACACAACAAAACTCATCGTCATGTTGATGGTTCTCGAAAAAAATGCTCAGCCTAGAGCTTGTTTGACACGCACCGCCGCCGACCACTTGTTGAAATGCGCAGATTACGATGCTTGTTGTTTATTGATGATTAAGCTTAGAGCAATTTATTTTTATTGTTAAATGCGGCTTTTTTATTTGTCTTTCAAAGGAGCACAACTAAATGTCTACCATTCGTCTACCAACGTTAATTCTGTGCACTTAAATATACCATTTTGGGTTAAAAAATTAATACAAATAATAATAATTAAAAACCGTTAATTAACCGGTTAATGCTGACGGCTAACCGGTTAATGAATTAACCGTTAGCGACATCCCTAGTTTCTTGGGCTGGATATGGCAGCCTGGAATGGTTGTTCAAGTGCAGCTAAACTTAGGATGTTAGTAAACGTGCCACAATTAACAATAATGCATTGCACCCGTGCAGCTTGGGTTAGGGTTACCATTTTGTCAAGATGGGGAGAATACAAGTGTGGAGAATAGAATTATAATACCTTGTTAAAGTGACCATTTTGTTACATTTTGCATTTGTAGTTATTGTACTGTAATTTAACAACATAATAACGAGCACAGATAGACAAAAAGACATTCATGTATTTATATTTAAAAGTAAATTTTATTTTACCCCCTGGACCCAGGGTATGGCAGCTGCATACCCCTGCCATACCCAATTGACGCCCCTGCCACACAAACTGTAATTCAACTCCAATGTGCGTTACATTTCTGTGTCTCTGAATCACCAGGTACATTAAATCTTCTCTGCGCTTTGACCTGAATGACTGCAGGCTTTTGAGAATTGAGCGTGAATCTGACAACACCAGTGTTGTTTTTGACTGCAAATTTTGATTTAGTTTTAGTCATAATTTAGTCACCTGAAAAGTTTTAGTTTTAGTCTAATTTTAGTCGACTAAATACCATAATATTTTAGGTGACTAAATCTACAGTTGATTTAGTCAACTGGAAATGTATTTTGGCAGCCCTTGGTGGCATCATAATGACTGATTTTACGAAAATAGCCAATCTACAAGCTCACAACGCGTCGCGACTAGGGTTGGAGGCGGTAACCGCCGTACCGCCGTACCGCGGTATACCGAGGTCTACCGCGGTGTCAGAGTGCTTACCGCGGTAAAAAGACAAAAAAAAAAGTCTATTTTTTATTGGAAAACAAGCGAGTTTAAAACGGGGGAGAAGCGAGGACCGCATGCGCTCCATGCCGCTCTGCTCTGGGCCGTGTACCACACGTTGGAAGCCACATACGTCACTCAGTCACAGACCCTGCACACAGTGCACATGCAGGGCAGGAGAGTACGGAGCACAACTCTTATGACGGAGCAGCAAACTTTCTCTGTAATCCACTCGACACAAGGATGTTAATACATATCTTGTGTTGTGGCATATATTTTTTTATTCATACGGATTACTGGCGGAGCGCGGGCCGCGTGGACTAAAACCGAAAATCTAAAACCAAAAATGAAACTATTTTACTTTTTACACCGCGTCGCACGTTGTGCCCGTACGGCGCGTCGGCGATTTTATAACCTTTTCTGTCAAGTCTTGTAACTAAAACCTGTATATAGCAGCACTCAATCACTGCGATTTGAGAGTTGAGACGTAACGTGAGTTTACAGAATCACTGTACACGATCTGACTACCCGTCCTCCTCTGGTTTGTTCACACAGCTGTTTGTGTCTGAAAAGCCCAAGTAGCTAGCCTACGTTACTATGGTAACCCGACAGTGCAGATCTAAAAGCTCAGAACGCGTCGCGGATGCTATGTGTTGTGAGCTTGTAGATCTGCTCCTTTGAAAGCCATACCCGCTGTGCTGTACGGAGAAGTATAACTCGGGCAGTCAGGCTGTGGAGCTATATACTCTATGCTGTGGAGAGGCGACTTTTGGGAAGATGATTGCAATATTTTGGCTTATCGCCGAACCTTAATTAATAGATACGGGGTGCGGTAATTACCGCAGTACCGACGGTAAATGGGAAGACGGTAATCGCGGTAACAAAATGTCCATACCGCCCCAGGCCTAGTCGCGACGCGTTGTGAGCTTGTAGATCTGCTATTTTCAGCATGCAACACCTGAGAGCAACCAAACATAAAATTACTTTCTCCTCCACTAGTCCCTCCCTAACGTTTTAGTCTAGTTTTTATTTTGTTGACGAAATTGTCAATATATTTAGGCTTAGTTTTAGCCATCACACCTTAGTTTTTATTTAGTTTTCGTCAATGAAAAAAACGCAGTCGACCAACATTTTTTGTCATAGTCTTAGTCGACGAAATCAACACTGGACAACACCACTAGTTTTGCCTCCTCCACCCACTGTAAGGCCATTAAAACTGCATACATTTCCATGTTATAGACCCCACGTTTGTCTGGTGCACGTCTATACACTGCATGATTACTCCCAGGAACAACAAAAGCTGCTCCCGTCCTTTCCGTCTCAATGATCCATCTGTGTAGATCTGTGCGTGTGCATGCAGCTGTGTGTGCCTTGCGGCTCTCAACAAGATGACGTCAGATTCAGAGCGAGTAAAACATAAAACTTTGTGGATATAATTTGATATAATTACTTTTCTGTTGGTTTCAACCAAGGGACGAGTTTATTTTATTTGTGATTCCTCCATATCCATTTGAAAATAATGATAGATGATACAACAGAATTACATTTCATAGAAGAATGTTTTTATTAAAATGCAGTAATCGCGAATATGAAAAATAATCGCGAATATATGATTATGTAATAATCGCGACTGCCCTAATTGTGAAGTGATGGGTGCTATTAATGAGTTAATTTCATCAAGCGTCTCACTAGCCAATCACAACACGTCCTGCAAAGCTTGGCCAATGGGTCCTTTTACAGTCTTGTTTACGTTGGAAGTCCTTGGTATTCAATTCATGGAAGCAAAAAAAGAAATAATACATTAAAAAAATCATTGCAGTTATAAAAACACTATATGTACAGGCCTACAGGGTAGGGGAAACAAGGGGTGGGCTAAGGTAAGGGGAGAGGGGTGCTCACTTCTCGCCTGTCTATGGGAGACGTGATAACTACATCCGCCTCTGGCCTCCTAAAAGGTGAGTTTTGAAGGAGGCCAGCTACATGTTTTAAGTGAAATATTCAAAGGAATTCAACACCTGGGTGGCAGTGTTGTAGAAGAATTTAACCATATTTGTTTTATGGGTTTGTGTTATCAGATTGTTGTGTGTGCTCCCTCTGGTGTTGTGGCTGTGGGTGTCACTAACGTTTTGGAGATGTTTGGTCAGATATGCGGGTACTGAGGGGATTGAGTGCAGATTTATGTTGAATATTTTGAAAGTCAATCCCATTTTTGGTTGTTTAATCCTGTCTTCTACATTGAGCCATCCTAGGCTAGCAAAATGTGTGGGAGAAATGTGGGTCATGGGCACCAGGTCGAGAAGTCGTCAAATCAGTTTGTTTTGGGAGGTTTGGAGCTTTTTATGTTGGAGTACCAGGAGGTACAAGCATAGTCAAAGCAGGACTGAAAGAGGGCCCCAGCAAGAGTCAATTTACCAAGCATTTACATGTTCAATCAATCAAGCTTTATATAGCACATGTCATACAAGTTCAGCCCAATGGGCTTCACAGATCAAAAGACATTTAAAAACAACTGGGAAAAGAATAATCAATTTTAACACTAAAAAGAGAAATAAGAATAGAGAGATACAAAATATAGATATATAAAAACAATTAGGAAATATGGTAAAACCTAAGTAAAAGCAATGCTAAGAAGGCGAGTCTTAAGATTGTGTTTAAAACTATCAATGGATTCTGTGAGCCCACAGGTTTACAGGCAGGCTGTTCCACAGTGTAGGACCATAAAAACTGAAGGCTGCTTCTCCATGCCTGTGATATGTGCTGCATTTTCCCATTGGGCTCTGACCGGACAAAGCCAGATATAGGAGCTATAGCTCCTGTTCCAGGAGCACCGCTCAAAATATATAAAGCACATTTAACTCGGATTATAAGGTATGGGAGGCAATATAATGTCTCCATTATAGTGGATTCAAGTTTTTACACCACACTGTAGTGCTCTGCAATAGTTTGATTAGATTAAATGTGATTTTGATTGAACATAAAACTACCACAGTATTGTTGAAGCTCTTCAGTAATCTTCTCTGTGGTGATGTAAGGTTGCTGAATGAAAACTAAATGTTTTATTCTATGGGTGATTTCCACAGAGCACCACAGGGAGAGATCTACGCTATCCAGAGAGATGGTCTCCAGAAGATCATTAACACGGTCAGAGGAACAGCCAGAGATGGACCAGAGACATGGACTGTTTGATGCAAGGATGCAACCTGTAGTAAAGTTGTACAGGATAGGTATGTAGTGTTTTATTAACAACCTGTAGTAAAGTTGTACAGGATAGGCAGTGATGTCATTACGTGGGCATCCCGCATCAAAAACTCATTCAAGTCACCCAGGGACTCATTCTTGTCATGGTCCTGGGGTCCCAGGGATGCGCCTCCATTGGAGTCCATGTTAAAATAATTTACCGCGTCGCGGTAAAAGAAAAGAAAATCCACAGACACCACCATTGTTCATGGGTGAAAGCATCCTACTTTACCCTACGTTAACACAAATAAAATCCATGTAGAAAGTCTTAAACAGGTGATAGAAAGTCAATGTTTTGATTCCACCGATATCCGACGCCATTTTGCGCGCGTAAACTTTATATTGAGGACTCATAAAACTTTTCTGGGACCCATTTGAATGACCACCTGTGGGTCCCGGGACCCATTACATTGAAAACCTAGTAACATCACTGGATAGGTATGTGGTGTTTTATTAACAACCTGTAGTAAAGTTGTACAGGATAGGTATGTAGTGTTTTATTAACAACCTGTAGTAAAGTTGTACAGGATAGGTATGTAGTGTTTTATTAACAACCTGTAGTAAAGTTGTACAGGATAGGTATGTTGTGTTTTATTAACAACCTGTAGTAAAGTTGTACAGGATAGGTATGTAGTGTTTTATTAACAACCTGTAGTAAAGTTGTACAGGATAGGTATGTACTGTTTTAACATCCTGTAGTAAAGTTGTACAGGATAGGTATGTACTGTTTTAACAACCTGTAGTAAAGTTATACAGGATAGGTATGTACTGTTTTAACAACCTGTAGTAAAGTTGTACAGGATAGGTATGTAGTGTTTTATTAACAACCTGTAGTAAAGTTGTACAGGATAGGTATGTAGTGTTTTATTAACAACCTGTAGTAAAGTTGTACAGGATAGGTATGTAGTGTTTTATTAACAACCTGTAGTAAAGTTGTACAGGATAGGTATGTAGTGTTTTATTAACAACCTGTAGTAAAGTTTTACAGGATAGGTATGTAGTGTTTTATTCCATTCAGGCCGGGTACACATTTTAGTGTATGGGAGGGGCTTACAGTACATGTACAGTATGTATCAACATATTTGTTTTTGTAGGCTAATATCTGATTAGGGCCTAACTATAGGTTAGGCCTAAATGGGTTAACAACCTGTAGTAATGTTGTATAGGATAGTATTGTTTCATTGACTTGATGTCTCAACTGACAACTACAGAGAGAAGTCTGTATTTACAGAATCATATGTTCAAGTAGCTTATGCGCTATACAATATCTTGAGGACGGGGTCTTCTTAATGTAGCTTAAAGATTGTAATAACCAACAGTGTCAGAAAGCCTGTCAGCGATGCCTAGTGGCCTGACATGGTAATTGGCAACAGGCAGGTGTATTTAGTCAGTAATTGGCCACACAGTCTATTTAGTCAGTAGAATGTCTGCCACACACAGGACCAGTCCTACACAACGTTCTGTGTCTGTGCTCACTTCTTCCTTGATTCTTTGTGCGTCATGTACTGATGGATGCATTTGTCTGAATCACAGCATTCTTACATCAGCCTCAATACCACACCCTTTGACGCGCGCACACACGCACGCACGCACGCACGCACGCACGCACGCACGCACGCACGCACGCACGCACGCACGCACGCACGCACACACACACACACACACACACACACACACACACACATTGTATGTCAATAATTCAATTCCTTTTGTGGAATAAATCATTGGAAAGAAGTCCCTTCTCCAGACAGCCTGATTCTTTAATACAATGGTTCTCAACCTGTGGGTCGGGACCCCCAGAGGGGTCCCCACATTATTTTGGGGCGTCCCCAGATGTTTAGCTAAATGTTTTGGTTTCTCAATGAACAGTAAAGCGACCAACATACAGTACAGTATAAGTGTATACAGGGTATCTGCACATTTCTAAAGTGGCAATTTAAGGACTTTAAAGACCTTTTTAGTTCCTCTGGTCAAACATTGTCAAATATTAGAAGCAGAAATAGTGAAAATAGCAGATCTACATGCTCACAACGCCTGTAAATCTGCTATTTTCACAATGGAATAGTCAAACTAAATGTAATCCCAACTCCTACAATTCCAAATGCTTGTGTAGGGTGGTGGGGGTCCCCAGTTTAAAATATGATTATTTTGGGAGTGGCGGCCTGAAAAGGTTGAGAACCACTGCTTTAATAGGAATCCAGTCCATATCGTCCGCCTCAACCAGTAATCCTATGTTTAAGTATCCTCGCTCCAAGCGACTTGGGGATCTTCTCTCTGCTCCTCCTGAAGCAAATGAACACTTGGGATGTGAACCATTTCTGATTCATGCTGGAGGATGGAGTGCAGAAATAGTAGAATCTGGCTTTTGCGTTTCTCTCCCCTGATGTTCTCCCTCCACTTTCCTCCTTCTAGACCTCACTGTCCTTCCTGTGTGTAAAGAGGAGGTTTCCTCTGAACAGCAGGAGAGGAGTCCCAGTCTGGTCCAGGAGGAACTGGAAGTTCCACAGATCAAGGAGGAAAAGGAGGAGCCAGAGGAGGCTGATGGATCATCGTCAACATTACTAGATAGGATGACAAGTGGAGACATCCGCTCAGGTAAATGTGGAGACATCCGCTCAGATAAATTGTAACTGTGTTACTACTAGTGTAAAATCATAGATGTTTTGTTAAGACCTTCATCAGATAAAAAAGCACTTATGAATGCAGGAGCAGTTTGTTTACACTCACCTTACCCTGTCAATGTAATGTGATGCCATGGTTTATTTATTTTTCATGTTTTTGTTCCATTATTTGATTGGTTCTGACCACAGACAGAAAGTATGATCTCCATAAAGGAGTTCTTAATATGTATTAAACTGCTTGTATTATTAACTGATGAAAGACTAGCCATAGCAAACAAAAAACTAAAATACATACATTACAAATGTAATGATGAATAGTTAAACCATAATCAAATTGTGAGGCTAATTAAGAAACAAACCTCTCAAATAGACTCCAGGCCTAGATCAATGCAGAGAGATTAGTATGAGATGTTTTTAATATTAGGAAATTATTGTTTGGTAATAAACACAGCTTGCATTCTTTTTCAAAACATGTTATGGTTTCTCCATCGCAGATGCATTTCCTGCCCAACTGCCAGTGAAAAAACATACCTACTGTGACCAGTGTGGAAAAGACTTCTTCACAAGCCAGAGACTCAAATCACATCAGAGAACTCATACAGGAGAGAAGCCTTACTATTGTGACCAGTGTGGGACAAGGTTCAACCAGAGCAGCGCTCTCAAACGTCACCAGCGAATTCATACAGAAGAGAAACCCTACCACTGTGACCAGTGTGGGTCAAAGTTCCGCCAGAGCGGTCATCTCAAACGTCACCAGAGAAAACATACAGGGGAAAAACCCTACCGCTGTGGCCAGTGTGGGAAGACGTTCAGCCAGAGCCAGCATCTCAAGCTTCACCAGAGAATTCATATGGGACACAAGCCCTACAACTGTGACCAGTGTGGCACAAAGTTCAGCCAGGAAACTAAACTCAAACGTCACCAGAGAATGCATACAGGAGAGAAGCCCTACCGATGTGACCATTGTGATAAAGGGTTCAGCCAGATTAATGATCTAAAAATTCACCAGCGAATACATACAGGAGAGAAACCATACCGCTGTGACAAGTGTGAGAAAGGCTTCAGCCAGATTAATGATCTCAGAATTCACCAACGAATCCATACAGGAGAAAAGCCCTACCACTGTGACGAGTGTGGGAAAAGGTTCAGCCAGAGCCAGCATCTCAAACTTCACCAGAGGATCCATACAGGAGAGAAACCCTATCATTGTGACCAGTGTGGGGCAACGTTCAGCCAGAGGGGTAATCTTACACAGCACCAGAGAATTCATACAGGAGAGAAGGCCTATCAATGTGACCTGTGTGGGACCAGGTTCAGCCATAGGATTAGTCTCAAACTTCACCAGAGAATTCATACAGGAGAGAAACCCCACCGCTGTGACCAGTGTGGGATAACGTTCCGTCGGAGCGGTCATCTCCAACGTCACCGGAGAACACATACAGAAGAAAGGCCGTACCGCTGTGACCATTGTGCCAAAGTGTTCGCAAATCAGGGTAACTTAACTAGACACGTCCAAACATTTCACACCGAAAAGAAGCCTTTGAGTTGTGAATAGTGGAGGAAGGTTTTTAACCTGATATGTTTCAAAATGTCATCGTCGCATCAATAGTGGAATGCTGATGTCTGTGTGGGAATATTTTCATTGGTGTTTATGTGGTTTATTTCATGGAAATTGCGTTATATTATGTTACGCTGTGTGGGAAGTGTTCACCTCATTACAGTTACAAGCTGTCAGATTTTGTTTTGTTTTGAGGTGTAGTTTATTTTATTATAGTTTTTCTCTTTAACAGATGAGATGCCCAGGATTATTCAACATTTAATCTGCAGGTGCCCATGGCAACCCACCAATTTGTCCTGTTTATTTTCGCGATAGTTTTTTCTTTCACTCAGGACAGTTTTCTAACAATCGCGTGCCTCAGTGCTTTTGTAACAGTCGGTAGAGAAGGCCACATTTTAAACATGAAGGTGATTTAAAGTTGGATTAGGACATTTAGGAGAAAAATGCAAATTTTTGCAGCAGCGTTACACTGAGACAGGACTTCCCGGTCACGTGATCTTGTGCTGCATTCCGGGAAATGTGTGTTTTTCATCACCGCGGTAGCTTTGTACAGTAGCTACGGATTAGTGTAGTTTACAACGCAACAAACACATCAATGGGCACCGGGAGACATCAAAGAGTTTTACGTTTTACGCCTTTACCTCCTATGAGTCAACAGGTTTTTTTTGTATTGCTTTGTCACAAACATACAGAACAAGTTATGTAAAATGACAGAATTGTATACATGAACATACATTTGAACAGTGGTCTTGCTTTTCAGTATATCACACGTGACATTTGCATTTGTTTATAATATACGACACATACATGTGTATCTTTTATTTTTATATCATTTATGCATGATGTGAACTATTGTTTATTTTATATCTTCATGTATTCATTGTTCAACAGTGGATTGAGGCTGATGTAAGAATGCTGTGATTGAGACAAATGCATCTATCAGTAGATGAAAAACAAGTGTGTTTTGTTTTTGCCTGGAGACAGTGATGTTGGTGAGCTTTCAATCTGCCTGATTGGCATAGAACTGATGTTCTAAGCCAGACGAATTGAAATACCTGTGTTAGTCCCCAACGTGGAAGGTGTAGGACTACATTTGAAACTCATGTATAATGTGAGGTTTTCACTGAAAATGACATGCCCAAAACAGGGATACCTGGTTGAAATTGGTTTATTAAAACTGTTATATTTGATGGAATTTCAATATTTATTTGTGAATTCTGCAATGTGTGGTTGTCACTAAAGTGTCACAGCTCACTGTTAGAGAACTTATGGTTTAATGGAACAGACAGGAGAACTGATCTCATCTCTGTATAGAAGGTCCAGCATAAGTTTTCAGTAAAAAAAAAAGCAAGTCTCTTGCACACCTACAAACCTGCTTGTTCACAATGGTTGCCCGATGAAGGTCTAATGGACCTTGTGATTGTGATTCCCTATTAGAGCCTTAGAGCAACAGGCATGATACATTTATTTTAAGAAGTACATTTTATTTCCCCCCCCCCCCCCCCCCCCCCCCCGTTTCTATGGTTTCTTGGGCTGGATATGGCAGCCTGGAACAGTTGTTCAAGTGCAGATAAACTTGGCATGTTAGTAAACGTGCCACAATTAGCAATAATGCATTGCACCTGTGCAGCTGACTTGCAGAACCTGGGAATATACCATTTAGTCAAGATGGGGAGGATAAAAGTGTGTTGGATATGATTATAATACCTTGTTAAAGTGACCATGTTGTTACATTTTGCATTTGTAGTTATTTTACTGTAATTTAACAACATAATAACCAGAACAGATAGACAAAGAGACATTCATGGATTTATATTTAAAAGTAACTTTTCCCCCTGGACCCAGGGTATGGCAGCTGCATACCACTGCCATACCCAATTGACACCCCTGCATAGGAAAAATAGTCATTTTATTTTGTATGTATTTTTAATGTAATGTATTTTAACTGAAAAGGCCTTAAAAAAATAAAGAAAGGAAAACTACCATGGCTCACTGGAGTGGATCTTTCAGTTAAAACCTTTTTATAATATTTTGAAGAACCATGATGAAGACTTCTATATGTTGTAAAAAATTCAGCTGGGTCACCACCCACCATGATAGGCATACTTAATGAACTGGGTGTGGCCACATGAACACATTTTAACTGACAGTCTTTTGGAAAGAATCCTCCTAGTATAATCATAATACCTGATAATCATGTTTTAGGGGGGAAATAAATGATAGCACTGCATCTTTAAATACAAAATCCAATAATCAGGTTGTTGTTCATTAAAATTGTTCAACTCCGAGCAGCAGACGATATTTGATGAAGAAGATGGAGACACTACCAGGGCTGCCAACATTGGACTGTCAGAATCCAGGAGATTGTTGGGGGTGTCTGAAACCTTTTTACAGATTACATGTATGTTCCAGTGTTCTGTTGAATTTGTGCATTAGATACTTTTATCAGGCTTGCTTTACTAGCATAGGAAAATTTCAGCCATTAAACGCACAAAGTAGGCATTCAGATATTGATTTGATGACTGAAGCAATGTAAGACCCATCTTTAATAATAACCACTCAGTATGAGTGCATGCTCTGCGCACACACCCCAAGTGGGGTCTGGGGGTCCACCGTACACAACAGGTTCAGGTTCAGTTTTATTATCACACATATCCATACAGGTACAGATACAATGAAATGCTTGTGCCAGGAGCACTCGCAGCCTTATTACACAAAGACATGGTCACAGTGACCGACAAGGGTGTGGACCCACATACCATGCAAGCCACACAAGACAAGTCCCAACAACGACAATACCATACAGTGTAACAGTGTACAGTTTAAAGATGCGTACAGTGCCCATGTTTACCTACGTTTCACTTTCACCCCTTTGTTGAGCAGTGTTGGGCAAGTTACTGAAAAATAGTAACTAGTTACCATTACTAGTTACTTCATTTCAAAAGTAACTCAGTTGGGGCGCCCGGTGGCCTACTGGTGTAAGTGCATACCAAATAGGCATTGATGCCTGGCGGCGGCGCCGTTCGATTCCCGATCCGGACGACCTTTGCCGCATGTCTCTCCCCATCTCTCCCCCTGTTTCCTGTCAGTCTAATTTATGGAATTTCTTCGATTGTATTTATAAGGTATTCATGGAATTACTTACAAAAATAACTTTGACATTTATTTTTAATTTGCAAGCAATGCAGGCTACAAAAACAATAAATACTCATATTTTACATTTATGAAATAATGTGCAATGCCTTACAAGCAAAAAACGTGAGTGAAAATTAATTACCTACGACCACAGGAAGTTTATAAGCTTTCTTTCTCTAACAACAACTAGTGAAAACAGCCGATCTACAAGCACAGATGCGAGGCGTTGTGTGCTTGTAGATCTGCTGTTTTCGGCGGTGCAATGTATAAGTGTGAGGGCCGTGTAACATCAGCCCGCACCACCTCCTCCGGCCTCGGCAGATGTACAAGGTACTATCCAGATTGGTCAAAATAACATTGGATTCATGAAAATAAGTTCCAGATTGCAGATTTAATTGAAGCATAAAGCAGGCAGTGCACTTGTCAACTGTTTTAGATTCCAGTAAGGAAACGGTATCAGACTCCCTATTGAAGCCATTGTAGTGGTTTTGGTCCTCATGTTTTATTGTGTTGTGTTCCTCTCAGGGGAGGTACAGAGAGAGGCTTGATGTTTGAACTACTGATTCAGAATGCTCCCTTCTCCAAGCAGAGATGGAAGTGGCTGTTAGACTGTGTGTGGTTGTGTGTGGTTGTGTGTGTGTGTGTGTGTGTGTGTGTGTGTGTGTGTGTGTGTGTGTGTGTGCGCGTGCGTGCGTATATTTAAAAAATACTAGCCTACAGCCCCTTGGTGTGAAGCAGACAGACGCTTGTTGACGCCCATTTGTGATGTAAATCGCATCACAGGACAAAGCCGCCTACAGGCCAAAATTTGGGGAAATATTTTAAACATTTGGGGATTATGAGAAGTAGAGACACATTTGAAGGTGATAAAGTTGATGTTGGGCAAGGTACATGCGTTATTGATTTTTGTATTATGTTTTTTAGACAATTGAACAACTGCTGAACGTGGAGTTACAGATGGAAACACACACAAACACACGGGCGATTCTAATTAAGGTTGTGGGATATCATGGTTTGATGAGCCTTAAAGGGGCACTCCACCACTTTTCAACCTATGTTCATATAATTGGTCCTCACTCAAAAATAGTAAATAAATATAATTCTTTTTCTTTTTTTTCCTTCAGAGGAGGGTTGTGGGCAGGTCAGAAACCCATCGTCTTGTGACATCATCGATTGCCAATCCAGCTTATAGAAACTGCAGGCTTTCTATTCCTGAAAAGTTGCAATTTTAAAGTGGAAGCCATTGTTCTAGCAATAATAAAAATCAAAATATTCTTTTCAAAAATATTGATTAATTTGTTTTTGTGGAAAATGATGATGTCACAAGACGATGGATTCTGAACTTCCCACAGCTCTCCTAGGAGACTTGGACTGAGTAGAAAAAAATTGTGATATTTTATCATGAACATTAGTGAGGACCTATTAT
The DNA here is from genome assembly GCF_963921795.1 of Nannobrachium achirus. Lineage (NCBI taxonomy): Eukaryota > Metazoa > Chordata > Actinopteri > Myctophiformes > Myctophidae > Nannobrachium > Nannobrachium achirus. The sequence goes on along the minus strand of NC_137810.1, from coordinate 75,729,470 downwards.
ATGAAGACAGGTTTAAAAGTGGTGAACTACTCCTTTAAAGAAATAGACCCGACAACAGATTTGACCGCGAGTCGAGACCATAGAGTTATATACAGTATAGCCTAATAGGTCGACGGGACACATGCATTGTGTAGTGATGCGTGCACGACTGGTTGTGCGTTGGACTGGCGAGTGGGAGTCCTGGGTTCAATCCCCGCAGCCGCGCATCACTACACATGGATTTACAAGACGTTGTCAATCATCTCATCAATAACGCACAGCTGTCCACCGCACGCAGCGGACGGGAAAAGTCAGCTACTGTAAGTGATCACATTCTATCATATTGTACCTAGTGGGGGCTACTGTAGTCGTGTTTGCAGTCTGTATGTCTGCACTAGTCTGTTGGTAAAGCACAAACATGCCCAGTGCGCACCACATCGCGTCTCAGTGCGGCTCTGTCTGGCATTTGTGTCGGTGTCTCCCCTCCCCTCTGCCTGCTTGTGAGTGACAGAGGAAGATTCAGCTCAGCTCTAGATGCATAAAATAACGCAAAAGAACGGAGTAATGCACCGTGTAGTAACGGTAATTGAGTTACTGAATTAAAAAAAGAATGTGTTAGAGTACTCGTTCCTGGAAAAAAAAAGAACGGCGTTACAGTAATTAGTTACAGTAATTAGTTACTTTGTAACGCGTTAGTCCCAACACTGTCGTTGAGCAACCTGACTGCCTGAGCAAAAAAAGAAAATATATTACTGAAACGAGTGGTGTGCGATTCGATGCTCTGGTAACGTTTTTTGGATGGGAGGAGTGAGAACAGGGAAAGGGCGGGATGGTTGCTATCTTTCATGATGTTCTGAGTCTTTTTCTTGCAGCGTGTGGTATAGATTGTATGGAGCTGTTAGTACAGCGGCTAAGATCTCATATTATGAGAGATTGTGCACTTTTTGAGCAAAGCATGACATTTCTACCATAGTTAGTACATACCATAAGGTTTATTTTCAGATGTGGAGGTAAGTCAGATTTGACCCCTGAGGCCTAGGAGAGGTCAAATTCAAGATGGCCGCCAGTCCTGTTCAAACACACCTAATTTTGGAACCAAACAGAGTAGGAAAACACTTAAGGTGTCCTTTCCAACTATGTTAGGGATGCCCATTCATTTGGTGAGACTTTTGAGATAATCAGAATTCAAGAAAATGCATTTAGGTCAAATTACATTGAAATTCTGTAAAAAACAAACAAAAAGAAAACGCATAGCTGGATTCAGGCAGATCTACAGCTAGAAATATAACTTGCTCAGATTAACTGAAGACTCAGACTCTGACTCAGCAGAGTCATGTGAATGTAAGCTATAAAGATATGTATGAAGTGTTAAAATTGTAGGCATGACAGCAGTTTAAAAACGTGTTGAAACGGTGAAACTGAGTTTGAAAGTTTCAGTTTCAAAGTTCCATTGGTTTGAATGCAAGGCACAGTGTTCAAACAAAAGGTTACAGCACAAAAACTATAAATCACACAGATTATACATAGAAAGTCTAAGAAGCTGCAGAATGGTGTGAATATTTTGATGCAATATATATAACTAGACCTTACCCGTTCGAAGATATGTGCTCCAAAATATGTGCAGAGTGTGGGTTGTGGGGAAAGTTACTGTAACTGGTGCGTGCATGAGAATATGTGGGAGCATCATAATGTAAGGCATAATGTATGCGCTTGCTCCACATAGTTTTTTCATACCCGTTGGAAGATGAGACACACATCAAACGCACCTGGAGAGAGAGAGAGAGAGAGAGAGAGAGAGAGAGAGAGAGAGAGAGAGAGAATGCACATTCCTAACTGTGAGAGAGAGGGGTGTGTGTGTGGGGCTACAGATCCCATGGCCTGGAGGAACGGACCGTAACCCTGACAACAGGCTAAGAAAACGCTAATAAACAGCTTTAATTTGGGAGAAATGAAATTCGGGCTCCGTCACCGTTGGTATAATGCTAATGGCCAATACCATGTGAACTTTGGGATCAGTTGCTGAAGCGAGGGAATAGATAAACGTGAATAAGCGTGAGCGTGAGAGCGTGAGTGAGTTAGAGTGTGAGTTTGCTCCTTTATTAGTTAGATATATTTTGTGTGTATGTACTTTTAAAATTGTAAGCTTGACAGCAGTTTTGAAACTTGTGGTCGCATGGTGTTTAGTCTGTTTGAGTCAGTTGCCATAGTGACTGAAAATTCCATGAAAAGGTATATTTTAATATTAATAATAACATTAATAATAGGTTAATAATAATAACAGTAAACATTTTATTTATAGCACTTCTCAAAATACTCAAATCATGTTGATGCATTATGTACAAAAACAGCAATAATGAAAGATAAAATAGGCCTACATAATGTTATAATAGTAATTATTATTCAGTTAGTCCATTCACTCTTGTGCCGTGGTGATTTTGTCTCAACCATGCCGAAGCGTCACAGGGGGATAGACCCTAGATTAGATTAGATTAGATTAGAGTTTATTTGTCATTGTAACAATACAGTACAGGTACACAGGCACAGTTTCATTTGTCAACGATCAACTCATTTACAAAGAACAATACACATACAAGTACATTCACAGTACAACGAAATGTATTTGTGCATTTAAGGGAGCACAGCTGCTGCCATTCCACGGCGCTGCCAATATAGCCCTTGCTTGCTGAAAAAAGAAAAAGATTTGGGAGTGGGGAGTACAAGCTTTGCGTTTGGGTGATGGGGAGTTGCAGGCTTGGGCTGATAAAAAAAACATTGCTTCCATACAGTTCCACTAATTTGAGGAACTGCCTGGGAGAAAGAAAAAAAGCCCTGACAAGACATTGGGGGAGGGGGGTGGGGGGGGTGTGGGTGAAGGCAGGTGAATGGTTGTGTGTGTGCATGCGTGTAAGTCTGCGATTGTGTTTGTGTTAGTCCGGTTGTAAGCTTCCAGATAGTAGCTAGGTCAGAATGTCTTTTCGCTGGTGTCAATGCGATATCAGCAGAGCTGTGTAGACGTCCTTGGCCCAGCCTACATCCAAGCAATCCAAGCCACTCCCCAGCACTAACTGGGACATTTGTGTCCTCTGCCAAGCTGTAACAGATGAGACTTTACAATGTCCATTCATATCAACAAAACAGCCTGTTGGTAGTGGCTATAAACCTGGAGCGTTTAGATGATGGGGATGGCATTGAATCCACTCTGAAAGCACACAGGGCTGAGTGGCACAAGAAATAATGCCTACAATTCAACAAAAAGGCATATGAGCAATTAACTACAACACAAAGGCATTATGAGCAATCGGGGGGAATTACCTGCAGGACAACAACAAAGTACCTCTTCTGTGCACACACGATCTTCTCACAGCCATCCACAGTCCTGTCTTCCCTGTGAATGTGCCTTCAGATGAGGAAGCGCAGAAAGCAGCCGGTCTTTCAGTCTGGTGGTGTGAATCGGTTTCTCTACATTCAGACCAAACTGTTCGAGTCTGGTCTTGTACAGCGAGTGATGTCAACCAATTTGAATACAGGAGCATTGTCCTCATCGCTACTCATGTCTTCTAGGTATGCTACTAACTCAGCAAAGGCTATACCATGCAGGCTAGAATCCTCTTCATTGTTGCCTTTGGATGCAGCCTGCCTGGCTCTGTTGTACAATGAACGCAAACAGCTGTGGTGGTACTTGGCCTCAATGCCAATCATGTCTCCTGCTGAAAGTTTGGCCAACAGCATTGTCCTCAAGGTCAAGGGCACACTTCCGCACATTTGTGTCAATGTTGAAAGTTGATGCATTATGTAAGCCTGCAGAACCAGCAGGCTCATTGCAGAAGAAGCAAGTAGGCTCTGTGGACTGTGGATGGCTGTGAGCAGATTGTGTGTGCACAGAAGAGGTACTTTTTGTTGTCCTGCAGTTAATTCCCACCAATTGCTCATATGCCTTAGTGTTGTAGTTAATTGCTCATATGCCTTTTTGTTGAATTGTAGGCGACATTTCTTGTGCCACTCAGCCCTGTGTGCTTTCAGAGTGGATTCAATGCCATCCCCATCATCTAAACACTCCAGGTTGAGATGAGATCCATGGGCATGTGTGGAAGGGAGCGGAACCAGAGAAGGTCTTCGGCCAGGGATGTATAGCTATCAACAGGCTGTTTTGTTGATATGAATGGACATTGTAAAGTCTCATCTGTTACTGCTTGGCAGAGGATACAAATGTCCCAGTTAGTGCTGGGGGGTGGCTTGGATTGCTTGGATTTAGGCTGGGTAGGGTCTATCACCCTGTGACGCTTCGGCTTGGTTGAGACAAAATCACCACGGCAAAAGAGTGAATGGACTAACTGAATAATAAGTACTATTATAACATTATGTAGGCCTATTTTATCTTTCAATATTGCTGTTTTTGTAATGTGATTTGAGTATTTTGAGAAGTGCTATAAATAAAATGCTTACTGTTATTATTATTAGCCTATTATTAATTATTAGTTATTATTAATATTAAAATAAAACCTTTCATTACATTTTCGGTCCTATATGGCAACTGACCCAAACAGACTAAACACCATGCGACGACAAGTTTCAAAACTGCTGTCAAGCTTACAATTTTAACAGTACATACACATGTTATACATCAAAATGTTCACACCATTCTGCTGCTTCTTACTCTTTCTATGGATAATCTGGGTGATTTATACTTTACTTTGTTTGAACACTTGTGCCTCCCATTCAAACAAACAGAACGTTCAAACTGCTCAGTTAATTTCCCCGTTTCAACACGTATTTAAACTGTTGTCATGCCTACAATTTTAACAGTTCATACATCTTTATCTTTATAGCTTAAAATGTTCACACGACTCTGCTGAGTCCTACAATGTGTTCAGTTAATCTGGGCAAGTTATATTTCTAGCTGTAGACCTGCCTGAATCCAGCTATGCTTTTTTCACAGCATTTCAATGTAATTTGACCTTGACCTAGACACGGGGAGAACATGCAAATTCCACACAGAAAGGCCCTATCGCCGACCCCACCTAGAGTGTGGGCGTTGATGACGCGAAGGAGAAACACGCCCCCAGCACCCACAGCGTCCCCCGGCGGGAATCGAACCCAGGACCTTCTAGCTGCGAGGCGAAGCGCTAACCACTGCGCCACGGTGCTCATCTTGAATTTGACCTCTCCCGGGCCTCAGGGGTCAAATCTGACTTACCTCCACATCTGAAAATAAACCTTATGGTATATACTAGCTATGGTAGAAATGTCATGCTTTTCTCAAAAAGTGCACAATCCTACCATGTGGCATTTCTGTTCTGATAATTTTAGCTGCTCTCTTCACAATCCTCTGCAGCTGTTTACCGTCCTGGACAGTCAAGTTGCCAACCCACACTGTGATGCAACCTGTCAGAACACTTTATATGGTACAACGATAGAAATTCACAAGAGCCTTGATGCTCAAGCCAAATCTCTTGAGGCGCCTCAGAAAGTACAGTCGCTGCTGTGCTTTCTTAAGGATACCTTTGGTGTTTAGAGACCATGTGAGTGTGTTTGTGATGTGTACACCCAGGAATTTGAAGCTGTCCACTATATCTACAGATGAACCGTTGATGGATAAGGGACTGTGATTAACTTTAGACTTCCTAAAGTCAACAAAGATTTCCTTAGTCTTACTGACATTTAGATAGAGGTTGTTATTCTGGCACCATGGGGCTGTTAAGTCTGACATCATTTTGTAGGCAGAGGAGAATTTCTGCCCCCAGTTTCCGTGAATCTTTTTACTATTTACAATTTTTTTCTTCTCTTTGTTGTTGAAAGGAAAGTGTTAGAATTATACTTTAGTCGTTATTTTTGTCTCGGATCTGTTGAAATAGCGAGGAACAGATATTGACAATAAATCTGCTTGGAGGTCTGACTACAAAATTATGTCACGGCTTAAAAGCCCCATAGGGTTAGCTCTTCAATTTCCCTCCTATAGGCCCTCTCATCATCGTTGGATATTAATCCTATCACAGTGGTGTCATCACATACACATACTGTATCTATAATAGAGCCCGACCGATGCCATATTTTTTGACTGATGCCGATGTTTGCTGATGGAGAGTGCTAGACTACAGATTGCTGATGTTTAACCGATCTTTTGTAATAATATAAAATAATAATAGCCTTAATTTCAAAAACTTCTTCAAAACCTTTTTTTACCAATGTTTCGGGGACCACCAGTGGTCCTTGAGGGGTTTCCAGGTGGTCCTCAACAAAATTATGGAGATTTGGTAACCAAATGGAACCTTTATAAGATCTTTAACTCATGAGTGTAAAACAAAACCCAATGGACCCTTACGGGCAACGACAATATATTTAGTGCGAGGCGTTAAGGGGAGCAAATGCTAATTTCTCTCATCTCATCTCTCATCGACTTATACAGGAACATACCCAGAAAAAAAACTTTTTTTCTGGGTATTTAAGTAGGATGTGAGAGGTCTAACTAGGAGTTTGTCATGATGCTGAATCCATTGCAAGCATTTATTTTGCACAAGAAAACATTCCTTGGGCTACAAATGGCCCCAGAAAACGATGGTTTAGTGATGAAAAGTGATCAGTTTTGTGGGCATTGATCCACCCCTCCGACCTATTGTTTCCTCCATAGGCAGAATAACAGAACCCCTATCCCAATATGTTGATCATTATTTAAGAAACCATGTCCAAGCTTTGCCGTCATACCTAGGTGACACAACATATGTTCTTAAAGTGATCCCTGGCTAATACGACAAATATGCCTTAATACATTATAATAGTCCTCTATAACTACAATGTAAAATTAAAAACACCTTAAATATTTTATTTCTCCTAGAAATAACGAATCTTTCACTCAATAGGGGAAATGCCTGTCGCAAGTTGATGATGTCATAAATGTCATGTGTGATCTATCCCTATGGAATTTACGGCATGCATGTGCAAAAAACACATTTGAAATATTGATTTGATGCTCATATTAACCATAGGAAATATTAAGTTCGTTTTTATTTTCACATGCATGCCATAAATTCCATAAGTGTAGATCACACATGACATTTATGACATCATCAACTTGCGACGGGCATTTCCCCTGTTGAGTGAAAGATTAGCTATTTCTAGAAGAAATAACATATTTAAGGTGTTTTTAATTTTACTTTGCAGTTATAGAGGACAATTATAATGTATTAAGGCATATTTGTCGTATTAGCCAGGGATCACTTTAAGATCATGGCACACTTGAAATGCAATAATGATTTTATACTAGCCACCCTGGATGTAGCCTGACACTTCAGTCCGCACATTCACCACCCCCTATCCCAAAACGAAGTGTGTGATTGAGACGGACGCTAGCAGTCAGGCTACCCTGCATGTACAGAGCCTATATACCTGTATTCCCATGTAGGCCTTACAGCTATTTCACATTTCCTGGGTAAGCGCCCTAACATCCTACCTCCCTCCACTTTTCTTGTGGAAATGGCAGAAATGATTTTATCCAATAACTACTTTAAATCAGCCTAAGTTCTCACATGTCTCTCCCCTTCTCCGCAGCCTCCACTGGCTCCCGGTTGCGGCCCCCACTGAATACAAAACACTGATGCTGACCTTCAAAGCAGCCAAGGGTATGGCTCCTCCATACCTCCAAAACCTGATCAACCCCTACACCCCCACCCGTTCACTTAGATCAGCCAACACAGGGATGCTGACAGAACCCTCGCTAAAAACTCCAGGGCAAAAATCCACTCGTCCGAGACAGTTTGCCCTCCTGGCCCCCAAGTTGTGGAATAAACTCCCTGTCGCACTTAGAACAACGGACTCACTCGCTAGCTTTCGCCGTGGACTGAAGACTCACCTTTTTAGACTCCACCTAAACCCTTATCACTACAGAAAAATCAGTGACCATACATGAAGCTAGTTAGCATTAGTTTTTTTGTCTTTAGGTTTTTAGAACTTTGATTATACTGTGTTTTTTCTAGATAGATATCCATTTGCATTTGTATTGTTGATGATGTTCTGACATATTATCTTGTTTATTATTGTGATGTTATCTGCTTATTGTAAGTCGCTTTGGATTAAAAGCGTCTGCTAAATGCCTAAACTGTAAACTGTAAACTGTAAATATGCTGGCAAATTCTACCTCCAGTCACAGGGAACCGCTATGGGTAGTGTGTTTGCTCCCTCCTATGCTTGTCTCACCATGGGCCTCTGGGAAGAGAATCCCCAGAACAATATCTTTCACCATAATATCGCCCTGTGGCGCAGATACAGAGATGATGTTCTATTGATTTTGACAGGAACGAAAGATGAACTCAACATCTTTCTTGCATTATACCACTAACTACATATCCTTTACTATGGAGTATGATGCTAACAACATCGATTTCCTAGATCTCACCATCTTTAAAGAGGAGGATGGCAAACTAGGAACCACTATATACAGAACACCTCTCAGCAGGAACACCCTCCTTAAAGCTGACAGCAACCACTCAAAACCGCTTATAAGCAACATCCCCATTGGTCAATTCCTGCGCTTACGGAGGAACTGTAGTTCCACCATAGACACCAAAGAAACCCCCAAAAAATCATCAAATGATTATAATTACATCTAACGATGCTTCTCCTCCATTCACTTTTGGTGAATGTAGCCTTGGCCAGGAAAATTGATGTCTTCAGGTGGTAACCATCGATCTTCGAACCGCAAACCACAACACCCTCCTGATGGCCGGTTCGGCAGTGGTGGCCAAATCACTGCCCATCTCCTCCTCCTGACCAAGGCTAAACTCCCCTCTCCTGCTCTATTGTTTTTTTCCCCAACAAGAGGCTTCTCTGGGGAGGTATTGCGTGGGTGCCTCCTGAGGTCTTGAGGTGACACAGGTGCGTAGTTCTCCAGTACTGTGGGGTTATTCCTGCCTGGAGTTCTCCTTCGTCTCACCAACTCACCAACAGTGTGTAAGCATAAATGGCATCAAGTCTCCTTATCACACTTGCTCGGTTGGTGTCCCCCAGGGATCAATAGTAGGACCAATTCTGTTTTCTCTGTTTATAAACGATCTACCTGATGTATGTAAAGATGTACATATTCAGATGTACGCAGATGATGCTGTTATACTGACTCATGGAAAGAGCTATGCAGAGGTGTCAACGGTCTTAACTTCTGTTCTGACCAGCGTTCAGGACTGGCTTACAGACTCATGCCTGCTCCTGAATGCAAAAAAGACGGTCTGCATGGCTTTTTCCAAAAGACCAGTTGTGATGGAGTCATCAAATGTGTTTTTGGGTGGAGAGGAGCTTGAACTTATCAGAGTTCAAGTACCTCGGGGTCAGGTTAGACTCAACCCTAACCTTTAAAAAACATGTAAAAAAAGTTACAAACACAATCAAGTTCAACCTTCAGAACTTTAAACAAATCAGACCTTTCCTGGCAGTTAGTGCTGCTAAATCTTATCTCCAATGCATGATCCTATCACACATTGAGTACTGTTTCACAAACTGGTCTTGCACAGGTATAACGACTCTCAAACCCATTGAACAGCTATATAAGAGTGCGCTTAAGGTATTCGATAGGAAACCCCGCTCATATCACCATTGTAATATTCTTCAGAGGTACCGTTTTTTGAGCTTCGCTAATTTTAAGGTATTCAAACAGGTCAGTATCATATATAAGACCCTAAATGGTCTATGCCCACCTCCCCTAAAGGAATTCATAAAAAGGAAGCCTGATAGAGGACTCAATACTAGAGCAATCACTAGAGGGGATTGCAAAGTACCGTACCGGGTAACCGCTTTTGGAAAAAACACCCTTTCAGTGCAGGGATGTTCAATCTGGAATGACCTACCTCTAATAATAAGAGACTGTTTGTCATTTCCATCCTTCAAGTTCAATCTAAAAAAATGGTTAGTTGACAATCAAACCTGTGACCATGGATAGTTCTAAGAGTACAGCTCATGTCATGTACGTATATTTTTAACTATCCTTTTTTAATGTAGGGTACTGTTAGTATGTGTTTTTTTGTTGTTTTTTCTTGGTTCAGGAAAAATAGTAATTGTATGTATGTTCTTAGGCGCCCTCTCCTAATGTAGGGTTACTGTTTGTTGGTATGTATTGTTTTGTCTTCATGTGGGGACTACGGATGAAATTTAGCATTCTTGCTAATTCCGGCTTATTTACATTGCTTTCATGTAGTGTTCATTAATATGCATTGTCCCGTCTAAATAAACAAATAAAGTAAAGTAAAGTAACCAAGTTGTGCGCTGCACCTGTGACCCCTCTTCTCCACACTTGGTCCTGGCTTGATGTATTTTAGACTGTTTCTCTACTCAATACACACCAGCAGCTGCATGATTAAAATACTATCATGAAACATTGGCATGTCTTACAGAGTGACCCTCAGATGTCCAGCATTTGTTCTGACCCTCCTCTCTTTTGTTTCAGACAGAGTCGCAGCCTGAGAGACCGATTGGTGCACTCTGACCTACCCCCCCCCCCCCCCCCCCCTCCCCTCATGGATTTCACAAGTGCGGCAACTGCTCCCAATGCTCCAACTCCACTAACTCCAAAATCTTCACCCACCCCTGAACTGGCAAAAGATTTAAAATCAAGTCCTTTATAAATTGTAACTCCACTCATGTGGTTTACCTACTTAAATGCCCTTGCGGGCCTAGCATAATTATGTAGGTCAAACAAAACGACCTCTCAACATTAGAATTGGGGAACACAAAACTGCTATACGTACAGGGAACCTAGAATGTGCCATGGCCAGACATTACATCAAGGCCAAACATAGCTCCCCAGCATCCCTAAAATTCTGGGGTATTGAAAAGATGTTCAATCCATCGAGAGGTGGGGACATAATTAAGAAATTGCTAACCAGAGAAGCCTACTGGATATACACCCTTAACACTCTTGAGCCTACATGCTTGAATGAAGAACTCAACTTATCATGTTGTATACAAGTTCTCTATTTAACTTATTTTCAGAGCAACCATCAGAGGTCCCTCAGGCTGCTTGTCTAGTCGTCCTCCCCTCCAATAGGGGTTCCCACACCTCTTTCTTTGGCCTCCTGGCCCTTTAAGCAGTCTATTCCCAAACTGTGTTTGGTTTTCTGCCCTATGTTTTTAAAATATATATAAAAAAAAGAGGTTATACAAAAAAAATGTTTATACAAAATGTTTTTAAATTACGTTTATTATTAAAACATGTATCTTGAACGTATAGGCCTTTGCAATACAACATATGTAATGTACAATGACTATGTATGCAGCCCCTTGGGCACTAGTTTCACTAGTGGAGTACCCTCCACGTGAAATGTAGTCATAATTGCTGGCTTTCGGAGATTGGCTAATTGAAGGGCCAACCCCTGTTACCCATGTATATAAGCCATTTTGTATACGATTCATGCTATGACCTGACAAAGATGTATTGACATTGAAACGTTGTCATTCTTGCACCCTGTATTAATAAAAAGGCTTTAAAAGACTGGATCTGCTCCAGTACGCTCCTTCCACATATTCAAGTCCCGTTCCTGAGATGAACCGGACCGGCGTGAACTAGGCTGGAGGGGCGGTGGACACTCCGCATGCTGTATGAGTCCTCATGTGTATTTTCAGGTTACCACATTGAGCAAAGCCTTTGGCACAAATTGTACAAAGAAAGGGGTTTACCCCCGTATGGTAGTTTATGTGTGTCTTCAGGTCACTCATTTGAGCAAAGCCTTCAGCACAAACTGTACAAGTGAAGGGCTTTTCTCCAGTATGAATCATCATGTGTCTCTTCAGACCACTCATGTCAGTAAAGCCTTTGACACAAACTGTACAAGTGAAGGGCTTGTCCCCAGTATGCGATCTCATGTGTATCTTCAGATGCTCTATTCGAGCAAAGCCTTTGGCACAAACTCTACAAGTAAACTGCTTTTCCCCAGTATGCGATCTCATGCGTATCTTCAGACGCTACATTCGAGCAAAGCCTTTGGCACAAACTCTACAAGTAAAGGGTTTTTCCCCAGTATGAGATCTCATGTGAATCTTCAGGTGAGACTTTTGAGCAAAGCCTTGGGCACACACTGTTTTTTTTCCCCCTGTATGAATCCTCATGTGTTGTGTTAGCCTACTCATTTTACCAAAGCCTTTGGCCATCACTAGTTGGTTGTGATGCTCTACTGTCCACTAGATCAGCTTGTGTTTTCATATGTCCAGCTGAAGTGCTGGCTAGAGGCTCTGTCTCTCTGTTTACATCATCATCTTCATGTTTCACTGCTAGTAATGTCAACGTTGACCCAGCAGCCTCCTCTGATTAATTCAGCATGAACAAAAATACAAGATTCTTAACAAAAGTGGAACTTTATCACACAGTATATTATCTGAAGAGACTGTCATTGTAGTGATGACTGGAGGAGGCACTGTCTTCATGTGGATCTGAATATATGTGTGTGAGAGAGAGAGAGAGAGAGAGAGAGAGAGAGAGAGAGAGAGAGAGAGAGAGACACAGACAGACAGACAGACAGACAGACAGACAGACAGACAGACAGACAGACAGACAGACAGACAGACAGACAGGGGGAGGGAAGACAGAGTACAAATAAACATATTACCAAGTTGTAATTGTCATAGTATATTAATATCATGACTGTGTGTATAGCAATATGGCATTAGTGTTGTCTTTTCTTGGGTTTTAAATACTTTTATACCACCTATTATACTCATGCCTCTTATGTTCACTTAATATCACAGAATGGTCACCTATTATGACATGACCAGAATATGGAAGCTAGGGTTCATATGGTTAAACCATATTGTTTGTTTGTTTGTTACCTTTATTTAAACTCGGAAATACAATTGAGCGCAAGCACTCATTTACAACGCAACCGGGATACAACAATGAACAACAACATATATACATACATTTACAGACATCATTTGAAATAATCAAAAAGAGAATACTTGAAAACTGTAGAAAGTTCAAGGAACTAAAAGCTAAATGAATTAAAACATAATATACAGTTTAGAACAAAGGTGATAGAAACCATCATCCTAAATTGGCTTAAGGCCGGCAGATATTTAATTTTTAATGATTTTTGGAGCTTGTTCCATGCAAGTGGAGCACTGATAGAAAATGCTGCCTTGCCAAGCTCTGTATGAGCAAATGGAACCTCGAGCGTCAAAATGTCACTTGAGCGCGTCTGATAGGAACTAGGGTCCAGATTCAGCATTGAACAAATATAAGGGGGGAGCAATCCTGAGAGAGCTTTAAAAATAAAAAGATACCAGTGTTTATCACGCCTCTCAGATAAGGAGGATAAACCTGAGTTCCCATATAGTGTACAATGGTGGGTTCCATAGCTGTCACCAGTGATCCATCTTAGTGCTGAGTGGTACACAGTGTCAAGGCGCTTTAAAATTGAAGGAGAAGCAATCCTATATTATAATGTCTCCATAATCTAAAACTAAGCTCAACCAGGGCAACCTGGATAGCATTAAAAGCAAGTTGTAAGTTCTTGGTGGCAATATATATATATATTCTATAGTTTACATTTAGGGAGTCAAAATGTTCACAAATAGTTAAACATGGCTGATCTACAAGCTCACAACGCAACATGATGCAACAATTTTACCATCACAACATGACATTATCCTATCCGATATCAATATCTGGTTAAAAATATATTCTTGGCCAATATATATGATTTTGTCCCGACTCCCTATGGTTGTGGGAAAAGTTAATAATCAGGCTGACACAGACAGCCAAATTATTGATATGGCTGTTCTTGATTATCCCCAAAATCATGAAGGCTAATTTAGCCTTTGAAACAAATGAATAAGTCAGTGCTTCCAAAAAACGTCATCACTGTACTGTGGCTTCATATGGCAGTATTGTATAATCCTAAACATCTAAAGCTTATCAAGGTGAAGGCTGGGCTCAGTGCCAGCAGGTCTGGACCAGCATGAGTCAGGACTAGCAGGCTAGCAGCAGATTAGTGTAGCTCTAAATGTTTCATGGTGCAGTTTGTGGCGTCCTTACCTGTCACAAGAGCCACCACTGCCTGACTCTACTGCTCCTGTCCCAGTGCTGTCCATGGTCTTTGCAGGGTAGAAGGACCTTTCATCCTGCTGAGGTTTCGACCTGAAGGTTAAATCTTTCTCTTTACTTTTGGAGCCTTTGGGCCGGCCTGCCTCCTTCTTGGACTTGTTGTCACCCTTCACTCCCAGCAATGAATGACCCTCTGTACCGAAAATGATACACAATGCAATGCCATTATACAAACACTAAACTAATTATTATAGGAATATATTGACAGTTAACACTTTGTTTACCAAATAAATATCACTTAACCCCTGTTTAAAATACATTGTGTCGATCTCAACAACAATAGCAATAATAACTAGAAGAGAAAATTTCGAAGAAGTCTGTGCAACCTTGTGTAGCGGTTGGTGTTAGCATTAGTGTTACATTTTTAACATTAGCATTTTTTGCATGAGCTTTAACATTATCGTTTTTCATATGACACCACCCACATGTCTGTACGACAAACGGTTCATGAGATATAAGGTCACTTCCTGTTTGGTGAGGGGCAATTCCTGTTTGGCGAAATAGGCCCCAATTAAGGTTAAGGACTCTTAATCAAGTCATATGGGGCCACCCACTTGTCTGTACGACAAACGGTTCACGAGATAAAGGGTCACTTCCTGTTTGGTGAGGGGAACTTCCTGTTTGGCGAAATAGGCCCCAATTAAGGTTAAGGACTCTTAATCAAGTCATATGGCGCCACCCACGCGTCTGGACGACAGACAGTTCACGAGATATATGGTCACTTCCTGTTTGGTGAAGGGCACGTCCTGTTTGGCGAAATAGGCCACAATTAAGGTCAAGGACTCTTAATCAAGTCATATAGCGCCACCCACGCGTCTGTACGACAGACGGTTCACGAGATAAAGGGTCACTTCCTGTTTGGTGAGGGGCACTTCCTGTTTGGCGAAATAGGCCCCAATTAACTCATGTGCTGCCATGGCCGAGGAGCCCCAAAAAATCCCGTTGTACGGCCCTGCCATGCCCGAGGAACCCGAGAATCTTTGAAAAAATAAATATATATCAAAAAATACAAAAATAAATACCCCAAAAAATGTAGTTATGATAGCGATCGCGAAATTGCATGTTTAACCCCCATAGCAACCCCATGCCATCTCATGAATGCCTGAACGGATTTCCATTCGGATCTTTTTGTTTGAAAGCTGTGAGCAATGTGGACACACGTGGGGCATTATCTAGGCATGGGTGTGCATGATCCGTGCACTATGAATTACATGGAAGTCTATGGAGACAGTTTGGCATATGAGAGTACGAAGGTATTGTTAAATGGCAGCAGATGAGTTAAGGTCAAGGACTCTTAATCAAGTCATTTGACACCACCCACGGATCTGTACGACAAACGGTTCACGAGATAAAGGGTCACTTCCTGTTTGGTGAGGGGCACTTCCTGTTTGGCGAAATGGGCCCCAATTAAGGTCAAGGACTCTTAATCAAGTCATATGACACCATCCACGCGTCTGTACGACAAACGGTTCATGAGATGTAGAAGCACTTCCTGTTTAGCGAAGGTCACTCCCTGTTACAGAGGGGGTGGGATCATTATTGTGACCTAATTAATTAAGTATGGCGGATTACAATAAGTGTTTTGCCATTGTGTTGCATGGCAGGCACACTTAATGAGCAACATATTAATTTTGTTGATTTAATTCCTCTGCTTTAGTGTTCAGGTCTCATCACTGTCATGTTGGATTACAATGAATAATAATATTGTTGCTGTCGGCCATAAACCTAGAGTAGCACTCTATCTTATGTTATACCATGTTGAATCTGTTAGATAGGTTTGCCTCATTTTATTCTTCTGCCTAGTGTGAGCCAATAGGGAAAGGGGATCAACGTCACGTGATTTCCACGTTTGGCTCGGCAAAAACTCAAAAGATGTGTCTCAAAGGATGATTATTGTCAGAATCGTGGAGAGTTTTGAATATTTGGCGTTCCCATTTCGATTTCTCACAAGATCAGTGGTTGTTGCAATTAACTGGACTACAATACTTCACCATAATATTTTACACTATGATTAAATAAACCCATAACATGTAACAATGTGTACGTTCTGTAATGTAAATCCATTGGTGAAAGCTGTGTTGTTCACCTGGAGAAGCAATGGTGGATTCGGCCAAGCCCTGAAATACCTGTATAACCTCATGTGTGTGTCTCAAAGAATACTATGTTGTGAGACAGTGTCACAAAAAGGTAAGAACATTTTCAAACTAGAAAAGAAAATTTCTAAGAAATGTTAAGTGTGCCTGCAGCTCGCTAAGTGTGTGTAACCTTGGGTAGCGGTTGGTGTTAGCGTTAGATTTTTTTTATGTTAGCATTAGCGTTAGATTAGCGTTAGATTTATTAACATTAGCATTTTTTGCATTAGCTTCAACATTATAGAATGTACGAGAAAACAGTTCATAAGATATAGAGGCACTTCCTGTTTGGCGAAGGGCACTTCCTGTTTGGTGAAGGAAGCACCAATTTAGTTTAAAGACTCTTAATCAAGTCATTTGACGCCACCCATGCGTCTGTACGACAAACGGTTTATGAGATATAGGGTCACTTCCTGTTTGGTGAGGGGCACTTCCTGTTTGGCGAATTAGGCCCCAATTAAGGTTAAGGAATCTTAATCAAGTCATACGATACCACCCACGCATCTGTACGACAAACGGTTCATGAGATAAAGAGGCACTTCCTGTTTGGTGAAGGGTACTTACTGTTTGGCGAAGGGCACTTCCTGTTACAGAGGGGTGGGGCTTAATCAATTACAGCTCATCCCCATTGGCCGGAAAAATACCAAATTTGTATGCAATTTAAAGTTTAAATCACGTTGCTAGGCAAAATTATGGCAGTTATGTGGCGCCAAAGTTTCTGGGTCCCCCCCCCCCCCCCGAGTCCCCCATTCAACGTCAATGGGGGTTTTTGCTCGTGGTTTTTTACGAATTACGTTGCCATGGTAAGAAAAGTAATTGCACACCATTCCCGGCCGAGCCGCACATTTTGATGCATATATTGCAGGGGTGGCGTAAATCGTGCAGCAGTTATTACGTGCCGAAATTTGTGGCGACATTACGTACAGACTTACGTACAGACTTACTTACTTACGTATGGCGGATTACAATAAGTGTTTTGCCATTGCGTTGCATGGCAGGCACACTTAATAACTACAGATAGTGCTGTATATTTACCTGTATGAGTCCTCAGGTGCCTCTTCAGATCAATCATTTGAGCAAAGCCTTTGGCACAAACTGTACAAGTTAAGGGCTTTTCTCCTGTATGAGTCCTCATGTGTGTCTTCAGATTACACGTTGTCGTAAAGCCTTTGGCACAAACTGTACAAAGAAACGGCTTTTCCCCTGTATGAGATCTCATGTGAGTCTTCAGATTACACGTTTGAGCAAAGCCCATGGAACAAATTGTACATCGAAAGGGCTTTTCCCCTGTATGAGATCTCATGTGTGTCTTCAGATAAGACATTTGAGCAAAGCCTTTGGCACAAACTGTACAAGTAAAGAGGTCTTCCCCTGTATGAGATTTCATATGTGTCTTCAGATTACACGTTTGAGTAAAGCCTTTGGCACAAATTGTACAACGAAAGGGCTTTTCCCCTGTATGAGATCTCATGTGAGTCTTCAGATGAGCCATTTGAGCAAAGCCTTTGGCACAAACTCTACAAGTAAAGGGTTTTTCCCCTGTATGTGTCCTTGTGTGTCTCTTCAGGTGATCCATTCGAGCAAAGCCTTTGCCACACTCTTTACATTTAAAGCTTCTCTTCCCTGTCACACTCCTCATGACTGAAGTTTGTTTTGATGATTTCAGGTCCTGGGACATCTTGCTGCTCACATGTTGTGCCTTGACTGATTTCAGTGTGTTAAAAGCTGACTGGTCTTCCCTGGTCTCCTTCCACTCATCACTGTCTTCAGTGTCAGATTCAGAACAGTGTGAAGAGAGGAGCTGGTCATCACTAGTTGGTTGTGATGCTCCACTGTCCTCTACATCAGCTTGTGTTTTCATGTGTTCAGTTGAGGTGCTGGCTACAGCCTCTGTCTCTCTGTTTACATCACCATCTTCATGTTTCACTGCTAGTAATGTCTGTGTTGACATATCAGCCTCCTCTGGTCTTTGAAGCTCCTGCTGTTCCTCTTTAATGTGTGGAGGCTCTGGTTCCTCCTGGACCAGACCAGGATTCTTCTCCTCCTCCTCTTTACATACAGGGAGGTGCAGGAAGTCTAGACAAAAGATACATGAAATAAACCAGAGTGTGTTTGAACTTGAACATTTTCCATACAATGTTCAGCTGGTTCTACAGCTGGCATTATTTTGGTCAAAGGTTTCATTCTAGTGAGAGTTGAGATACACCGGCTACTTTGCAACTCTTTACTGTTGGTTATTAAAAACTTTAAGCAACCACCCCCATAATACTGTAGCATTTAGCTTGTAAATCTAGTATGCTTGAACGTATGATTCTCTAAATACTGACTTCTATCTGTAGTAGTCAGTTGAGACATCAAGTTAATAAAATACAAAACAGTACACACCTATCCTGTACACATTTACTACATGCTGTTAATAAAACACTACATACCTATCCTGTACAACTTTACTACAGGTTGCATCCTTGCATCAAATAGTCCATGTCTCTGGTCCATCTCTTGCTGTTCCTCCGACCGTGTTGATGATATTTTGCCAATATCTGTACAACTAAAGTGTTTCCTTCCTTTTTGACTCCTCATGGATGGCTTTACCTTTAATGATTCGGGATTCTTGCTGTTCAAAGATAATCTCTGTCCTTCCACATGATGCATCTTGTGAGATTCCAGTGTGTTTACAACTGTCTCATAATCCCTGTTCCCCCAGTCATCACT
This sequence comes from Nannobrachium achirus, assembly GCF_963921795.1. NCBI lineage: Eukaryota > Metazoa > Chordata > Actinopteri > Myctophiformes > Myctophidae > Nannobrachium > Nannobrachium achirus. Next base: position 75,710,573 of record NC_137810.1, on the reverse strand, counting down.
GTCATCAGTATCAGATTCAGAACAGTGTGAAGAGAGGAGATGGTCATCAATAGTTGGTTGTGATGCTCGTATTGTCATGTGTTCAGTTGAGGTGCTGGCTTGAGGCTCTGCCTCTCTGTTTTCATCATCTTCGCTCTTCACCACCAATAATGTCAACGATGACCCTGCAGCCTCCCCTGAGCTTAGAAACATCTCCTGCTGTTCCTCTTTCATCTGTGGAGGTTCTGGTTTCACCTGGACCAGACTGGGACTCCTCTCCTGCCGTTCAGAGGAAACCTCCTCTTTACACGCAGGAAGGACGGTGAGGTCTAGAAAGAGGAAAGTGAACATCAGGGGGGAGCACTTAATCATTATTTTGGAAAACATCAGTGACCATAACCAAAGAAGGTTGTTTTTGATTGATCTAGCAGAGTTAAAATGGAGTTGGAGTTACAATGTATGGGAAGGGGGCGTGTCTGATAAAATGAATATCAACTATGTAAATACTGAATCGAGCAACTTAAAAACTGTCTGGGGTACTCCCAAAAGCCTCAGTAGACGTTTTTTTAACACATAATCTATTTTCGGCCTATATCAAATTGTATTCAAAAGTACTTTCATAATGGGGAAACTTTAGTGTTATAGTGGCATACTTTAGCATTTACCTTGCAGTCACCTCTGCATAATGAGTTCAGATTTGTTACGACTCTTAACATATTAAATCCCAGTTCATAGGCATTTTAAGCTCCCCAGCAGCCATCGTGGACGGAACCTAGAAAATTAAACCTTAAGTATGTTATTTGCATACCCTAACAGAATTGATCAATTACTTGGGGTTTCAACAACAAACACGACCTATCTAATATTGGATTAATTACAAACAGACCACTATACAGAGATTGGGTGCATTTATTGTAAGAGAGATACCTTTATTGATCCCACAGTTGTCTGTATCAATGTGACGCTGCATGTAGTCATAACAGGCATCTCCAACATCTCTGACATCCATCATGTTGGCCCCTTGTAGCAGGGCCTGAACAGATAAGCAGAATATGTGTTCATGAAACACTGATGTACGATAGAAATGGAGACCATAAATAAAGTTTATGATGATAAAACATTACCTGCACATTAGCTGTGGAGATGGACACCTCTGAAGTGTAGGCAAAGCTCAGCAACATGTCGACCACCTCAGGTTCCACTCCATCCATGTTAACCCTTTCCTGTGTGGACTCCACCATGGAAGTTGTAAACATGGCCTGTGTGGGTTAGAGAGATTGGTTTGCAGTGTTCATGGTTTAGGTAGGCCTTTCTTATTTCTTATTCATGCCAACAATAAATAGATTGGATTTACCAGTAGTTCACAAACACGACGAAGATCACTGGTGTGACTTGGGATTTGTATTATTATTGCAACACACAATATATAACTATACGAGAAGTTATGAATTGTCTTTTAATGTATATATCAATAGAGGCAAATTCTATTCACAAATTATTGGTCCACTTTAAACGTGGTATCCCTATGTTGGGAATGTCAATATAGGCTTAATTAACTTTTCGCTCTCTTAATTTTTTTTTTAAAAACAGCACAAATAGCAGATCTACAACATCACTCAAATTGTGCTTGTAGATTGGCTATTTTTGCAATTTCTAACAATTTCTGAAGGACTTAAGGATTCAAAACTTTTTTTAATTTGTCCGTTTTTATTTGGCAGTAATAAATACAACTAAATATTTAGAGATTGATACAAGAGTGATACAACTTTATTAGGCCTATATAGGTGTTTTTTGAAGGCGTTGCCTTTGGTGGGTCCGATGAAAACCACTCAGTTATAAAACAATATTCAGAATAAGCCAAGGCAGAATTTAATGTGGTCATTCTCTTAACAACACCAGGACATTAAATGTGTTTATTTACCTCAAAGTAGGAGCTGATGGAGGCCAGTACAACTCTATGGCAGGGGAACTCCTGTCCCTCACAGCACATAATCACATCACAGAAAACCTTGTTGAGTCGTAGACGGTTTAGTCCCTCTAACAGCTTGTTAGGATGCTTGTCTAGCTTCCTAGTTTCCTCCAGAAGGCAGGAGGGTGAAGCAGCATCCACCAGAATCCTTTTAGCCATGTTGTTCTTCTAGAGCAGCCTGTATGACAGTAGGAGGAGATGGAACAGATGGTCACATAGTAACGCCTGTTTGCACACAATTTACCTAACTAGAAGTGTCTAGTCTGGCCGACTCATGCTCACCGCGACTCAAAAAGTACGAGTCGAAAAATCGAAAAATATATATATTTTTTTATTTTTCTAAAGTTTTCCCCCCAAAAATGACTGTTTTAATCGTTGTTCAAAAAGGTTATAAGCGTTAATGTTTTCCAAATGTGAGAGGACCGTGTGTGTGTGTGTGTGTGTCTGTGTCGGAGACTGTAGTGCATGCATGCGGCGCTAGTCAGGTCCGCGGACTACTGGTTGAGAAACACTGCTGGACCGGGATTATGCGCGCGTCATAGCAGTGCGACTCTATGGACTGTCACTGGATGCGTTTTGTTTACCTCCTGCCTCTGCATGCATGCTTGACACGAAAGCTCACTTGTTAATGGCAGCGTCGCCGTTGTGTGCGATGATCACAAACCACACTACTCGTCGTTAACGTTAATGCGACACACCGGGGATATATGAGAGCGAGCGGTCAGCGCTCCCGCACGTTCCACGGACTTATTGTCACTCCGCTTCAAGTCTCTAGAGAACAGACTCCATGCTAACAAGGAAGAGCAATTACGTATTATCATTATTATTAGGGCTTTGATGCAAGTTCTGATGGGTGCAGCATACGTTGTGTTGTTTAAAGTAATGCGCCGTTGTGCTGCTCTCCTCTCAGCTGCTGCTTAGAGGGGAAAAAAAGTGAAAAAAGTCGATCGACGCGTCGATTTTCGGCCACGACGAGTCGATTCGCAAATAATGCGTCGATTAACATCCCTACTCGGGAACGATGTAAATTGGGAATGAATGCCCCACCCTTTAATGCAAACCCCATTATACCTGTTGTCGTACGACCTGTTTTGACCATCTGTTTGCCTGTGTCCATTTATGCCCATATATGGAGATATCTGTCTGTTTGCGTCCATGTTATTCCCATATATGGAATCTCTGCCCTTTGGGCGGCCAAGCGTCTAGTCGGGTGCCGGCCTACTCGGGAACGATGTACATAGGGAATGAATGGCCGACCCTTTAATGCAAACCCCATTATAACTGTTGTCATAGGACCTGTTTTAACCATCTGTTTGCCTGGGTCCATTCATGTCCATATATGGATATATCATGCCCATATATGGAGATATCTGTATGTCTGCGTCAGGGCTCGAGACTAAGGGACTCCCGAAGTCCCGGGGACGTAAAAATATATATTTGGGACGCAAATGAATCTCCCCTGGGACGCAGGGGAGGCTCTCTCCATTCCGACATGTCGCCACTCCGAAATGGACTTCTTATTGTCGGAGTGGCGACACTCCCCATGGGCCTAAGGTTTAGGGTAGGGGTAGAGATAGGGTTAGTGTCGGAATGGAGACATGTCGGAAAGGAGACATGTCGGAGTGGAGAGATGCACCCGGGACGCAGACGGGACGTAGAGGATTTTTTTGAGCCAACGGCACATATCAATGTCACTGCTCAAACCACGGTGTGCAAACTCGCAGCATGAGACTCACAGAAAATGAATATGATGTAAACAGAATGTTTAAGAAGTTACCACAGGCATTGCTGGTCATCCTTTTCAGGTAGAACTTAGTTGCTAAAATGCTGCACTATTTGAAGAGATTAAACAGCAGAATGAGGCAGAGAACAGACTGTCAATCTGGGTTAAAACTAGTGGAAAATAGCCGATCTACAAGCTGTGGCTGAGAGATAAATCTTAGCACCCCCGCCCGGCGCCCCCTGCTTCGCCACAGTAACGTTATATGATTTGGATTGTGATTATTAATGAAAATGTAAAATGGAACGTGATGTCAACGCACCAAGCACAGACACATAGCCTACTTTTAGTGAGCAGCACGAGCAGTTGTTTGAATATAGGAGTAGGACACATTGTAATTAAATCAACGGTTTGTTTAACTTTTGTCATCTCTATAAACCGATAGCCTATATTCCCAAATACAAGACGTTACTTATGTTCGTCTAATCAACTTCATCACAACCAGCCGTGCAATCTGGCATTCATTTCACAGAGTTCCCGTGCTGTGTGGCGTCTCTTATTTAACTCTCAAAAACAACCAGTCCGCTCATAATAAATAAATCCATTTCGGCTAACAGTTCATCTGAACCGCTTGCTGTGAAGCACAACGGAGCCAAAAAGCAGACTGCACTTCGTCTCCACTCGATCAAGCATGGCACTGGTTATACTTCTTTCAGTACGACGGTGTTGTGCGGTGCGGTGAGCATATAGACGATCTAAAAGCCCTCAAAGCCCCGAGGATGCGTCTAGTTGTAGGCTTGTAGATTAACGCGCAACACGTTCGTACGGACAAAGTACAAACCCAGTTTTACCGTAATTCCTCCAACAGTCGTGCATGATTGGTTCTTTAGTTTACCGTATATGACAATCACACCAGCAAACTGCCTGAGGTAAGATTTTTAGAAGCCACAAATGACAGTATAAAAATAGAAAGGATTGTCAAGCCAATTTCACCTGCAACAACAACAATATAATAACAACAATAACAATAATAATAAATATTATTATAATAGTAATACTAATAGACCTGCAAACATTTATTATTTTTTAAAATATTTTTTTGGGACGGATTACATTCATTTGGGGACGGTTCAATTTGTATTTTGGGACGGTCCCGGGACGTAGGTGAAAAAAGTTAGTCTGGAGCCCTGGTCTGCGTCCATTTTATGCCCATATTTGGAGATCTCTGTCTGTCTGTGTCCCTTTTATGCCCATATATGGAGATCTCTTCCCTTCGGGCGGCCAATCATCTAGTCGGGGACCGGCCTACTCGGGAACGATGTAAATATGGAATTAATGCCCCACCCTTTAACGCAAACCCCATTTATCTGTTTGTCTTCGTATGCTCATATATGGATATCTCTGTATCTTTCTGTCTTCATCTTGAGCAGTATACGCAGCCTGTTTGCTTTGCCACCCGTGGCTAATGATGCCCCTCCGGTTGTTAGGCAATACCCATCATATCCGTGGTTCGGTTACGTCATACTGATGACATTCAATACGTAAGCATGGCATTTTTTGTTGACTCATGTGGCGTACGTGATGTCAGAGCCTTTTATGAAGTGATGTCACAATGAGTCAGCGCTTGCGCCGATTTCCTCCGGAACAGCCTGATGTCAACAATCAGCTCTGCATAAGGATATTCAGAACGTTTTGCGCCGGTTCGGGAAAACTGTGCGTGGGGTCGGGTCGAGGCCCGGCACTGGATTCCGCGGCGGGGAACGCGCGTTCCGAATCTGAAGCCGGTGGGACGAACGGTTCTCGAGATACGCGGATTACAGACAGACAGACACGCACACACACAGAGATTTGTCGCATTTATAGATAGATGAATACCATTACTGTATATTTCCAAAGAGTAGCCCAGGTGTTTAATACATAAAATCAATTTGGACCCAGGACGTTTAAAAGAACCAGCGGGCTTTGATTTATTTTTGCACTGGTTTATTTAGCCCCGGCAGGTATTAGGTAGCCAGCAGCTATTTTCAAAAGGGCCACTATTGGTAATATACAGTATGTGTGCAAATGTGTCCACTGCATTTACCCGTCTTATAACTACTAGGAGCAGTGAGCAGCCATTCTACAGCGCTCTGGGAGCTAGAGGATCAGAGTCTTGCTCAGGGACACACATCAACTGGAATCATCAGCAACCAGGGCCTCTGGCTGCCCAGGCGGCCTCACTAACCACTCAGCTATGGCCACCCACTGAGTATTCATGGAGCATAATGACAGAACCCATTCATCATCCTCAAAGTTTTATCTGCTCATTTATTTGTGTCATTACTTCCAATTAGCCAGTAGCTATGCCCCTCCCCTAAAAGCTTTTGTCCAATGCTAGCTTAGCAACTGGCAGCTTGCCAAGGCTGTTGCCAAGGCAAACCTTGGCAAGCAGGAAGTTATTCTAAGCTAGCATTGGACAAAAGCTTTTTGGGAGGGGCATAGCTACTGGCTAATTCCACTTGTTTATCCTGTATGACTTCACTCTCCTGATTGAACATAGTTCATAGTTTCTGTTTCCTATCACGATATCGAGCAATTTAACACTGTTACTGAACACACACTCTATAACAATGATTACTATCACAATATAGAGCTGTTTAACACTGTTACCGAACAAACACTCTATAGCAATGATTACTATCACAATAATATAGAGCTATTCAACACTGTTACTGAACACGCGTGACAGCTAGTGACAGCTAGTCAAGATGGCCGCATAGAGGAGTAGCTCGGCGTGGCAGTGTAATATATATCCTGTTTTTTCGGATTAACCGTCAATATATTTGAGAAAATATCATCGTGAACGATAAAGGAATGGCAGACGGTTCGAAAAATAAAGAGCACGATACCAGACGACAGAGACAACAAACTGAAACTGCCTCAGCAAATATGCAGGGTGACGGCGCTACCGGCGTCCCTTCAGGAAAGGACAGCAGCTTATCTCTCGACATTGCCAATATAAACGCCACGCTAATTAAAATGAGCCAGGAGCTTGGGTCGTTGAAAAATATCAAGAAATCGACCGCCTCTATGGAAAAGAAACTAAACTCCCTGGCGGCTCGAATCGGCGATGTGGAAGGGAGAGTGGGGTTTTTGGAAGATTCTCAAAAGCAACTACAAGATAACCCCCCAGTGACTACAAAGGAGATGGAAGAAGTACTATCTAGCCTGGAAATGCTCGAGAATAAAATGTTGAGCCGAAACCTACGCTTCGTGGGATTTTTGGAAAGCAAAACCACAGGCAAAGAGGACTGCTTTAAACTTATAAATGCTTTCCTGCCTGCTGCGTTGGGAATCGAAACACCGGAGGGAGGATTCGACATAGAATCATGTTACAGGATCGGCACCCGCCGATCAGGGACGGACGAGAGACCGAGGACCATCATTGCAAGATTCTACCGGTTCCAGGACCGCGAGCGGATTCTACGAGCGGCGAGAGAGAAGAAGCGGATCGAGTGGGGGGACCACGGCCATGTAATGCTCTTCCCGGACCTGTGCAAGGCTACGCAGACTAAGAGACTGGCTTTCTCCCCTTGCAAGAAGATTCTCCACGAACGTGGATTAAAGTTTTCTCTACTCCTGCCTGCTACGTTAAGAATTCAGCACGACGGCGGTCCCACATCCTTCACGAAACCAGAGGAAGCCATGGAGTTTCTACTCAAGATGAACGCATAAGTAACACTGCTACACGGCCACACTCATACACATAGAAGGGACAGTTAGGAACTGAACGGGAGGGGAGGGGAGGGGGGGGGGGGGGCACGACATATGGCTGGACGCATGCACAGACACACACACACAGATACCATACAGACACACACACACACACCCCTGGTTAGAGGTTGAACAACTTGCCTTTCCTCATCTACCCCCCATAGCCTGCCTAGTGGCCAAGTTGCCTTCTGAATTCCACTCTCATCCCATTAATCACCCATATCCAAACAGTGTGGAAGAAAGTCTCTCAGATATCAAAAATTAATCCATATTTGAACTCCGAATCGGGAATTTGGTTGAACCCCAAGCTATGTATAGGGAGGGCTCCCTTCTTATGGAAAGAATGGTTTAACAAAGGGATCTGTAATCTTGGAGATCTATATGAAGGGGCCTCTCTAAAATCTTTTGAGACTTTAATGTTAGAATTCAATCTACCTAGGACACAGGCATGGCGATATGGACAACTGAAACATCTCCTGGTTAATACATTTGGATCAACCAGAACTGCCCCACCTCGTTCAGATCTGCTTGATAATATAATTAAGGTATTTGGCTTGGGCCATGAAGCATCTCATTATTATACCATGGTCTTTAATCGAGCCCATAAGGGGACATCAGCATTGAAACTGGTTTGGGAAGTTGACCTAAATAGTTCAATTACAGATAAAGAATGGGACAAGATCTGTCAGAACATTAAGAAAACATCCAGAGACATTAGAATCAGACTCATCCAATTTAAAATACTTAATCGGTTTTATTGGACTCCCTCAAGGCTACACAGGATCGGAATAAAGGATACAGCAAACTGCTGGAGATGTGAGAGAGCAGAGGGTACATTATTACACGCAGTATGGTCATGCTCTGCTATCCAAGAGTGCTGGCTCCAAATACACAAGATAATAGTAGATATTACAAAAAGTAACTTCATATTCAGCCCTAGGCTGTACGTGTTGGGGGACCCTAAATTTCTTGGTGACTGTGAGAGACCAGATGCGGAATGGATTCAGACCAGTATCATGGTGGGAAAGCAGATCATAATGAGGGGGTGGAAAACACTGGGGGGCCCACCCGTGCAGGAGTGGCTCACTGAGCTGGGAAAGGTGGCAGCATATGAGCGTTTATCCTACGGGATGCAAAACAGACCAGAGGCATTTCAGTTGAAATGGGGGAAATTTTTGACATATATCGGGGGGGGGGGGGGGGGGGGGGGGGTTGAGGTCTTGGCCTGGCTCTGGGGCCCCTCTGCACAGACAGGGGGGCCCGGGCCGGTCCGGGGCCTTCAACCCCCTCCGGGTAGTAATGTCCGAAGAGACAGACACGAAGGTGTGGCACACAATATATATATATTTATCCTGTTATTTAAGAATGCTATGGACTGGGTGTACGAGGCTTTAAGATGCTAGAGGTGCAATGCATATGGGTGTATGTTTTGTTGTTGAGTCTGTTTTGTTTTGTTTTGTTTTTGTTTTGTCTTGTTCTGCCCTGTCTTGTTGACAGGGTTAAGTTAGTCAGTTAGTCTTGAGTGCTTAGTCTTGAGTGCTTTGTACGTGTTGAGTTTTTTGTTTTGTATTTGTTTGTATTATGGGGACCTGATCCACACACAAAATTAGGGCTGACCCAAAAAATTCGAATATTCGAAGCTTCGTTCGAAGGCACGGTATTCGAATTTGAAAAATAAATTCGAATAATCGGCCGCGGCCGTTTGTCCTTTGGGGGGGCCGCGTGCCTTAGCTTGCATGCGCCTCGCTCCACTCTAGCATGATAGCGTCACCCCCCAAACAACAAGAGATGCATGAAGCCATCAGAATGGTCGATGCTGAAGAAAAAAAAGAAAAGACAGCGCGCTGTCACATACACCGACATCCGTTTGGAACCGAAATGTGTAACACCAATGTCTGAGTAACATCATCAATGCAACTATGCGATGCAGTCACACATTTCGTTACAAAACCATTGTCGGTGTAACATCCATGCACACTTCCACACGCTGACAGACACACAACTCAACGCAAGGAAACAAACAGCGACAATTGGATTTTACAAATCGGACCCCGTCAGCGTCGATCCCGTTTTAAAGAGGACAAAAGAGCTTAAAAACAACTTGCTAGGGTTACATTGTCGTGGTGTTGATGATTACAAGTTTATATCGGATCTGCAAGCTCACTAGTCGCGCCCGCATAGAGAACTACGTTGTCTGAGCCTGACCGTCAGCTTTCGGTTGATTAGTGTGGAACGTTACATCAGACACACTGCAGTGCAATTATTTACTATAAAATATACTATTACATTTGCGTGTACAGTACACCTTGGGACTTGGGAGTTAATCTGTTTGTTATATAGGGCTCTTGAGTCGCGCTGCTGCTGTTTGCTGTTGCAGCCACGGTGTGTTACATTACAGACGTGATGTGATTATGTCAATCCTACTGTACTGCAAAAACACTTTTCTTTAATATAGAAAACATTCGTATCTTCTTCTTCCTCGTTGTATTGTCGTACTATTTAATGAAAATAAGGAGCTTTATTACGAGGAAAAAACTGGTGTGTTTTCCCTTTTAAAATTGTGTAAATCGCGCATTTTTAAACACATTACCTTAACGGTTATCACTTATGTAACCGATAAACTTTTGCTTCCACCCCCCCCCCCCCCCCCCGTCGCCGTCATCGAAGCTTCAAGTTCGAAAGAAAGCTTCGAAGGAGCTTCGATTATGAAAAAAGTATTCGAAGGTCAGCCCTACACAAAATACGTGGCTACTGACGTGCCTGTCCATGTTTGCGTGTTTGTACTGGAAAATGAAATAAAAACTATAAATTATAAAAAAAAAAAAAACACTGTTACGCTATAGCAATGATCACTATCAAAATATAGAGCTATTTAACACTGTTACTGAACAAACACTCTATAGCATTGATTGCTATCACAATATAGAGCTATTTATCACTGTTACTGAACAAACACTCTATAGCAATGATTACTGTCACAATATAGAGCTATTTAACACTGTTACTGAACAAACACTATGGTAATGATTACTGTCACAATATAGAGCTATTAACACGGTTACTGAACAAACACTCTATAACATTGATTACTGTCACAATATATAGCTATTTACTGTTACTGAACAAACTCAAAATGTCTTGTTGCAAGTACCCCTCCCTCAGAAGCAGAGATTTATTTGGAATTAAAAAAGTTTGCTTTGAAAACTATATATTAAGAGATTTGCACACATTGTTATGATGACTTTACAAAATAGCAGATCTACAAGCTCGCAGCGTGGCACTCGGTGCCGCGCTGTCAGCTTGTAGATCTTCTGTTGTTTTTATATCTTTTTATAGTTAAAGCATAAACATAATGGTTAAAGTGGTTCCATGTCTTAATGGCTACTCCTGCTATTCACCCCAGAACAGGGACACAAGGATCAATGTGGTTAAAATAAGTAAGTAAATAACGACTGGTTGGAATAGCTCTATTGCTAACAGGGAGCCGGCTAGCATTAGCAATAAGCTCATGTTAATAAATGCATGTGTTAAATGTAGGTCCTAATGAGGTAACAACAGTCATGTTGTTGTAAAGTCTTCTACAATGACCATGGAATACCACCACACATTCCAACAACACACATTTGATGTGTAGCAGCAATGCTAGCAGCACTATGCTATTGCTAACTGCTTAGCTTATTGTCCTTATCCACGGTGTGGCTTCATATGTGACGCAGTAACATTCTCAACACAAACACACATTCTGTAGTGGAAACAACAAGAAGACACAACATGAATTTTACCTGATAAACTTCAACGATGAATGAAGTCACTTCAAGTCTCCAGGTTTTAATCCGTTTGAAGCAACGAGGAAAAATAAACTAAAGTAAAAACTGCTCTTCTCTGCTTAGCAGGAAAACAACACACTTGGACTTCCGGGTCCAACGTGTTCCGCACATGCGATGGTCGATGCAATGTTGCTTTCGCCCCTGGTGGAGGAGGAGTGTAAGTGTCACTGAAGTAAGAAATCAAAAAAAAAAAAATCACTGAAGATGGACCTTCTTATTATAACTCTATGAGACGGACAGACAGACAGACAGACAGACAGACAGACAGACAGACAGACAGACAGACAGACAGACAGACAGACAGACTGACTGACTGACTGACTGACTGACTGACTGACTGACTGACTGATCCCCTTGGGAAAATCTATACGTTTTAGCAGAAAACGCTGTATAGAAACAAATAAATAACAATAATTAGTCTGACTCTAAACAAATACACATGTGTTCTGTCTGTCATTCAATGTTCTGAGTTTTAAAAAAGCATCTCATTGTAAACAAGCCAAGGCTTTCATAAGCTTATCCTTTTAGTTGACCTTGTACCAGTGAACTGTACTGTCATGAAAAAAAAAAACTTATAATAAATACTTCAATCAAACAATAAATCAATCAATCAATCAATCAATCAATCAACTAAAACAGCCAGTCTGAGTTAGAATTTCAAATATAGAATAAGTATGAATGTACAATCTATCAACACTGATAATGATAGGTCACAAGTAATGGTAAATGGATTGAATATTAAAGTAGGCTATATGTCAACACATTCAAGCTGACTGTGTGAAGAATGTGCTTCTAGTGATCCAGAACCTCAACAGAACATCATGGTCTTCCTCACAGTGATGAAGGATCTTCTGGTGAAAAGTCTGCTTCAAGCCACATCTCTGTGCTCTACACTTCAGTGGACAAACTTCCACTGTTATAGAAATGCTTTCACAAACACATCACCACACTGTTGTACTGTGTTTGTGTGTATTGTCATAATTATTGTGGTGAATTATGTGGGTGAAGATTTCACCTGCGTGAAGTTGGCACCCCATATGTTGAAAACATATATAAAAATGGTGTCATTTAGAGCTGAATTGTGCTGTAAATTGTATAATTTGTGCTGGTATCATTTTTTAGATATTTCAAGTTATACTTTTGCGAGCCTTGCACCCCCAATTATTATGTTAAAAAATGTAAAACAAGTTTTATGTTTTTATATAAAAGAAATATATAAAAACAAACGCCGGCCAACTTGTGTATTAGGAGAGGCGTCAGGAGTCACCAGAAAAAAGGACAGGCATCTTTGATGAATCTATCATGGTTAAAATAGTTTGAAGTTAAGGCCCATTCCCACTGGGCCAGATAAACAGATACAAAATATCTTTCTCCATTCTAGCTTAAGATACAGATAAAAATATCTGTGACAGATTTTTTTTTGTTGTTATCAATATCTTACCATCCACTTGAATGGAGAAAGATATATGTTTTTCATTTGTTTATCTGGCCCAGTGGGAATGGGCCTTTACAATGGCGTGATATCTAAAGGTAACGGCATACACGAAGGGAGCGCTCGTTTTATGGTTAGATGTCACAGTTATTGTCCACAACATTAAGTTATTGTCCACGACATTACAAGCGGCGCGAAGGCCAGCGGACCTTGGTTTTGGTGCACCTCGCGCGGTCCAAGTGACTACAACGGAGCGCTCCCTACGTCCGGTTCGGCCAATCACAGCGCGTCTTTTCCGGGACTTGCCGCAATGCCGTTACGTTTCAATATCACGCTTTACAATGGGTTTGTGTAGGAAGGGGGCGTGTCTGATTAAATGAATATCAAAATCCGTCCAGGGTGTTCCCAAAAGCCTGATTAGACGATAAAATGACCAAAGGTTTCTTTAAAAGCAAAATATCCCTTTAATCTTATCTCGATGCCAACATAGAAATGTCATTAAAGTAATTGTGTGTGTGTGTGTGTGTGTGTGTGTGATTCCAAGGCACAAAGTACACATTAACACGTTTGTGTTTGTGTTTTGCTAAATGTTATTTCCAGAAGGTTAGTTTAATTTCAAATCACTCTATGTCAAAATAATAAAACTGTTCTCATTTCCACTCCAATATAACCTCACACCTCTCAATGAAAGAGCTTTATTGTTGTAAACACTGTGATGAACACAGTGTCTCTGGTGGGACAGGATTACAACTTAACGAGACAGAACTTCAAAGTAAAATACAGCAATGTCAACAAAACCTCACACATTAATTTCCATACAGCGTTTTGCGTTCTGGTCTGTTTACGAATTTATTTCAAAATTACTCAATGCTCCCATATGTTCAATAGCTGTGGTTTACAAACTATGTGCAGTGTGCTGTACATTTAGTGAATAAAAACATTACTGCTGGATGATAAGTAATCAAAAACTCAAAGTGTGCACCTGTATACACATCATAACCTGAAGAAATAAACAGTAAGGGTTAAAGATGGATGAAAATAAATCATGTTTCTTGACAAAAGTGGAACGTTCTAACAGTATAATATTCATCTTTCCCATTGTGAAGGTCTGGAAAAAGAACCGCTGTAGTGAAACATGGCCTGGAAACATGACGAAAGTCACTAAACATGACTGTTACTGTCTTCTTGCTCTGGAGAGAGAGAGAGAGAGAGAGAGAGACACAGACAGACAGAGAGAAATAGGGTATATATATTAAGGTTGTGGATCGATACAAATATTTAATCTTATTAATCACATGATTGTCCATAGTTAATCATCATTATTATTGTTTTAATCTGTTCTAAATATTATGTTATATTATTGGAACAATGACAAATACAGTCCAGAATATTCAACTTACAAACTTAACAACTTGAGAAAATACCCGTTTCCATTAGGACAGATTTAAAATAAATGTAATAGCCTACTAGGAATTCATTTACCGTACACCCCAGCATCCCTATTCTGAGGGGGAACACTCACCAAAAATAGACAATCTACAAGCTCAAAACAAGATGTGTTGTGACTTGTGAGCTTGTGGATCTGCTATTTTTGTAATATTGATAAATTCTAAATATTATCAAAGTATTATATATGTATTTTGTATGAGTTAAAATAGGGACCAAATTTAAACAAGCCCAAAGGCTTTCTTGTGGTCTATGCAAACTTCAAATAAAGTATTCAATCAATGGGTCAGTCAATGGCTTCATATGGCAGTATTGTATAATCCTAAACATCTAAAGCTTATCAAGGTGAAGGCTGGGCTCAGTGCCAGCAGGTCTGGACCAGCATGAGTCAGGACTAGCAGGCTAGCAGCAGATCAGTGTAGCTCTAAATGTTTTATGGTGCAGTTTGTGGCGTCCTTACCTGTCACAAGAGCCACCACTGCCTGACTCTACTGCTCCTGTCCCAGTGCTGTCCATGGTCTCTGCAGGGTAGGAGGACCTCTCATCCTGCTGAAGTTTGGACCTGAAGGTTAAATCTTTCTCTTTACTTTTGGAGCCTTTGGGCCGGCCTGAACCCTTCTTCTTGGACTTGTTGTCACCCTTCACTCCCAGCAATGAATGACCCTCTGTACAGAAAATGATACACAATGCTATGACATTATAAAACACTATATAACAACAATGAATACAATAGGAATATATAGAATTTGTACAGTTCTTTTAACAAAGAAATATCACATAAACCCTGATTAGTCAATCTCATCAAAAACAACACTAATACAAATTTGTTCTCTCTTACCGTCACTTGGCGCCCCCTGCAGTTCAACGGTGGAGGTTCTGTTCTTCTTTTTAACAGGCTCTCCATCAGAGGAGGACTGTTGCTGCTTCTTGTCTGCTTCTAGAAACACACATGAAAATGAATTTAAACAAATATATATTATTAACATGGAAATGCATAACATTTGGAGCCTTTGGTAAAGAAATTACATTTGGTAACACATTGGGAATAGTTTAAAACATTGATAATCATAAAAACAAATTCAAATGAAATGGGGGAAGAAAAAAATGGAGCGTGTGTGTGTGTGTATTGGGAGTACAGTACAGTACAAACATGGATGTGTCTCAAAGAATACAATTATTGGCATAAAATGTAACAATGTGTACATTCTGTAATGTATTCCATTGGTGAAAGCAGGGTTGTTCACCTGGAGAAGCAAAGGTGCATTCTGCCAAGCCCTGAAATACCTGTATGTGTGTCTCAAAGAATACTGTGTTGTATAAAACAGTGTGACATGACATTAAGAGCATTTACAAATAGCTACAGATAGTGCTGTATTATTACCTGTATGAGTCCTCATGTGTTTCTTCAGATGATGCATTAGAGTAAAGCCTTTGACACAAACTGTACAAGTGAAGGGCTTTTCCCCTGTATGCAATCTCATGTGTCTCTTCAGATCACCATTTTGATAAAAACCTTTGGCACAAACTGTACAAGTGAAGGGTTTGTCTCCTGTGTGAGATCTCATGTGTTTCTACAGACCACTTATGTCAGTACAGCCTTTGGCACAAACTGTACAAGTGAAAGGCTTTTCTCCTGTATGAGATCTCATGTGTAACTTCAGATCACACATTCGAGAATAGCCTTTGGCACAAATTGTACAAGAAAAGGGCTTTTCCCCTGTATGAATCATCATGTGTACCTTCAGATTACACATTTGAGCAAAGCCTTTGGCACAAACTGTACAAGAAAGGGGTGTTTCCCCTGTATGAATCATCATGTGTTTCTTCAGAGTATTCATTTGAGCAAATCATTTGTCACAAACTGTACAAGAAAAGGGCTTTTCCCCTGTATGAGTCCTCATGTGTTTCTTAAGATTATGCTTTATACCAAAGCCCTTGGCACAAACTGTACAAGAAAAAGGCTTCTCCCCTGTATGAGTCCTCATGTGTGTCTTCAGATTACACATGTGAGCAAAGCCTTTGGCACAAACTGCACAAGTAAAGGGTTTTTCCTGTGTATGAATCCGCATGTGTAGTGTTAGACTACTCATTCTACCAAAAGCCCTTGGCACAAACTGTACAAGAAAAAGGCTTTTCTCCTGTATGAGTCCTCATGTGTGTCTTCAGATGATCCATTTGAGCAAAGCCTTTGGCACAAACTGTACAAATAAATGGCTTTTCTCCTGTATGAGATCTCATGTGTGTCTTCAGATTACCCTTTAGAGCAAAGCCTTTCACACAAACTCTACAAGTAAAGGGTTTTTCCCCTGTATGAATCCTCATGTGTCGTGTTAGACTACTCATTTTACCAAAGACTGTGCCACACTCTTTACAATTAAAGCTTCTTTTCCCTGTCGCACTCCTCATGACTGAAGTTTGTTTTGATGATTTCAGGTCCTGGGACAGCTTGTTGCTTACATGTTGTGCCTTGACTGATTTCAGTGTGTTTAAAGGAAAATTCCAGAATAAAACATATTAATCCTTAATCAGCCTTTTATCACGTCTGTACATACCTGGTATGATGGATTTTTATCATAGTCCTTCCAGTTTTTACTTCTCCTGGACTCCTCAGATCTCTCTCCCACAGCCAAAACGGCGGTAAATTGTGGTCCTCCAAAAGCGCTAATTTTCACCGCTGCAAAGTTACTTTTTTCTTCATAAATCTGCTATTTATAGTTCCAAGAGAGCCAGTAATCCACTGTTTTATCGCGGGTTGAGGGAAATGGCCGTTGTTGACATGATCCCAATAGTACTCACAGAAGAAGAATGAAGTCTCGCGTCTCGCGTGATTACCGCGTTTCCTTTAGCTTTTTCTTTAGCGCAAAAGAAAGCTTTCTCCTGGAGTTATTACAGCCAGTATGTACACAACAAGGCATCGTGGTATATATATAAAAAATAAGAAAGCAGAAGAATATAATCTAGTTAGTCTATTGATCGCTAGAATCTAGTAATATGACTGAGAAGGATTCATAACAAAGCATTTTAACGGACAGAAACGTGTCTTTCATGAGGTACTTTTTACCTAACGTTTATTTGGTGAGGCATTGCAGAATGTCTTGAGGAAAATACGATTATTTTGTGATTATATTGTAGCCTACATTGTTTACAAATAATAATACACGTCAAAGTTATTTTATAAGTAATTCCATAAATAAATAATAAATAAAATCGAAGACATGTATTGAGGAAAAAATAAAATAAATAAAGGTAATAGAATTACCTTATGACTACAGGAAGTCCGTTAAAATGCTTTGTTATGAATCCTTCTCAGTCATATTACTAGATTCTAGCGATCAATAGACTAACTAGATTATATTCTTCTGCTTTCTTATTTTTTATATATATACCACGATGCCTTGTTGTGTACATACTGGCTGTAATAACTCCAGGAGAAAGCTTTCTTTTGCGCTAAAGAAAAAGCTAAAGGAAACGCGGTAATCACGCGAGACGCGAGACTTCATTCTTCTTCTGTGAGTACTATTGGGATCATGTCAACAACGGCCATTTCCCTCGACCCGCGATAAAACAGTGGATTACTGGCTCTCTTGGAACTATAAATTAGCAGATTTATGAAGAAAAAAGTAACTTTGCAGCGGTGAAAATTAGCGCTTTTGGAGGACCACAATTTACCGCCGTTTTGGCTGTGGGAGAGAGATCTGAGGAGTCCAGGAGAAGTAAAAACTGGAAGGACTATGATAAAAATCCATCATACCAGGTATGTACAGACGTGATAAAAGGCTGATTAAGGATTAATATGTTTTATTCTGGAATTTTCCTTTAAAGCTGACTGGTCTTCCCTGGTCTCCTTCCACTCATCACTGTCTTCAGTGTCAGATTCAGAACAGTGTGAAGAGAGGAGCTGCTCATCACTAGTTGGTTGTGATGCTCCACTGTCCTCTACATCAGCTTGTGTTTTCATGTGTTCAGCTGAGGTGCTGGCTAGAGGCTCTGTCTCTCTGTTTACATCGTCATCTTTCACTGCTAGTAATGTCAACGTTGACCCAGCAGCCTCCTCTGGTCTTTGAAGCAGCTCCTGCTGTTCCTCTTTAATGTGTGGAGGCTCTGGTTCCTCCTGGACCAGACCAGGATTCTTCTCCTCCTCCTCTTTACATGCAGGGAGGTGCAGGAAGTCTAGACAAAAGATACATGAAATAAACCAGAGTGTTTGAACTTGAAAAGTTTCCATACACTGTCTTGTTGGTTCTAAAGCTGGCATTATTTTGGTCAAAGTTTTGATTCTAGTGAGAGTTGAGATACACCGGCTACTTTGCAACTCTTTACTGTTGGTTATTAGAAACTTTAAGCAACCGTCCTCAAAATACTGTATAGCATGTAGCTTGTAGATCTGCTAATATGTATAAACGTATGATTCTCTAAATACAGACTTCTATCTGTAGTAGTCAGTTGAGACATCAAGATTAAAAATTTATATATAAAACAGTACACACATATCCTGTACAACTTTACTACAGGTTGTTAATAAAACACTACATACCTATCCTGTACAACTTTACTACAGGTTGTTAATAAAACACTACATACCTATCCTGTACAACTTTACTACAGGTTGCATCCTTGCATCAAATAGTCCATGTCTCTGGCCCATCTCTTGCTGTTCCTCTGACCGTGTTAATGATATTTTGCCAATATCTGTACAACTTAAGTTTTTCCTTCCTTTTTGACTCCTCATGGATGGCTTTTCCTTTAATGATTCAGGGTTCTGGGACAGCTTGTTGTTCAAAGATAATCTCTGTCCTTCCACATGCTGCATCTTGTGTGATTCAAGTGTGTTTACAACTGACTCATAATCCCTGTTCCCCCAGTCATCACTGTCATCAGTATCAGATTCAGAACAGTGTGAAGAGAGGAGATGGTCATCAATAGTTGGTTGTGATGCTCGTATTGTCATGTGTTCAGTTGAGGTGCTGGCTTGAGGCTCTGCCTCTCTGTTTTCATCATCTTCGCTCTTCACCACCAATAATGTCAACGATGACCCTGCAGCCTCCCCTGAGCTTAGAAACATCTCCTGCTGTTCCTCTTTCATCTGTGGAGGTTCTGGTTTCACCTGGACCAGACTGGGACTCCTCTCCTGCTGTTCAGAGGAATCCTCCTCTTTACACACAGAAAGGACAGTGAGGTCTAGAAGGAGGAAAGTGAACATCAGGGTAGAGCACTCAATAATTATTTTTGGAAAGAATCTGTCATCAGAAACTAAAAAGGGTGTTTTAGTTTGATTGATCTAGCATAGTTAAAATGGAGTTGTAGTTACAATGTATGGTAAGGGGGCGTGTCTGATAAAATGAATATCAAATATCTAAATACTGAATCGAGCAACTTAAAAACTCTCTGGGGTGCTCCCAAAAGCATCAGTAGACGATAACGTGATCAAACGTTGTTTTCAAAGTCAAATATTACTTTAAAATGTAGGCCTAGTTATTAACCCACAATATACTGTAAGCCTAAATCAATCAATTTTAATCAAAATGTACTTGCATAAAGGGTTGTAATAATTAAGTGTGCCTGCCATGCAACGCAATGGCAAAACACTTATTGTAATCCGCCATACTTAATTAATTAATTAATGATAATAATGATCCCACAAATTTCGTGCGGTAATAACTGCCGCACAATTTACGCCACCGCCGCAATATATACATCAAAACGTGCGGCTCGGCCGGGAATGGTGTGCTATTACTTTTCTTTCCGATCCGCGTTACCATTGCGACGTAATTCGCAAAAAACGACGCCCAAAAACTCCATTGACTTTGAATGGGGGACTCCGAAAAAAACCCAGAAACTTTGGCGCCACATAACTCTGCCATACTTTTGCCTAGCAACGTCATTTAAAATGTAAAATGCTCACACAACTTTGGTCTTTTTCCGACCAATAGGGATGAGCTGTAATTGATTAAGCCCCGCCCCCTCTATAACAGGAAGTGCCCTTCACCAAACAGGAAGTGCCTCTATAATTCATGAACCGTTTGTCGTACAGACTCGCGGCTGGTGTCATACATTTTTTTTTTCTCAAAAAATTTTTTCTCAAATTTTTTTTTTCTCAAATTTTTTTTTCTCAATTTTTTTTTCTCAATTTTTTTTTTCTCAATTTTTTTTTTCTCAAATTTTTTTTTTCTCAAAATTTTTTTTTCTCAATTTTTTTTCTCCAATTTTTTTTTCTCAAACATTTTTTTTCTCAAAAACATTTTTTTTCTCAATTTTTTTTCTCAAAATTCTTTTTCTCAAAATTCTTTTTTCTCAAAATTTTTTTTTCTCAATTTTTTTTTCTCAAATTTTTTTTTCTCAAAATTTTTTTTTTCTCAAATGTTTTTTTACTCAAAATTTTTTTTTCTCAAAATTCTTTTTTGCCCGGTCATCGCTGCTTGCAGCTTTAATTCATTAATCGTCCATGACCTTAATTGGGGCCTATTTCGCCAAACAGGAAGTGCCCCTCACCAAACAGGAAGTGACCCTTGATCTCGTGAACCGTTTGTCATACAGACACGCGGGTTGCGTCAAATGACAAGATTAAGAGTCCTTAAACTTAATTGGGGCCTATTACGCCAAACAGGAAGTGCCCCTCACCAAACAGGAAGTGACCCGTTTTCTCGTGAACCGTTTGTCGTACAGACATGTTGGTGGTGTCATATGAAGAACAATAATGTTAAAGTTTATGCAAAAAAATGCTAATGTTAATAACGCTAATGCTAACACCAACCGCTACACAAGGTTGCACAGACTTAGCGAGCTGCAGGCACACTTAAAATTTCTTAGAAATTTTCTTTTCTAGTTATGCATTTACCTTGCAGTCACCTGCAATTTAATTAGTTCATGAGTTCATAATTAATCCCAGTTTACAGGCATTTAAGATCCCCAGCAGGCATCGTGGACAGAAAATGAAAATAAAAATGATGCCTTTCCAAAAGTTATTTTTCCTAAACCTTCATTATTTTATGTATCATACCCAATAGTAACATAATCTATCAATTACCTGGGGTTTCAACAATATACATGACATATATACTATTGGATTCATTACAAACCGACCACTATACAGATATTCTGTGCATGTTATTGTAAGATAGATACCTTTATTGATCCCACAGTTGTCTGTATCAATGTGACGCTGCATGTAGTCATAACAGGCATCTCCAACATCTCTGACATCCATCAAGTTGGCTCCTTCTAGCAGGGCCTGGAACAGATAAGCAACACATAGCTGAGGCCAAACTGGTCAAGAATCATCAATTTGGTGCACTTGGTGAAGAGTTTTTGATTTTTGGTATGGTGTTAGGTATGGGTATAAGGTTTTCAAAAACCATCGCAAACAAGTTGGGCTCGCCCCCTAGTGGTCTGTTTGCAATGAATCAAATATTAGATACGTCAGTACATGGTGCAAACCCCAAATAATTGATGAAAGAGATTTTTCAATGGATTTTGTTACTATTGGGTATGATAAACAACATACTAAAAATTCAAGAAAGAATAACTACCAGAAAGGCACCATTTTCAAGCCTGCGTCCACGATGGCTGCCGGGAGCTGAAAATGCCTATAAACTGGGTTTTAATGTGTAAAAATTCATAGAAAATCTGCACTTGGTGAAGAGTTTTTGATTTTTGGTATGGTGTTAGGTATGGGTATAAGGTTTTCAAAAACCATCGCAAACAAGTTGGGCTCGCCCCCTAGTGGTCTGTTTGCAATGAATCAAATATTAGATACGTCAGTACATGGTACAAACCCCAAATAATTGATGAAAGAGATTTTTCAATGGATTCTGTTACTATTGGGTATGATAAACAACATACTAAAGATTCAAGATTCAATATTTTAGACCTAGTGGTCTAAAATATACTGACCTATCTAATATCTGATTCATTGAAAACAGACCACTAGGGGGCGAGCCCAACTTGTTTGCGATGGTTTTTGAAAACCTTATACCCATACCTAACACCATACCAAAAATCTAAAACTCTTCACCAAGTGCAGATTTTTTATGAATTTTTACACATTAAAACCCAGTTTATAGGCATTTTCAGCTCCCGGCAGCCATCGTGGACACCATCTTGAAAATGGTGCCTTTCCGGTAGTTATTTATTCTTGAATTTTTAGTATGTTGTTTATCATACCCAATAGTAACAAAATCCATTGAAAAATCTCTTTTATCAATTATTTGGGGTTTCAGCCATATACTGACAAATCTACTGTTGAATTCATTGCAAACAGACCACTAGGGGGCGAGCCCAAATTGTTTGCGATGGTTTTTGAAAACCTTATACCCATACCTAACACCATACCAAAAATCAAAAACTCTTCACCAAGTGCAGATTTTTTATGGATTTTTACACATTAAAACCCAGTTTATAGGCATTTTCAGCTCCCGGCAGCCATCGTGGACGCCAGCTGAAAATGACGCCTTTCCGGTAGTTATTTTTTTCTTGAATTTTTAGTATGTTGTTTATCATACCCAATAGTAACAGAATCCATTGAAAAATCTCTTTCATCAATTATTTGGGGTTTGCACCATGTACTGACGTATCTAATATTTGATTCATTGCAAACAGACCACTAGGGGGTGAGCCCAACTTGTTTGCGATGGTTTTTGAAAACCTTATACCCATACCTAACACCATACCAAAAATCAAAAACTCTTCACCAAGTGCACCAAATTGATGATTCTTGACCAGTTTGGCCTCAGCTAACATGTGTTCTTTAAACACTGATGTAGGACAGAAATGGAGACCATAAATAAAGTTTATGATGATAAAACATTACCTGCACATTAGCTGTGGAGATGGACACCTCTGAAGTGTAGGCAAAGCTCAGCAACATGTCGACCACCTCAGGTTCCACTCCATCCAGGTTAACCCTTTCCTGTGTGGACTCCACCATGGCAGTTGTAAACATGGCCTGTGTGGGTTAGAGAGATTGAACATTTGGCTTGCAGTGTTCATGGTTTATGTAGGCCTTTCTTATTTCTTATTCATGTCAACAATAAATAGATTGTCTTTACCAGTGGTTCACAAACATGACGAAGAACACTGGTGTATTTTAATGTAGTATATCAATAGAGGCAAATTCTATAATTTGTTTTCAAAAACAGCAAAAATAGCAGATCTACAACATCACTTGCCATATTGTGTTGTGCTTGTAGATTGGCCATTTCTTTCTTTCTTGGACTTATTATTATATATTCTTTTCCCAGTAATAAATAAAACTAAATATTTACAGATTGGCAAGAGTAATAAAACATTATTATACAGGCTATTTTTGCAGGTGTTGCCTTAAGATTTTAACTTGCTCTTTGGCCTTGGACACAAAAGGTTTGGAAAGAACAGGTTATAGAACATTATTCAGTTCATATGATAGCCACTAGGTTATAGAACACTATTCAGATCATATGAAAACCACTAGGTTATAGAACAATATTCAGATCATATGATAACCACTAGGTTATAGAACAATATTCAGTTCATATGAAAACCACTAGGTTATAAAACAATATTCAGTTCATATGAAAACCACTAGGTTATAGAACAATATTCAGTTCATATGAAAACCACTAGGTTATAGAACAATATTCAGTTCATATGAAAACCACTAGGTTATGGAACAATATTCAGTTCATATGAAAACCACTAGGTTATAGAACAATATTCAGTTCATATGATAACCACTAGGTTATAGAATAATATCAGTTCATATGAAAACCACTAGGTTATAGAACAATATTCAGATATGAAAGCCAAGGCAGAATGTAATGTGGTCATTCTCTTAACAACACCAGGACACTAAATGTGTGTATTTACCTGAAAGTAGGAGCTGATGGAGGCCAGTACAACTCTATGGCAGGGGAACTCCTGTCCCTCACAGCACAGAATCACATCACAGAAAACCTTGTTGAGTCGTAGACGGTTTAGTCCCTCTAACAGCTTGTTAGGATGCTTGTCTAGCTTCCTAGTTTCCTCCAGAAGGCAGGAGGGTGAAGCAGCATCCACCAGAATCCTTTTAGCCATGTTTTTCTTCTAGAGCAGCCTGTATGACAGTAGGAGGAGATGGAACAGATGGTCATGTATACAATGTACTAATGTATACAATTACTGTATATTTCCAAAGAAGAGCCCGGGTGTTTAATACACAAAAATAATTTTGACCCAGAGCGTTTTAAAAGAACCAGGGGACTGTTTTCAACATTCTTGTATTTGTTTGCCCCAGTCTTTACTCGAAAACAAATCAGGAAGAATTATACAAAAAAAAAAATAATAGCCCGGTGGGTATTAGGTAGCCAGCAGCTATTTTCAAAAGGGAAATATACGGTATGTGTGCAAATGTGTCCACTGCATTTACCCGTCTTATAACTACTAGGAGCAGTGAGCAGCCATTCTACAGCGCTCTGGGAGCAATTAGAGGATCAGAGTCTTGCTCAGGGACACACATCCACACATTGCTGGAATCAAACCTGCGACAACCAGGGCCTCTGGCTGCCCAGGCGGCCTCACTAACCACTCAGCTATGGCCGCCCAGTAGAGGTGCGCGGATGGGCTCTGAGCGTCATCCGAATCCGCCCTGCAAAATTCATTAACCGGCCATTATCCAACCGCATTAATTATATTCTCCAATTTACAGAACCAACTGCAACCCGCATCTTCCACATGTCAAATTATTATTATTTCCCAGTTAGTTATTCTTAGTTGTGCGATTACAGAAATGTAATTGTTTAGCCTACGGAATGTCAGTTTTTTATGAATTGTTGCGGTACTGCGCTGATACGGAGGTCGCTCTAGTACACAACCTAATGAACCTAACTTAGTACGCAAAAGCATTAAGCAGCAGTAAACACTAGTTGTAATACACAACCTAATGAACCTAACTTAGTACACAATAGCATTAAGCAGCAGTAAACACTAGTTGTAATACACAACCTAATGAACCTAACTTAGTACACAATAGCATTAAGCAGCAGTAAACACTAGTTGTAATACACAACCTAATGAACCTAACTTAGTACGCAATAGCATTAAGCAGCAGTAAACACTAGTTGTAATACACAACCTAATGAACCTAACTTAGTACACAATAGCATTAAGCAGCAGTAAACACTAGCATGCATGCAGATGAGTTCAGCAGCCATGCAGGTCGGACGCTTTTTTTCTCGCTCCGCAACTACTCGCCAGAGTCGCCGCCGGCGTCGCCGCGCGCCAGTAAACTACTCACCAGGGACAAAGGGATGGATATTTTTATCTTTTCTAACGTTTCTCGTATGGTTTACCGACTCATGCTTGAGTTCACCGTGGATCCCACATAACTTGGATACGATGGATTATGCAGGTCAGAGAGGAATCACACAATGATTTTTATCTCCACGGTGGGTCGGAATCCAAACACCTTGGCTACGGGAGAATGACTGTCTTTGGCACGCTGATTTCAACAAAGAACAAACCCCCAGTTGGCAGTAATATGGGCAGAAGGTCCTGTATTTACTTTTTGCTGCTACTCTGTGGAGACATAGAGACCCACCCTGGACCGGTTACAACCCGACAGATGTCTCGCAGACTTGCCGCCGTTCTCGCAGCCGCGGATGGTCTTTCCACGGTCGACTCATCACCATTGTCGACCAGTGAGGCTACCAACATGGCCAACTCGGAGGAACCACGGATCTTCGAGGGACCACCCGACCCACGGAGCGCCTCGAACGACGGTATGTCCACCCCCGCGCCGGACGACGGTGTGCCCACCCCCGCGCCGGCTCCACCGACCGACATAGTGGCTGCTGGTGCCCAGTTCGCGGCCGTCGGATCCCTGGAGACTACCATCGAGCAGGATGACCCCCCGCTGGCCCCGTCACCCCCCAGGGATCGAAACCAATCGTGGCTGTTGGCATATCTCGGCTTTGACTCAATCTGCGCCGCCACCTCGACACCCCGCGCCGATGAGAGAAGCTGGATATCCTATTGTCTAGGTTCTCAGACATCAACGGGACATGACCTCCCCCCCACCCCCAGCGCCCCCCTCCCCCCCACCCTCAGCGCCCCCCTACCCCCACTACAGACGGACGTGGACTCACACACAGGGGAAACCCCCTCCCCCAGCCCTGACAATGGCTATTTGGACATCTCTGACATGAAAGGTACTTTTGTGAAAAGAGGACTGAAAATGATCCATCTCAACGTCAACAGTTTGAAGCCCAAACTGGAACAAATCAATGCTATGTTTCTTGATGGTAAGGTCCAAATTTTAACCTTCTCAGAAACTAAACTCGATGACTCATTCTCAGATGCTAACATTGAAATAGCCAATTACGCTGTCATTAGGAATGATAGGAACAGGCATGGAGGTGGTGTTTGCATGTATATTCACAATGATTTAAATTTTATCATTCGCCCAGACCTACACCACAGCTCTCTTGAAACTGTATGGGTCGAGATAATTTTTGAACATGCTAAAAATATACTAATATGCGCTGTCTATAGACCCCCTGACCAGAATGACTTCTTTGAGCTGTTTGAAGAGAGCTTAGCAAAGGTGGACGGTATTGAGTACTACGCTTTGGGCGACTGGAATGTTGATGTTTTGCGTAAAGAAACACCCCTGTTCAAGTCCTTTAATGGGTTATGTAATCAATATGGCCTCACTCAGCTTGTTACCGTACCCACTAGGGTGACGGAGCACTCCCAAACCCTCATAGATCTCATTGTAACCACAGACAAATCCAAAGTCACCGCTAGCGGGGCTATTGTATGCGGTCTTAGTGATCATTACATGATCTACTGTACGCGTAAAATACACAAACCCAAGGCTAGTGGCCACAAAACAGTTGTAGCTAGAAGCCTCAAAAACTACTCCAGTGAGGCTTTAAATCACACACTAGCGAATACAGATTTTTCCCCTGAACTGCAGTGTACAAATGTCGAAGGAGCATGGTGTGGTTTTAAAACCAAATTGACCGATGCTCTAGACAACGTGGCCCCCTTGCAAACCACCAGGGTTAAAGCCCGCCAAGAGCCATGGTATAACTCAGATATTGCCGAATCAGCTAGACTCAGAGACAAAAAGTACGATGAAAAACGTAAGTGCTGCAAAAAGCTTAGAAAAAAATTCAACCATGACCTCCAAACCCAAATCAAACATCTTTCTGCTCAGTGCAAGAAACTCAGAAACCAGACAATCGCCCTAACTAGATCCGCCAAAAAAGACTACATCGACGTCAAAATTGACGAATACAAAAACAAACCACGAGACTTATGGAAGTTGCTTAACAACCAATTAGGCTTAAAACCTAAACCATATGCCACAGCATAAACATCAAAACGGACGCCGCTCTCATTTCTGACAAATGTGAAGTGGCTACCCATCTTAACAAAACCTTTACCACCATGGCCCATTCACTGGTTGAAAGACTGGTTGCCCCATCTGGGCGGTATGGTGTAAAATTTGTTAAGAAATTCTACAACAAACTGGGCGTCAGAAAAGACAGCTTTAAACTTGCCACAGTGACAACTGATGAAGTGTTTAAAAAACTGAGCGCCCTACCTCAACACAAGGCCACTGGCCTTGATAAAATTCCAGCTAGATTTCTCAGAGATTCAGCCGCCACCATTGCTCCAATCATTACCCACATAATTAACCTTTCCATCGAACAGGGTCATGTCCCACAGGACTTCAAACTAGCAAAAGTAACCCCCCTGCATAAAAAAGGTAGCAAACTAGACCCTGGAAACTACCGTCCCGTTTCCATTCTTAGCTCCATATCCAAAGTCATGGAGAAAATAGTCTACGAACAGATTGCAAGATATCTCGATGAGAATAATCTGATTTACGAGTTCCAATCTGGATTCAGAAAATCTCATTCCACCGACACATGCCTTCTCTATTTGACCGACCAAATCAAACGCGAAGCGGATGACGGCAAATATAGCGGCATGGTCATGATGGACCTCCAGAAGGCATTTGACACCGTAAATCATTCTATTCTGATTGAGAAACTAAAAGCCATCGGTCTCGACAGCGCAGCAGTGAGTTGGATGCAATCTTACCTGGTGGGGAGGGAACAGGTGGTGGAGATTAACGGTACCCTGTCCCCCCCCATCCCAGTAAGCTGTGGTGTTCCTCAAGGTAGCATACTGGGACCTCTGTTGTTCCTAATATACGTGAACGACATGGCATCTGCTTGCGACTGCAACCTGTTCCTGTTCGCGGATGACTCGGCTCTCCTAGTCTCGGGCAAGGACCACTTGCAGGTTGAGAAGACTCTTAACTCTGAACTAAGTAAGATCTGCACATGGCTTAATGACAACAAATTATCAATTCACCTGGGAAAAACGGAGTCCATCCTCTTTGGATCAAATCATAACCTCAAAAAAGTAGAGAACTTCACAATCAAAGTGGGTGACAAGGTCATACCACGAAAAAACGAAATCTCTTACTTAGGATGCATCCTTGAAGCTTATCTTTCCAGTGAAAAGATGACTTCTAAAGTAATAAATAAAATCAACCAACGAACTCGTTTCCTACAGAGGATCGCCCCGATGGTCAATTTCAACACACTGAAGACCATAGCTGGTGCAATAATCCAGCCCCTCTTTGACTACGGAGTCCACGTATGGTATCGTGACGCACCACAAGCCCTGAAAACTAAACTCCAAACAGCCCAAAATAAACTAATTAGGGTCCTGCTTGGCCTTCCCTATCAGACTCACCTCACCGCTACTCACCAGCTAAGAGTGGGGTGGCTCAGAGTAGATGACAGAGTACAGCAACTTGCAATGGGCCTGGTGTACAAGATACACTACACCACTATGATACCCAAGTACCTATCAAAATACTTTATAAACATTAAGGATGTCCATAATTACAACACCAGAGGCAGCACCACAGATCACTTTCAACCCAGAGTCAAAACCAACAAAGGGTCAAACTCTTTTTTCTGCTATACCACCAAAATGTGGAAAGCCTTACCGAAGGCCATAAAGGAGTGTGGATCACTAGCATCTTTTAAAATTGCCCTGAAAAACCACTTACAGGCAGCAGCCGTTCGCAACTGGTAAAAAATGAACCTAGCCCAACCCTACCCTCCCCTGCCCCTTCTTTGTATATACTGTTTGTTTTAGACTTACTGTCTTCTTTTTTGTTTTTCTTTACATATCTACTGCATAGTACTGTGTTCTATTTGTCTGTCATTCAATGTTATATGAGATACTTAAATGGTTTCCAGTGGAAATAAGCTTAGTCTTTTCATGGATCTCCTTTTAGTAGACCTTGTACCAGTGAACTGTACCGTCATGAAACTGTACCTTTTCCTATGCAAACTCCTAATAAAGTCTTCAATCAATCAATCAATGCAGGCAGGCAGGCAGGCAGGCAGGCAGGCAGGCACGCACGCACACAGCTTGCTAGTGAGTGAGAAGTAAAATGTTTACACATTGCTCAAATATCCATAATGAGAGGTTTAACTTTAAAGAACGATTTGGCAATGGGCAACCAGTGCAAGGCATGCTGATGGCTTTAAAGGAGTAGTTAAAAAGGAGATTTATTATAATCAAATCATTGGCTTAAGAATGTGTAAAAAAACGAACGAATATATTATTGGACTCAAGTCTCCATGGGTGAGTAATCGATAGAAAAAAGTGCTGTGGACATCAAGGATCTCCATATATGGGCATAAAAGACATATGTTCCCCTGCCACCACAGGGATCTCCATATCTCCATATATGGGCATACATGGGATTTGTTTGCCATGGCATCACAGGGATCTCTCTAACAGGGCATCGTTAATATTGATGACATCAGGGAACTCCATATATGGGCATAAAAGGGGTTCTGCTAGTGGGACATCACAGTGAAGCCAGAGTGTGATGTCAGAGCGCCATCCGTGCACCTCTACCGCCCACTAGTGTAGTTAAAGTTGTCCTAGGTTACAGTTACAGTTGTCCTCCTAGGTTACAGTTACAGTTGTCCTGGGTTATGCCTTGTTCACATACAGAAAAGCCAAGCGAATGGTTGGCTTGGTGATTCAATGTAATCTCTATGCAAACCAGCTTTTAAAATTTACCATTAACCATTAGCTTGTCTTGGTGTGTATGCAGCATTACATTTGTCCTGGGTTACAGCTGTCCTTGTCAAGCGACCGTTGTGTGTCAGGTCATGCTCACTTGCCCGTAAGGTAAATCGTCCATAAAATAATTATTACTGTTCAATTTGACACTTATTGTTTTACTTTCTGGGGCTGTGTGATAAAGATGTCATACCTCAATGTTTATGCCAAATACCTACATAGCTATGAATATGACTATGGGTTCATACTTGTTATTTTATATTTCTAAGTGGCAACAGTGAAAGCAGCACAGTATAGGTCAACAGTGCTCTTATTTTTACATTCCACTGACCAGAAGAAAGAATGATCCTGCCACGTTCAGATGTTTAGAGTGATATCTGGTGTTGTGTTTATAGACGGTTGTCGCCTCTCCTCTCAGTCTTGCAACCTGAAAGCAAACTCCACCTGCCCCAAAGTTTGATTTACCTGCCCGAGGGCAGGTAAAATGTGATGTGCTTGTAGATCAGCTATTTTCAAAAGAAATATTTTCTTTTCTGTCCAAAAAGCGTATTTTAGACATGAGGTGGGGGGCTCAGAGTGTTGCCACTATGGAAAGTAGGCTTTCAATTCTAAAGCATTCTTTGTTTTGGTAGGCCTATGTAGAGAGGGGACGTGTATATTTATGTATATTTTACTACAGACGAGAGTAGGATATTGTTATTTCGGGGTTGTGTCTGCGGTTGGGTCGTGCCAAAAATAGGGTCTTTTGGGGTGCTGAGAGATTTCCCACCGCGGAGAATAGCCTTTCAACAACCTAAACCAACCTTTGTTCAGGTGAGTAGTGAAGTAGTTTAGTTTGTTTTGACTGAAGGACAGTGGAATTACTGGTCTTGTATCTGAGCCTGCTTCCTGGCAGAGTGTTAGCTGGACCACAGCTAAGGACTCACCGTGATTTAAGTGTATTTGAACCTTGGGAACAACGTGAATGTGTCTTCAGAACACCAGACCGTTGTCTCTAAATAAACTGGACATTGTCCAGACTAACCTAACGTCAGAATAACGGACAGCTGTAGCAGCTATGCTAACTGGTTAGCATAGCTGCTACAGCTAACCGTTAGTTTATTGACCACCATGCCACACTCTCACGTCATCAAGTCAAACTGTCACAGTGAAAACAACAACAACATGAATGTTACCTGATAAACTTCAACAATGAATGAAGTCACTTCAAGTCTCCAGGTTTTAATCCGTTCTTCTGGTCTCTTGCAGCAACACAACGATTCCAGGAAGAAGAAAAAAACACAAAGAAATCTGAATCTTTTGAAAACATTTGAACGTTGTGGGAGGGAACCGGCGTTGCCAGGTTTTGTGAGAGAATTAAGCAACCACGTCTATGAAAACATAATCTCTCGAGACAGCCTCAGAGAACGGAAGAGAGACAGACCGATAGGTGTCGCCCTTTCTTCTTTGACGATGGGTTCCCAGATTGATGAAAACATAACCTCGCCTACCAGGCTTTAATGAAAACAAGCCCAAATGAAAGCGACTATGACTATGAGCACTTTAACCCATCATGTAATCTTCGACTATTTTCCAAAAAATAATGTTTAAGAAATTGTGAAAAAATGTAAAACATTCTAACAACCCAAATCTTGTCTGGGGGTCCCTGGCATAGTCCTATAGCCTATATTTTCAGATGGGGTTGATCTGCATAGAAAATACATAGCCAGGCTATGATGTTGGGGGTCCTTGGCAAAGTTGGCATAAAAATGTTTCAGCAGCACTGGTTTAAACAACATTAAGCAAAACCAAAATAAGCCTGGACTTTTACAGAAAAAAGTAAAAAAAAATAAGTAATAAGCGGATATGGCAACCCATTTTCTACATTGTTGGGATTGGGTTGTGATTGATCAGTTCAGCCGCTAGAGGGCGGTGTAAACTTGTTACTGTTCTCACCAAAAGGTGGAAATTCACGTTAGTGAGAATGAGGCACACGCGCACGCGCGCGCGCGCACGAACGCGTGCGCACACACGCGCACACGCACACACACACACACTCACACACACACACACACACACACACACACACACACACACACACACACACACACACACACACACACACACACACACACACAAATAAGAACGTTAAAAGTACAGTTTGTAACTCAGATCCCTTTTAGTAAGAATATATTTAAGTGTCTTGACTTGAGCAGCCAACAAGGTGCAGTGCAGCAGTGTTAAAGTTTCAAGTCAAGACAAACACATGCTGGCCTCTATGGAATCCAAATGGTCTTGGTGACAAAGAACTTTAATCCATGACAATCTAAACTGATCATTTTAGTTTCTATTATCTAGTTTTGGTTCTTGACTCTTACCAGTACCTCTGTTGTTTCATTCTCACTGCTGTTGCTGCTTTGACACTTGAATTTAATCAATAAAAGGTTCATCTTATGTCATGTGGATGTGAACGTGGACATTATTACAGTAATGCTGTGTTGTGCAGCTCAATACAATCCAAAGTTTTGCTTAGAAATTATCCTGCTGAAATAAGTTTTATTGTATGTAAATGATACAAAAATCATTTAAACAACACAGTTCCACAAATAAAGTAAACGTACCCAGCAACATATAAGCAAAAAACAAAACTCTAATAATAGCATTGACATACTGGTCATTTTAATGGTGATTTGATTTAGGTTGCCTTCACTTTACTGCATTCACCCTGGCCTGTTTTGTATCAGTGCATGTAAACCTATAAATCTTTCTCTTTACTTTTGGAGCCTTTGGGCCGGCCTGCCCCCTTCTTCTTGTAATTGTTGTCACCCTTCACTCCCAGCAATGAATGGCCCTCTGTACAGAAAATGATACACAATGCAATGAAGTTACCAAAATTGATTATAATAGGACGCAATTATTGTTTTGGAATATATAGAAATGTAACACTTCAGAAATTCCACTAAAACCCGATTTAAAGAAAATCCAGTCAATCTCAACAAGAATAATAATAGGCTAATACATAATGTGTTCTCTCTCTTACCGTCACTTGGTGCCCCCTGCAGTTCAACGGTGGAGGTTCTGCTCTTCTTTTTAAGAGGCTCTCCATCAGAGGAGGACTGTTGCTGCTTCTTTTCTGCTTCTAGAAACACACATGAAAAGGAATTTAAATAGGATATATTTTAACATGGAAACACATAATTTGGAGATTTGGGTAAAGGAATTACATTTGGTAACACATTGGGAATAGTTTAAAACAATGATAACAATAAAAACTAAAATCCAAATGAAATGGGGGGGGGGGGAAATTGGAGCATGTGTGTGTGTGTGTTGGGGATACAGTACAGTACTACAAACATGGATGCGTCTCAAAGAATATGATGAGAGTAGTTCCGGTGCAGCACATTGAGTGACCCTGGTCTTTCCCTAATAGGACTGATCGTGGATAGCTACTGGGACGTAAGTTGGACTTGATCAACCCCGGCTGGGTCACCTGGGCGAGGGTGTATGATGTTGCGAGACCCGAAACACCCGTCGACCCCAGGCTACAACACTGATGATACGTCCCAGTTGCATCCTTGTGATGTTTTTTTCATTACAGTACAGTTTAAACATGGATGCGTCTCAAAGAATGCAATTATTGGCAAAATCACAGAGAGTTTCGAATATTTGACTGCCCTGTCTAAATGTTTCACTATATCAGTGGTTGTTGCAATTAACTGCAATACAATACTTCACCATATGTTACACTATGATGAAATGAACCCATAACATGTAACAATGTGTACGTTCTGTAATGTAATTCCATTGGTGAAAGCTGTGTTGTTCACCTGGAGAAGCAATGGTGCATTCAGGCAAGCCCTGAAATACTCATATGTGTGCCTCAAAGAATACCATGGTGTATGACACAGTGTGACACATAATTAAGAGCATTTACAAATAGCTACAGATAATGCTGTATTTTTACCTGTATGAGTCCTCATGTGCTTCTTCAGCTCACCCTTTTGAGAAAGGCCTTTGGCACAAACTGTACAAGTGAAGGGTTTTTCCCCCGTATGAGATCTCATGTGTATCTTCAGATGTTGCATTTGAGCAAAGCCTTTAGCACAAATTGTACAAGAAAAGGGTTTTTCTCCTGTATTAAATCTCATGTGTATATTCAAATCACCCTTTTGAGAAAAGCCTTTGGCACAAATTGTACAAGAAAAGGGCTTTTCTCCTGTATGAGATCTCATGTGTATCTTCAGATGATGCATATGAGCAAAGCCTTTGGCACATACTGTACAAGTGAACGGCTTTTCCCCTGTATGAGATCTCATGTGTATCTTCAGATGTTGCATTTGAGCAAAGCCTTTAGCACAAATTGTACAAGAAAAGGGTTTTTCTCCTGTATGAAATCTCATGTGTATATTCAAATCACCCTTTTGAGAAAAGCCTTTGGCACAAATTGTACAAGAAAAGGGCTTTTCTCCTGTATGAGATCTCATGTGTGTCTTCAGATGATCCATTCGAGCAAAGCCTTTGGCACAACGTGTACAAGGAAATGGCTTTTCTCCTGTATGAGATCGTAAGTGTGTCTTCAGATGATCCATTCGAGCAAAGCCTTTGGCACAAACTGTACAAGTGAAAGGCTTTTCTCCAGTATGAGATCTCATGTGTGTCTTCAGGTGACACATTTGAGCAAAGCCTTTGGAACAAATTGTACAAGGAAACGGCCTTTCCCCTGTATGAGTCTTCGCGTGTGTCTTCATAATACTCATGCGAGCAAAGCTTTTGGCACAAACTATACAAGTAAATGGCTTTTCCCCTGTATGAGTCCTCATGTGTGTCTTCAGAGTATCCTTTGTAGCAAAGCCTTTGGCACAAACTGTACAAGTAAAGGGTTTTTCCCCTGTATGAATCCTCATGTGTAGTGTTAGACTTCTCATTTTACCAAAGCCTTTGCCACACTCTTTACAATTAAAGCTTCTCTTCCCCGTCACACTACTCATGACTGAAGTTTGTTTTGATGATTTCAGGTCCTGGGACAGCTTGTTGCTCACATGTTGATCCTTGACTGATTTCAGTGTGTTTAAAGCTGACTGGTCTTCCCTGGTCTCCTTCCACTCATCACTGTCTTCAGTGTCAGATTCAGAACAGTGTGAAGAGAGGAGCTGGTCATCACTAGTTGGTTGTAATGCTCCACTGTCCTCTACATCAGCTTGTGTTTTCATGTGTTCAGCTGAGGTGCTGGCTAGAGGCTCTGTCTCTCTGTTTACATCGTCATCTTCATGTTTCACTGCTAGTAATGTCAACGTTGACCCAGCAGCCTCCTCTGGTCTTTGAAGCAGCTCCTGCTGTTCCTCTTTAATGTGTGGAGGCTCTGGTTCCTCCTGGACCAGACCAGGATTCTTCTCCTCCTCCTCTTTACATACAGGGAGGTGCAGGAAGTCTAGACAAAAGGAAAAAAATAAATAAACCAGTGTTTAAACTTAAACATTTGCCATACAATGTTTAGCTGGTTCAACAGCTGGCATTATTTTGGTCCAAGGTTTCATTCTAGTGAGAGTTGAGATACACCGGCTACTTTGCAACTCTTTACTGTTGGTTGTTAAAAGCTTTAAGCAACCATCCCCATAATACTGTATTTAGCTTGTAAATCTAGTATGCTTGAACGTATGATTCTCTAAATACAGACTTCTATCTGTAGTAGTCAGTTGAGACATCAGGTTAATAAAATATAAAACAGTACACACATATCCTGCACAACTTTACAACAGGTTGTTAATAAGACACTACATACCTATCCTGTACAACTTTACTACAGGTTGTTAATAAGACACTA